>NW_006778358.1:1918491-1923600 GCF_000442215.2 Lipotes vexillifer | reverse complement strand
CCCGTGTCCCCTGCATCGGCAGGCGGACTCTCAACCACTGCGCCACCAGGGAAGCCCTCGAAAATAACATTTTTACTTAACGTCAAATAAACGGAGATGGCTAAAACATTTAGTGCTTCCTTAAATCATAGTCACTTGAGAACTGGGTTTTAAGTCTCATCTTTATGGCTACTGAACATTTTATGCACATATTTACAGAGTTGATACTGGATATATGCGTTTCATGAATGCAGCGGTCTTCTGAAACACTTGACCATTAAATTTAGTTTTCACAAGAGTATTTTTAGATGAGCATGAACAGCCCATTTCCAATACTTTGTTTCTGTGTCCCACTTTCTCTGCAGTAGATTTGTCTCATGGACTCTGCCCTGAGGTTTGAGAGAGTAAGATGCTCACAATTTGACAGTAGTAACCATACAAGTATGTCCCATGGGACAGAGGATTTATTCTAGAATCCATTTAAGTGTTGACAACAAATTTAATATTCATGTATTTAAAACTTTCATAAGTGAATTGCCACATTGACAGTTTGTTTTCAGTGGCTTATATTTCACAAGTTTAAAGGTTTCAGAGTTTGAAGATCCCATTTCTTTCGTATAATAACTGGACTATGAATGTTACAAACTTTTTTTATTATGGAAAATTTCAAACACGGAGATCTTTTTACTGCCATGCATTTCTGGCACTTTTGTGAATTTCATGTTGTCTTGGTATCTGGCTGCCCTGAAACTTGGGGCACTAAGCACTGTACCTTCCTTGACAGAGCTCCTATTCCAGGACCTAGAGATTTGGAGGGATTCCAACATTTTAAAGCATGCTGCCTCTGGTTTACTGGCAAATAGGGAATTATAAAGAATAAAAATAGAAAAGATAGCTGACAGAGGGGGAAGGAGAAAAAGAAACAGAGAGAAAGAAAGAGGGTAAATACTGCTGGACTAAGTGGCTTCCCTCCCTGGGCTGGGACCCAGGACCCCTGGGAGAGGAAGAATTGCTCCTGTCTCTGCCTAGAGCTCTTGTCCTCTCACTGAGTCAGGCACCTAGGTGTTCTTGGCTGAGTATTTTGGCTGCATGAAGGAGGCTGCTTTGTATCTGCATGTAAATATAAGACTTTCTCTGGAATTTCCACAGGCCCATGGTTGCAAATTAAACAGAAAAAAATCAACCCTGGCTATATACCATGGCTTGGCTTTGTTTCTAACTCACTGCAAGGATTTTATCAGTGTTGTCTACTATTTTACATTTATTTTGTTTATTGTGTATGTACCTTGTTTTGTTTTTATTTCTTACAAATACCCCTACCCAATGATTTTCCTAGTTCGTGAGGTAATTCTTCATTTTCTCACTTCTTCTAACCATTTTTCTCTAAAGCTACCTCTTTTAGGGCAGAGATTTTGTTTGGCCCTTATTGCTCTGTATTTGCCAAGCAGGGGCAGCCAGGTTGTACGTGTGGTGCTAGGACCACACAGCAAAGGTTTTCTTTTGGTGCCAGAGATCAAAAGAGAGGTCACTGTAGGTGATGGCTGTCAGCACAGGAATGCTGCCACTTAAAAGGATAGAGAAAATGATTAAGTTCCAAGTCAAGTGAGGCACTTATTGCTCAGGTTCAACTTTAGAAGCCCTAGGTTCCTACCTTGTGCTGTGTTGTGCTTAAAAAGCTGTGTCCCTGCTAGGTGTTTAAGAGATGATGGGTGTTGCTGTCAAATGTTGATGCTTCCTTAGCGTGACATTCTTCACTGATAGACTGACCATATAATTTATGATCTAAGCAGAGATGCTTTTGAGCGTGAAAGAGATTATTACTGATAATTATTCTGGAGCAGTAGGTGTAAACTGGGACTGTCCCTGTCAAACCAGGATGTATGGTCACTCGGCTTACTGACCACAGTTTTATAATTTCCATATACAGAGGACAAGAGTCATGTTAAGACAATCATCTCTCCCAGTGGTGAGTGTTCTGTGGCTTATTCCTAACTTGGATACAGTGATGTGTGATTCAGTATTGGACACATAGAGGCATTGACAGCTGGCCGAGAAGAGTAGTCAGGAGAGATGATGCTGAGTCAGAGCCCCTGTCAATAGTGGTCTGTTTAAAAACAGACCTAAAGTACATTCAAAGTCCACCCCCCGCCCCAGCTCCTTGAGTGGCTGAAATCGCCCCTTTTATGTGTGAGCTAAGTGGGACTGGAGCCGTGAATCAGGATTTGTCAACACTCAGGACCTGGCGCGTCCTTCCCTTCTTCACAAGAGCTTTTGTCATCCCCCCCCCCCCCCATCACAGAAGAAGGCCTTTTAACTTCGTCCTGTTCTGGGTGAGTGAAGAGTGTTTTGGTTAGAGCCTGTCCCACGCCTGGCCAGCAGCCCCAACCCCGCCCCCCCCAGCCCCGCCCGCAAGGCGTGGGTCTGGTGTCCCAGAACGAGGAAGAAATCGTCTCCAGCACTTAGATTCCCTGACTGGAATCCCTGGCAGCCTTCTCACTACCTGTTAGAGGAGCTGTTCTGTATTTGTTCTTAATTGTTCCATAATGCTAGGTTAAATGCGCCCTTTATTTATTTACTTGTTTATTATTTTTTAAAAATAAATGCACATTTAAATGTGATTTTTAAAACCACCTAAAAATAAAAATTCCTTTTTTTTTTTAACTTTTTCTGCCCTCAGGATTCTTCAAAAGGATGAGCACTTACGTAAACAAATCAGAATTAATGTGTGTTAAAACACTTTTTCTTACAATTTGGAATTTTCTACGTATGGTATATGTATCCTTTAAGTTCACCTGATTTTGGAAGGCATGTTGGGTAAAGTCCCATTTAACTGTAATACAGACGTAGTCAAGCCTGTGCATTATATTCCCTAGTTTTCTGGTACATCCTTCTGAAATAACCTAGATAAAAAGTTGGTTACATGCTGATATTTTCAGTCTGTGTGGCCTGAATTTCCAAACTGATCATTATATACTGCCTGGAGCTTCCTATTCTCATTGGATTAAAAAAGATCATTTTGAAGGTAAAGGGGCAAAAGAGGCTAACTGAATTTACCACTGTTTCTTTAACTGTGCTGAGAGTATTGAGTTAAATGGAAGCTGTCAGTATTCTTATTGCTTGCTTTAAAAAAAAAAATGTTACCTAAATTGGACTTTGGTAAGACTCTCATTTTTAGCTTAAAAAAAAGAAATCACAGAAGTAGGACGTGTTAGAACTGTCTCATCTCTGAATATGAGAATACAGGTAGATAGTTTTAATTTTCTTCTGGAGTTTATTATTTGAGTTGGCTTATTTTTCTAACATATGATAAAATATTTAATTTTATGCAGTGAAATTCTTCAGAAAAGAGCTAAGGTGTAAAGATCATGCAAGAAAATGGCATTTGTACAGTTCACTTTTAGAATTTTTTTTTGGCTCCGTTATATGGATTATAAAAAAACTAACCAACATTGGACTGTTAACAATGCAGTTTTTGGTTTGATTCTTCTATTAGCACTATATTCAGCCTCCTACCTTTTCACAGGACATGCAGCTGACATTACAGCCTCTTTCTAAGTAATAGAGAAAGACATCTTATTTAAGGGGTATAGAATGAATGTTGATATTTTCTACAGCTGCCACATTGTTCTTAGATGCCTCAAAGTGTGTAAGAGAACGCTGAAAAGGGAACGCCTTCCGGGCGTTGGCCTGGTCGTAATTGTGTTAGTGCCTCTCCAAAGGTTCGGGCATCTGTGGAACCTCAAGCTGGAGCCCCGCTCGACGCTTCAGGGCCAGTGCAGGACAGTGGCTGCTTCCTTCTGGCGCAGATGAGTCTGGGAGCTGGTCACCGCCCTTGTCAGCTGTTAGCAAGCTGCCCACTGGTCCCGGTGCTGGCCCTTAAACCTCACGGCCCTTCTGTGATCCATCCCATCTGAGAATCTGTGCTGACCCCCGTGCCAGGCTGCGAATGGCTGTGGGCCGGCCTGTGATGGGCGTGTTTCTGGGCCGGGTGGCCTGTGAGGTGGGGCACGGGATACCCAGATGGGACATGTACCCACAGCCACCCCAGGGCAGCTGCACTGCAGAAATCCCTTTGTGAGCACCATTACAGTGCACTTGGAATGCTCTGGCTTCCTCTCGCTTTGTTATATAGACCAATGTCAGGGGCATTTAAAATAGACAAATTAGAGGATTTTAGGCAAGTTTAGGATCTGAGTGGATAGGTGGAGAAGTAACTGGGCACAGTGGAAAGGACCGAAAATCCAAAGAGGTTCATGTTCTGGCTTCTCCACTTCAGGCTTGAAGTGTCACTGCCCTTCACTGAGCATGCGCTCTGAGTAGGCTAAGAGCCTAGGGTCCTTTTTCTGTGTTTTACATCTGTGAGGGGCCCCTGCTGAGCCTTCCTGTAGGTTATCTTACGGGGTCCTCCCAGGGCCCCTCTCACCTGGATCCCGTATTCTCTCCGTGTAATAGGGGAAGCTCGGAGACACTAACCCACTTAATTTGCTGAAGGTCACGAGGCTAGAACGTGCGCAGGTGTTGGGCTCGGGACCTGGCTCGCTCTTTGTCTGGTACTGTCTGGTACTCTCAGTCGTGGGGCGTGTGTAGAGAGGCCTGACCTGGGTGTGTGGACCTGGAGGCGGCAACCTGGTGAAGGGGGCACAGAAAGGACGTTCTGAGTATAGAGCCAGTTGGGGGAAGGGGAACAGCGGTTCGGGGCTGGAAACAGGGGCCACGGGCCTAGCAGGGGGCAGGGGTCTCCTGCGTAAGCACAGTGTGACTTTGGTGCAGAGGGCACGTCCCTCCTGCAGCCAGCCTGGGGCTGAGCACCCTTCCCGGCAGGGGCCGGCTGCTGTGTGTCGGGAGGGAAGCGGGCACCAGGTGGAGGCATGGTTCCTTTGTCTGTGGCTCCACGGCCGCCACCCGGGGCAGTGCCCACCGGGAGGGCGGCCAAGGCGAGCCCCTGGTCGCGGCGCTGCAGGTCTCAGACCAGCTCCAGGCCCAGAGGAAGAACGCCGAAGGTGAGATCCTCTGGGGATTTACCTTATTCCTGAGTTATTAGTGGTGTCTGATTTTGCCACAAGAGTCTTTCAGTCCACAGACTTTGAACCGTGCATACATTTTTTTTTTTTTTTCTTTTTTTTTTTTTTT
>NW_006778358.1:1913341-1918359 GCF_000442215.2 Lipotes vexillifer | reverse complement strand
TTTTTTTTTTTTTTTTTTTTTTTTTGCAGTACTCGGGCCTCTCACTGTTGTGGCCTCTCCCCTTGCGGAGCACAGGCTCCGGACGCGCACACTCAGTGGCCATGGCTCACGGGCCCAGCCGCTCCGCAGCATGTGGGATCTTCCCAGACCGAGGAACGAACCCGTGTCCCCTGCATCGGCAGGCGGACTCTCAACTGCTGTGCCACCAGGGAAGCCCCGTGCATACATTTTTTGTGATGATAGCCTTGTTAGGGAAAGTTGGCCAGTTTTGGCTTCATTTTCAAGAAATGATGGGGCTTCCTCTTTCTAGCCACATCCTTAACGATTTTCGAGGGTCCACGACAGTTACACAGCTTAGAGATTTGGCTGCTTGAACACGAGCCTCATTTTCCTCAGCAGAGGCCTCGGGAGGTTTCTTATAGTGTGGGGCTGCGGAACAGGCGAGCAGAAAGAGTTGTTGGACTCATTTTTGTCAGTCGCAGCGCTAGGCAGGGAGCACACCAGTGAAGCGGGGCACCTCTGGGCTCGGAACTCAGCGTTGAGGGCGCCTGCTGCAGGCCACAGAGACACCGCAGACTTCGCTCAAAGGGAAGAAACTCCTAAATGTCCGCGCAGCCTTTGATTTCTAATCACCTTATCCCTTCTGTCCTCGTCCCTCCACCTCGAAACTCTTTCGAAGGTGAAGTCTCTTCCCCTGAAACTTGAGTTGATTCCAGTTTTGGCTGTTGGAGCCCAAGTGTCCAGAACTGCAAAAGATCTTTTCTGCTGAGCCTTTGAAATATTTGAAGATAGTGACCAGGTCCCTCCTGGCCTCAGGCTCTTCTTTAAACACCCACACTTTTCCTCACTTCCCCCCAGTAGCTTGCACACTTTGCACTGATGTGGGTCACAGAATCCCAGGTCTGATCTTTGTGACCTGTGCAGGGTACACGCTGCCCTGCCCTGCCCTGTCAGAGATCCAGCTCATAGAAGAGATCCAGTTCATAGAACTCTCCAGAACACCCTGTGTTTTTTGTTCCTTTATCTCCTTTTTTTCACCCAGATCCTTCCTCACTTGTACTTAAGAAATTAACATTTTGAACAGTAAATGTGACTTTACACAGATTGTTGAATTTCATCTTATTACTTTCAGTTCTTCCTGTTCAGATCTTTGGATAGTATTCTTTTTTTTTTCCCACTGACACACTAATGATTTCACTCAGCTGTGTGGTCTGAGGATTTGATGACCTGGACTTCTCTATCCTGTTATCTAAGTCATTGCTAGCAAAGTTCCATGGAGAGGGGCCCATCTGTGAAATATGTGGGCACCCATAGCTGTTTGCTGTCTCATTACCCTTGTCAGGCTCAGTGTGAGATGGGGACACGTTATACCTCATGATCCCCTTTGACTTCTGCTGGTACCACCTTTAACCGAAACAGCACCTTGATCCCTTGGTCTTATAATAGCAGTTCTGGGATTGCCCAACAGAGATTCTTCAACCTCAGGGCACACTTGGATCTGATAGAAAATGTTGTCAGTGTGGACTGAATAGTGAAATTTTCAAAGCAATGAGACAAGCTTTGTTTTAGAAGGGACTGGCTTATCAAATACAGTGTAGTTTCTACTTCCTTGCCTGTAGATATGGCTAAAAAGCTCGCTTGTAATAACAGAAGCATGATTAAATGATGGCATAAATTCTCTGCCTTAGTTTTGCTAAGGATTGAAATACAGAAATTAGTGAGAAATTTACACGTAGAAACTCGGTCTGTGAGAAAATGTCATTTATTAAAAAGGACAGTGTTACACTTTTGTTTTTCTGTGGTTAGTCATAGGATTTTTCTATATTTTGTTTTTCGTCCTATGAAATTATCCACTGGAAAGCTCACCTGCATTTAAGAATTCACTTAACTGCTCCTGACAGAAGTGCTCCCTAGGTATGAATTTGGAGTTCTGATGATTTTTTTGGTCCTTCCCTGGTTTTCTAGAGGATTAATAAGGAAAATGGGACTAAGTACCGCTGAGATCCTCCTCTTTGCCATTACCTCCTTCTAGAGCAGGGATGGCAAAGACAGGCATGTGCACTCCACCCGCTCCCCTGGCCGCAAGGCATCAGCCCTCTGTGCGCTTTCCCCTGAGCCGGGACAGTCCCCTGCTCCCCACGGCCTGCAGGCGGCCCTGGGGTTGATGGCAGTGGGTCTCAGGTCGGAGCCCAGATGTCCCCTGCTGTCTGGGTGTGTGGGGCGTCTTCCAGCAGGGTTCGGAAGGATCCCTGCTCCTTCCTGCTTTCCTGTGGCTAACCCCTTATCATGTCCAGGTTTGTTACTGCTCTCCTGGAATTTTCCTTATCTCTCTCAGCTGAAAGCCTTGGCTCAGTCTCCTGAACGAACAAACACCTGTGGTTCTGTGGTATTGATACTTTGGTTGTGGCTCTGCAGTAATTCTTGTGATTTCTCTCTCCATCAACCAGATTGTGACTTAAACAGGGTTGTTTTCTCTCTCCTTTCTTCAATAGTAGGAGTCCAGTAAATATAAATAGTAAAAAAAAAAAAAGTGCCTTGGAGACCTTGTTCTTTAAGAGGCTGATAAAAAGGCATCAGTTTACTAAAAAATGTAGTGCACTCTTTCAAAAGAATTAACGCATCCCTTAAACATTACTGGTTTAAACAGAGTATTACCTGTTAAGTATTTCTTTCTTTGACCAACTCCCCCCCCCCCAAAAAAAAACCCTAAAGAAACTCTAAAAGAGGAAAACAAAACCAATTCAGCGCTCAGCCTTAACCAGCAGTCTCAGTTTTTCCCCTCCTTAATGGGATCGGTTTCAAACTGGGGCTGAACAAAACACGTGCAGTTTCCCCTCCCTGTCTTCTGGGGAAGGACTCACGGTTAGAGCTGCTCCCGCTCCGGGCTGCACGGCTCAGGGTCTCTGGTGTTGTGACCCGGGGTTCTGTGGGGCACTGCCAACTGTTAACCTTTGACAGACGGTGCCTGTTTTACTTGGAATTTGTTTCCATGGCAAGCATTTGTTTTTCAAACATATTACTCAAGAGAACATGGCTCGTGAGGGAAGATGGATCTCGCAGTTCAATACACGGTTCTCACTCCAGCGCTCCGTGTGCTCTGTGGTTGGTCAAGGAGGGCTCCGCAGTGACCTTGGCTTCAGAGCCCCTCAACCACACGAGCAGGTGTCCCGAGCCTGCTGCCTGTTCACATAGCCGCTCCCAGGTCTACGGAAACCCCGGCCGCTTGCTAACTGAAGGCCTCGCAGCCTTTATCCCGTGGGGATTTTGGAACGTTATGGGCAGAAGAGCTTTGCTGCTTGTCTTAGCAGTGGCAGCAGCAGTGTTTGGGGACAGTGTTGAAGGGAATACCGCACACTGTTTTCATGTCCTTTCAGCAGAAAGACAACCGGCCGCTGCCGGAAACACCATGTCCTATGGCTGCGAGGCTGTCCCCTGCTCATGGCTTCTGTCCAGTCATCGGATCACAGGGCTTGGCTTCTGCAAGGTGCCTTTCACTGCCCTCTGGTCCACTGAAGGCACCAGACGATGTTGTTGAGGCTTTGAACTTGTGATTTTGTCACATTGAGAAAATGATAGGGCGTCAGTGTGCTGGAACGTGTTTGCATCTGCTTAATATTAGCTGTGCGTTATGAGGCAGGACTTCACTGGTTCGGAGGAGTTTTATTTCCCTTGCAAACTGTTCTGTCCTCGTATGATTAACACATAGACTTTAGAGGAAGGATTGCTTCTTAGCGTCTTTTATTTTTATTTTTATTTTTTATTTTTTTGCGGTACACGGGCCTCTCACTGTTGTGGCCTCTCCCGTGGCTGAGGACAGGCTCTGGACGCGCTGCCTCAGTGGCCATGGCTCACGGGCCCAGCTGCTCCATGGCATGTGGGATCTTCCCGGACAGGGGCACGAACCCGCGTCCCCTGCATCAGCAGGCGGACTCTCAACCACTGCGCCACCAGGGAAGCCCCTTAGCGTCTTTTAAACACTGCTGACATAAACCCCCCTAACACTTGGGCCGTCGTGTTTCTTTTCAGTACATCCTATGTAGAAAGTTCTTGATGTTTCAAGAAAAAAATTTAAGTTAGGTAAGTGAGAGTGAGAGCAGACGCTTTCTGGGTCCAGTTCTCATCCTGCGTTTGGACACCCCTCAAGCATTGCTGTGCTTTCCCTGCGGTTCCCATGCTTTTCTATATCAATCGTGGCCTTCTTGTTCATTACTAAACTCAAATCACCTTTGCTCTTCTGAATCCTAAGCAGAGATCAGACTCCTCCTGGAGAGCATGCTTCCACGGAGCAGTGCACTCAGTGCCACAGCCAGGCCAGGGGCCGCTGTGAGCGGGATCCATCCTGGCCCCCAGTGGCTCACAGACTTCGCTGGTTGTAAGTGGACCTCGGTATCGAGTGGTGTACATTATCATGTTTGTGTGAGTGCACCCTATGGCCTTTGGCTGTTCAACAGTTTTACTTCATAAAGCTTGTTTGTAATTTAAAATATTGTAGATCTTTTGTTGACTTTTGGGTCTTGGCTTTTGTGTGTGAGTGTGGTGGCAGAAAGCACCTAAGGGGTCATGATGTATTAGAGTTTGTCCTACTGGTGAGTGTAGCGAAGTGACCGGTAGAGATATTTGGAAGGGGGAAAGACCATTTATTTAAAACCACTAGTGATAATTATTTGTAGGAGAACTTGCCATGGTTTTAGTCATGATTTGAAAAGTATGAGCTGCTTCTGCCCCATATACTTAAATAGTTTTGCCCAGTGTTCAGAACATAGGATTTTTATACCCAGGATTCCTGTAGTTTAGCCTTTCACAGCTGTAGTCATTGAGTCATTACTGTGAATTCCAGTGATTATAAAACTTAGTCTGAAAATGTATCAGTGCTTTTATGAGCCCAGTATCTCTCTGTATCAGTACACGAGGTGATGAGTAACTACAGATACTGTAAGTTTCTGAAACCTTTGTGCATCTTCCAATAGAGACGTTTATTTAAAGTGTTACTGTCTCCCCCCCCCCCCCCCCCCCCCTTA
>NW_006778358.1:1868918-1912932 GCF_000442215.2 Lipotes vexillifer | reverse complement strand
CCCCCCCCCCCCCCCCCGCCAGTTAAAAGCTGTTATTAAACCTTCAGTGTGATCTTAACAATCTGTAGCATCCTGAGTCAAGGAAATTAAAAAAAAAAAAATTTGCTGATGTGCTTTAGAGAAAAATGGAGCAATTTCTTTAACCCACCTTGGAATCGACTGTCAAGCAAATGACCAATAGACTTTGGTGGGGTAGGGTAGGCATAAATGAGATTGTATGTGTGTATGTGGGGGGTGGCAGCCAAGGGGCCGATTTCCCTAAAATGTAAGTGGCCTGCCAGATCCCAAAGGCATTTTAGTCATTTTCAGTGACTGGGTCCAGAACACCTGGATCTTTCTACTTTCTCCCATAAAATTAGGGCTATTCCCTCTCTCGCTGGCTCCTTCCCCCATCCTCTGCTTGCCCTCTCCTTTCCTTCCTTCCTTCCCTACCCCCACAAAGGCTAATAGTGAGTGTTCTCAAACTTGAAGCCAAAACAGAGTTATGGAGGATTACAGGAGAGCTTGGTCCTAATGTTTTCTTCTAAGTTGAATTCTGAAGACTGTTGACATCAACTGAAAAGTAAATACACAGAAACACTGACAGCGCTTGTCCTTCCCAGCCCTGACTGGGGTGGATGTTCTTCTCATGGGGGCCAGCTCTGAGGAACATTTGAAAGACATGAGCAGCGTAAAAGTATTAAACGCGGCAGTGAGAGCAGCTCTCCTGGGCTCTGAGCGGGCTCTCAGGCCCAGGTCAGCCTCCACAGCCTGGCGGAGTACCACGTGTACCTGCCGCCCGTGCGTACCTGCCGTGCCGCACACCTGACCTGCGGGTGTGGCTGCAGAGAAGACTTCCCGGCTGGCGGACGTGCAGGGAGGAGTTGAGGGCACTGCTCTTCTCATGCCAGACACCTGGGAAAGCAGGAGAAGGGGTCAAAAAGATATGTGGAAATGATTGGGAGAAGACAGAGGGGGGGAAACCAGATGAAATAGATGGGAAGGTGGTAGGTGAGTAACTTCTGGGGCACATAGGGGAAAAATAATTTTAAATATTTTGAAGCTGATTTGATTGATGAGAAGTAGGCTTCCATGGATTTGGCTAAGTCATGGCGTGTATTTTCATAAAAGAAACTTAAATGAAGCATTTTCTTACTGCCAGTGAAAAAAAGCACTTCCTATTTATTTAGTCTTCACTTTTGCCAGGTAAGTTTTGAAGCCTTGCATTTAATATCACTAATGTTTTATGTTGCCTTGCTTAAAGTTATGATATATGTTAAGCTGTTTGTGGCCAGTGATAGAACTTTAAAATTTATTTATTTATTTTTGGCTGCACTGGGTCTTTGTTGCTGCACGGGCTTTCTCTAGTTGTGGCGAGTGGGGGCTACTCTTCGTTGCGGTGCGCAGGCTTCTCATTGCGGTGGCTTCTCTTGTTGTGGAGCACGGGCTCTAGGTGCATGGGCTTCAGTAGTTGTGGCTCGTGGGCTCTAGAGCGCAGGCTCAGTAGTTGCGGCGCTTGGGCTTAGCTGCTCCACGGCATGTGGGATATTCCCGGACTAGGGATCCAACCCGTGTCCCCTGCATTGGCAGGCGGATTCTTAACCACTGTGCCACCAGGGAAGCTCCAGTGATAGAACTTTTAACAGAGGATCTAATTGTCTCTGATGTGTGTTTGATGGCTTTATAGGGCTTATTCATATTGGTCTTTAAATTGCTTTTTCCTACAGGTGATTTGATTTAGCAGAGGGAGCATTGGTGTTGTGTTTATATCTGACATGATGTATTTGGAATGCAGAATTGACAGAATAAACCAAACTGTAGACAGTTGGGAATCATCCCATAGTCTGAGAACACATCTGTAGACAATCTCATGGCAACAGGCAGATCTGTCTGGTTCGCTCCTTTTACAAATGGGTTGACTTCTCTTATTTGCAAAGTGAAATAGACAACTGTTAACTTCCTAATGATTCCGTGAAACTTCTCAAACCTTCTCCAGTGAACAGACCCCTTGTGGAAGGTTGACAGGGGTAGGAAATGAGGAGTGGGAAGGTTTTTCTTTGAATCAGAGAAGACCAATTTACCATTTTGAGTACCTCGGCCTGGGAAGAACTGCTGGAAAGACTGATTCCTAGTTGTGCCCTAGTAAATGTTTTCAAAATATTTTTTTTGGCAACTTTGGGACCTGGGTGTTTTGAATAGCTTGTGTAAACAGACTTTTAAGAGGTGGACCGAGTTAGCACTACTGAGTAGTGTTTAAATGTTGACTAGATTCATGAGATTATACTGGAAAATAAAGTGCAAACTTGAGATATGTGACGTTTTAAACAAGACTTAGGCCCTTAAAATCACTTCTCCTAGGCTGGAGATGAACTGGCTTCTCCCTTGTTTTTCTTGCTTAGTCACCAAGCGTTAGAGCTCCAGGCTAGCCCCTCCAACATATTCCTTTTTTAGAAATAAAAGTACCTGGCCTCTATGATACATAACTGTGAGTCATCCAGTGGATGGATATTAAAGAAGTATAAAAACATGCCCCAAGTAAGTTTTTCACGTTGTTCCAGAGCACACTCTAAATTTGGACTCATTTGAAATTGAAGTGAAAGGCTGTATCCTTGGTGCCCTGATGGAACATTCTGGTTGATGCTACTTTGAGTTGCCTTTCGGGCGGGCAGGGTCAGCCCACCTGGACAGAGGCACTGGGTGTGCTTGCACTTTCTCTGAAACGGTGGCCTCTCCTTCGTATATCCATAACAGTAACCAGTTTCTGATGTTTGAGACTTTTGGACAAAAAACCTCAAGATTTTGCCATGTCAGTGTGAGCCACACTCGGTGGATAAATTCATTTTATTTACTGTTTTATATTAGCGTTTGGCAATATTTGGGCAAATGAGAGCGTGAGTGCTTTGCTAATACCAAGATGTGTAACAATGAGGAAGTCATGAGATGAAAGAGTTACTTGGCTGGGGCAGCCAAAAGTGAGGAATGGGAACTTGATAGTGTTTTACGGGATGTCGGTTTCGGTCTGTCTTTCTTATGTGTCTAATTATAGTGTCACATACAATAAGTTGAAGTCCTGGAATGTGTTGTATGCTATTTCTCCCACCATTTTGAAATGTAGTACATAGTATGAACAAGGGCTGCAAGGCTCATGCCCAGCCAAGAGTTAATAGGGGCAATAAGGATTTCTAAGAAAAAGCAAAAGTCACCAGGTGTTTTTTGTTGTGTGTTGTATTGTTTTGTTCATGGTTGAGACTCCAGGGTACAAAGAGGATGCCATTCCCTCTGTATTACCGTAAAATTGTAAATATTGGTGTCGTGGGCTTTGTCTGATTCAGTTTTATTGCCCGCAGCCTTAGTATCAGTATAATATCTGGTATATAATTGGCTCTCGGTCAGTCAGGATGTACCTTTGAACCTATGTTTTTGAAAATCATTGTGCCAAGGAGTGTGTCTAGTAGTCACATTCGGTCCTGTGTAATCTGAATAAATTATGTTTCTTTGGCTGTTGGACTTTTTGAATTTATGAACAAAAGTGAACATTTGTAAAGAGCCTTGACTTTTGAATTTTTATTTAAATTGATCTCACGTAGAACTCCGATTGAGTAAAAGGTCCTGTGAGTGTTTTCTACAGAGTGCTTTAAGGGATTATTGTTACTTAGATGTTACCTTTTGTGGAGTTTTCCGATGATTAAAACGATGTTTTTGCTTATAAAACAGTGACAGAATGAGGCATGGGTGAAGAGGAGGGGGAAGGAGTTATTACAGTAATGAGAGAAAGGTTTCTTTCTTACAGGATAAATGTGTGTTTTCTCATTGAAGTTTTCATTTATTCTGCGGCTGAACCAGTCCTGGTTGAGCTGGGAGCAGACTCTGCTCAGTTAGCTTTGCTGATAAGAAGTGTGAGTCTGTCTCTGCTTTTTTCATGATTACAACCTCGCCTTTCTCCTTGTCAGCCGAGAAGCTAGACTGGAACATCAGCAGGAGGGACAGTAACTTCGGATCTGTGATCACAGATTTCATAAGACCACTAGTGTTTTATTCCTGGCATCTGCCAGGTTATGCAAAATAAATGGTTTAAAAACATTTTGGTGAAAAGGACAAACTGTGCACTTGTTGGAGCTGAGTAAATATTTTATGATTCAGTTTCAAGTGATCTTAGAGCAGTCATGATGCCAGCTCACCCTTCTTGGGTGCCAACACGGTGCCGTCTGCTGTTCTCAGGGCAGTCTTCCTTGCCTGAATTACTTATTAAACCAGTATACTGTTATCCCCACTCCACAGATGGGGCAACTGAGGTGCAGAGTCGTTAAGTAGCCCAAGGGTACACAGTTAAGGAATGGGTTGGTTTGAACGTAGATCCTGGTCCGTCCTCATAGCCACTTAGCTTTAACTGTTTGCAACTAAATAATTCAGTAGACATGAGTATAAGTTAATACAGTTTCCTTTTTACATGGCTTATCAAATCAGACCCATTATTTTCCATGCCTTCTGCAGAATCTAATGTTATGAAAGCTGTTTCCTATACTTGAGTGAGTTTTCTGCCCTCGTTCTCATCGTTTTCCCCGGCACCATGGCTGATGGGCTGTAAGTAGGAACTTCTAAAGGGAGCAAGCAGGCAAGCCCGCCAGTAACAGCGTTTGACTCCATACGGTTTTCCTCTTTAACCCATTGATGTTTTTCAGCTTTTCTGCTTTAATTCCTCACGTGTCCAGGTTTGTCCCGTGAATTGAATCCCATGTTGCCTGGGAATGTTTGGGTGGGGAGAATCTGGTGATATAGTTTAAGTGGAAACACTGTGAATGAGCCCGTGCACTGTGTGCACAGTGAATGTATTTTTAGCAGTTGAGCTTTGGCTCATCGTAGTGAAGTTTTTCCATGAATAATTCTTTAATGTCGGTCTTGGGTTTTTACTACAGATGTTGCGCGTCTGGCTCTGATTCCCCCTTTAAAAACTCATACGAATCGCCAGCTCAGTGTCAGAGTTGCCGCATCACATTACTTTAGATTTACATTTATTTCAGTTTTTAGTCTTTAAGTTATTCTTCAGTATTGTATTGAAGAAACGTGTCTACATGTATAGTGATTCTGCATGAAGCCCAGGCTTTAGTGAGGATTTTGGCACGTGATGTGTAGCACTTGTCTCCTTTCGAGTACCATGTAGAGAAAAGTCTGGTGCTTCTGGTCCCATGGTTTGATGAAGCACTCAGTACCCTTAATGGCATATTTATTATCAAATTTGGATGAAAATCACTAGCTCAACTACAAGTGGAACATTTTTGAGATTTTTATCACTTTCCAAACACCCGGTATTTCTGTAGAATTGGATTGGAGGGTCCAGGAAAGGGTTAATCCTGAAAAACAAAAAGGGCTGTTGCTCTTTATCATAGCAAATGTGTGGCCTGGGAGAATGTGTTGGATGATTCCCATCATAGATTGTACACAGGACCAAGGCACTGTATAAATTCATGGATGAGTGCAGTTCACTTTCACGCTCTCAGGAATGTATTTTGTGTTATGTCTGCCCACCTAGGTTCAAACAGGTCTGTATTTCATTTGCAGAGAGCGGAGGTGCTGCAGTTCTGAATGTCCAGAAGTGAGTTCGTATCTGGCACAGACAGTTGGCCTTTTTTGGTCAACAGAGCTAGTTTACATAGTAGTTAGTGGATGGATCTATGCAGAGAGAACGTTACAGGCTTGAATCCAGTGGAGGCTCCTAATTTTGAAGGGAGGGAAGGCATCCATGGAAAGGGATTGCTTCCTTAGTCCCCAGCGGCCACTGCTAATCCCTGGCCCTGCTATGGGGCAGCAGGTGAGAGGTAGTGCCGTCCACTCAGGTGTGCACGGAAGCCTACTTTGTGACAAAGGCAATATCACCAAATCTGGGCAATCTGAAAAGAAAAAGAAACATCATCCATAAAATCAACCACTTACGCAAATATTTAAAAAACAACATTGGTGACCCTCTTTGATCATAAGAGATCGTTCTAAAAATGTGTGTATGCAAAATAGTCTCTCCCTAAAGAAATTGAGCCAGTCAGAGGAGGGATTGCACTGGGCTCCCTTGAAGCGTCCTGCTTGTGGCCTTTCCGCAGACACATGCGTTCTTTGGTCAGCTGGGCATTGCGTTTACTCGGTTCCTGCCCGTTTAAGTGATTCAGGCATGTGAAATTTCCGTATAAATATTTCTTTATTTTGCCTTCTCTCTCTCCCCCTCATTTATTCATTTGAAGCCAGACTCAGATGCCGGGGGCACTTCTAACCCTTTGCAAATACCTGGCTCCCCTGTCTTCCAAGAACTCACTAAATTTTGTTTAATTCCTCCTCAAAAAGAAGTGAATGGCCCACTTAGTCTGTTCAGAAGTATCTTAGGACAAATTTACATACACACCCCTGCATTTGACACCTGTGGCTTTTGAAAAGGAAGCCAGATAAAGCTGCATAGTAATTTAATCAGTTGTATCCACACAAGTGCTTCTAGGATTTCCCTCCTAGAATTAGGTAACAATAGCCTTCCCCTGAGATTGATACATATATAATTAATTAAGTGGCTCAGCAGGTCCTCCTGGAAAGGGGAGAATGGCAGTATAGCGCCCCTGCCTTTGCTGTCCCCCAGGGGCGGGATGCCGGATACGGGAGGCCCTGGACCCGCAGGGTGTTGACCAGAGGCCTGTCCACTGTATGTCTGACTCTGGGGCCCACCTCGCGGGGCAGGGCTGGTATATTAAACTTCTCACGGTGTGTATCAAAAAAGCCAATTAGACCTACTTGGCGTATGTTGCACTCTGTGTCCGCAAACGTTGACACGATTTTGCTGGAAACTAGAATTAGGTTATTGACCGCAAATCCCTTGCCAGCCCTGCAGTGCACATGCAGCATTCTTTCACCCTCATTCGAGAATGGCCACAGATACTGTCCACTTATTTTCATCATTAACACATAGAATATTACTTTATAACAATTACTTAGAAAAATGAATAAATCGTAGGTCAAATGAGTAGGGAAGTTCATTGTGATGATAAAGTAGACAGTAATCAGGACTTAGAGAATTAGGCCACAGTCAGGAAAGTGGAAAAGATAATTATTAGTAGAGAATTCTTGTGGTTCTTAATATATCTTCCTGAAGCTAGTAGCTCTGCTTCTTCACCAAGAAATCCTGATTGTGTGGATTAACCTCTGTATTCACTAACCCCAAACAGCTCATTTATTGTTAAATGTTTACACACGCTCTCTCTCTTCTTTCTTTTTTACGCTAAACATATTAGGAGAGATGTTGGCATATCAAAGCTTTGACAAAAGTAGAAGGAATTTAGAAAGACTAGAATTAGTGTTAATGCATCCTAATGTGAAAAAAGAGGAATTCAGAAAGAACGATGCATCTAATCTTTGGAGATAATGTGGTTGTATTGTAAGGAGAGGAACATGTTTAGTATGAATAATAACAGTAGTGACAGGAATAAAGAATGCTTTCATTTATTGAGTGTGACGCATATATTATCTCATTCAGATATAAAAGAAGTGCCCCCAGTAACTTCTTGGAAGACTAAAGTAGGTTACCAAATAATTTGTTGTACAAATCAGAATATTTTTAAGAATGAAAGGGAATGCTGTTAATAACTGTGCTGGGACAACAGGTGTCAGTCAGAACTACCTGTAAGGTAGTTAATTAAAAGAATAGGGGCTTCCCTGGTGGCTCAGTGGTTGAGAGTCCGCCTGCCGATGCAGGGGACACGGGTTCGTGCCCCGGTCCAGGAGGATCCCACATGCCACGGAGCGGCTGGGCCCGTGAGCCATGGCCGCTGAGCCTGCGCGTCCGGAGCCTGTGCTCCGCAGCGGGAGAGGCCGCAACAGTGAGAGGCCCGCTCACCGCAAAAAAAAAAAGAAAAAGAATGTAATAGGACCTACTTATCCACTAAACATAACTTTGGCTTTTCCGTGAACATTTACTGGTCAAGAATAGAAGAGGGAAGGGTCTGCTTAATAGGAGGAGTACATCAGCTCACTGACTTTATCCGGTTTGTTATTATACTGATTAAACTAAAATTTCTGTAGACATTACCTATCCTCAGAGCAGAGTTTGGACTTCCTTTAAGTCAAAGTTTTAAAATCGTGACTGTGCTTTACAAGTTAGAAATGGTGACTTTGTAAAGCATAGTTTACTTTGAAGGTAAAAGTGTGATGATAGTTAAGGGAAAGTGCCATATATGGCATTGTTTTTAACAGCTTATGAGATTTGGAGAACTGGATATTTTAGAAAGCTTTCTCCTAGTGGTGGGAGTGAAATGGAGGCCCTGCTGGGAAATAATTCAGAAATCTGTCAATAATTGCTCAAATTATAGGAGTTCAGGTTTGGAAATTTTGTCTGCAAAACTGCATTTCCATGCAGCCTCTTTTAGTAACAATTTTGAGTGTATGTTTATTGTGTGATATATATTGTTGAATGGTCCTCGGTTTGGATCTGTGTGCTATTTCCTCATGATTCGGTTCAGAGTGTGCATTTTTGTTAGGAAGGCAGTGGAAGTGATGCTGTGATCTTCTCTGTGCATTTTACCAGGAGGTACACAGTGTTGGTATGTCTGTCCCATGACTGGTGACATTAACTGTGATCACTTAGGATGGTTCCTACCAGTCTCTGTTGTAAAATTAATAACTTTTCTCTTTGTAATTAATGAGTATCTAGTGGGGATTTTCTTTGAAACTGTGCAAATATCTCTTTTCTCGTCATCCTTTCCCCCGTTAATTGTTTACCCATTGATGACTTGTGCCTGTCTGGTATTTGCCAAGTGGTAATTTTCTAATTCCTTCACTTATTCTTTTATTAGTTGGAATCCTACCATAAGAAAGAGCTTTCCCTTCTCATTTACTTATTTATATCAGAATAGGATCATAGATTGTCATTTTGTTCTATTGATTATTATCCATTATTATCATTATTTTTGCTCCAGTTGTTACAAGTTGACCAGTGGGAGCCTGTTCAAGCTTCAGCTTGTCCTGAGCACTTTGTGAGCACTTCGTAGTTTTCTCTGAGCACTTCTCTTTTGTTTTCTCTATTGTAGTTTAGTTGGTGGAGTGTGTGTGCGTGGAATCACTATTTGACTAGGTTGTGTGTAAACTTAAGTACATATCTGTGACTACATAAATTTTAAAAACTCTCAGTGAGCTTTATTTAAATGTTAGTGATGATTGCGTTTGGGTGGTGGAATTACTGGTTATCTGTATTTTTTTCTGAAAAAAAAAATTGGCTGTATCACATGTATGTTACTTTTATCAGGGGAAAAATGCTTTTTTTTCCCCCCCTTAAAAAACAGCAGAGATTAGTTGTGATTAGAAATCACATATCTCTAAGGCTAACTGAAATTATCCTGCCTTTTATGCTTATCATTTGGAAACACTCGTATCCTTCAGGTTACGTTGTATGCGAAATGGAGTACTGCCACTAAATGCCAGTCTGATGAGCTGAAGTGATTATTCCACCTTTAGAAGTTATGAAGTCCTTATAACCTGTGCTCTACACCTTTCTTAGGACAGATGAGGCAGGCGTCTGTCTGCCTGGGAGGCTAAGTGACTTGCCCAGAGTCAGAGAGAGGAAATTAGGAGTAAATTTAACGCTCTGGCTCTGAGTCCAGTGTCCTTAGAAAACCCTTAATGCCGTTTCTGTTTCTTTGTTAACCGCCTTCTAGCTACAAGGTACTGTATGAAGTGTTTAAGACCCTTCAGCTTAAACTTGTCAGTGCCCTTCACTGGATAATATTCCAGAGCTTTATATGCAGAAGTCATCAAAGACCATTTGGTTGTGGTTGGTGATTAACACCTTCAGGTGACTCTGAATCGGTTTCGTGGTAGACTGTAGTCGTGAAATGCTAATGAGTCTACTGCTTAGCGTTCATCTTATAATTATGCTGTTATTCTGTAATTCTGAAAACATAATTGGTTTGATAGAACGGGGGCTGGTAAATTTGTGCCAGTTGTTTAGATTTGTAAACTTTTTCTGGAATGAAGACTTGCCTGCCAGGAGAAAAAAGCATACTTGTGCACTGTTAGGTGACATCTGTAGAATGATAGGAAAGCCTTCCCTGATCTACCCTGGACTTCCTCCGAGTCCCCTCTCCGTCCTCTGAGAACACCTGGTCCTGGCGCGCTCGCTTCCTGTGGTGCCGCTCGCGGGTGTGTACGTACAAGGTGCTTCCTGTCTGCTTTGTCCTTGGCTCCTGGCACAGCACCCCTTGCAGAGCAGGGGCGCAGTAAAAACGAGCGTGCCCTCGCCCCTGGCCACAAAATGAGTGCTGTCGTAGAGAGGTGGCCCCCCTTGATCTTTATCCCTTCCTTTCTATTTTTTAAAGGACATTTAAAGACCTGATTCCTAAAGCAATTCTATCATTAGTCAGGGCTTTTGGTTGCAAGCAACAGAAACCGTCTTTAGCCAATTATAAGCATCTCAGATGGTAACAATAGCACATATTTGTCATGAACTGTGGAGGGTCTGAGAGCTTTTTCCCCATTTGCAAGCTAAAAGATTAGCCTGCCACAGTTTGATAGGTGCTGACAGAAGACACAAAACTCCTGGGTCAGAGACAAAGGACTTTTATTACTCATGGTAGTAACAGTAGTCATGGTATTGGCATTGTTTTTGGGGCACCAGTTCTAGAAAACCCAGTTTCTCCAGGGTGACGTGCAGAAGGCCAGTCAACACTTGTGTACACAGTGGGTTGCATCACCGGAGAGAAAACCTGAATTTAGGGTACCTGAACTTTTCTCCTGGACTGTACGCGTGGCTGCTCTTTGCTCTGAGGAGAGACCGTCTGTCTTCCTTCCAGGCCTGTAAGCAAACCTGCCCTTTGCTCTGGAGGGAAGAGTCACTATCTCTGTCTTCTCGTCTGTTCGAGGTAAAATTATCCTTGTAATGATGATCTGGGACAAAGATAGTGCCTCTGCTTGCGTGATGTGTAGACTCTTGAAAGACCCCTGGTCTCTACCAGGGCTCTGCCAACAATATGCATTGCGGAAATTTAGAAAACAAAAGGAAAAAATGTCACTGGAATCCTGCCATCCTAAGATAATCACTGTTAAAGTTTTGAAATACATACTTTTATTGTTTTATCTCCATAGATATAAATGCTTGTATATGGTATGTATTTCATGTACTGTCTAACTGATAACTGGATGTGGTGAAGCGTCTGTGCCCTGTCTTCCGGGCCCTACTCTCTGCCTGGCACTTAGTTGTGCTAAGTATGGAATTGGCATTTTAGAGAGTCCAGAAGTTTCAGATCATTTGGCCCAGCCCTTTCCTTGAAGATGTTAATGCTCTCGTTTCACATAATTACATTTCATTGAGACCTTCTGGAAGCAGCAACACAACCTTATTGTGGAACTATAATGGTGGCAGTTTGGGGTATTGTGAGAAATTGGTGCATTAGCTACATTGCTTGGGTGATTCTGCCCATGATGTTGTACCATAAGTATTGGGGCCTTTGCATTAGGCTCTGAGTAGGTTGTATAAACCTGGGATCTAGCTCTTCAAACCCCTTTTAACCCCCTTGATCCTGCTGAGTCGAGCCCACTGTTGACTACTGTCAAAGCAAAGCAAAGGACCACCTTTGCTTATGCCTGTAACCTCAGAACCCCTCAGGAATCAGACTGGTTGCTTGCCCAAACAAGAGTTAGTTTTAAACCTTATTCTTCCAATCAGACTCAAGTCTTTGTGAACAGTAGTAAGTTAGTTCATTTCCAGCGTATACTTCTTTCAGTCTATTAAAGACTGTGGAAGAATGTTTTCCTGAAAAGTATTCCCCCAAACCTGCAACTCAAGGTGTTAAATATTCATATTTCTAGGTTCCATTAAAGACAGTTACGAGGTATTTATATAAATAAAATTCGCCTTGATTTTAAAAAAATTTCAGTACTTTTAGATTTTGGTTTATTAAGGCAGAGATGCTAAATATTCTTTTCAATGGTGTCTTTCTTTGGAAAGACACAAAGCTGTCTTATCTGCTTTCAAGAAAATATTATTCTTTGTTGAATGATTTAAGCCTATTAGTTCTTGGAAAATTATAATGATATGCTGCCTTCAAACAATAAAACAAATTCTAGCTTCTTTTACTAAGAGGAGACTGTTCTTAAGGATTACTTCTACTCTTGATGTCATTCTATTGACAGGACCTTATGGAGCAGATACCCAAGAAGCTTGGTGAGGCTGTGGCGTTATGTGTTCTCACGACCATCTCTCTTTTCTGTTTCCTCCCCCTCGCTCTCCCCTGTTATCCCCGAGGAGGAGGTTTATGGAGGGATGCCGTACCACTTCCAGAGCTTTGCTGGCCTTGCA
Organism: Lipotes vexillifer; assembly: GCF_000442215.2. NCBI lineage: Eukaryota > Metazoa > Chordata > Mammalia > Artiodactyla > Lipotidae > Lipotes > Lipotes vexillifer. The sequence continues at coordinate 1,900,640 of NW_006778358.1, read as the reverse complement.
CAGAGCCTTGTGCAGTTGGTGTCTTGAACTGTATTTTACCTTTGGTCTGACCATTCCCCTTGCAGGGTCTTGGTTGCTTAAGTTAGATGTAGTGCTGTGCCCTTGCCCAGAAAGGGAGTTGGGGAGAAGGTGTGGGATGGAGCCTATTCGAATGGGTCAGGACAGACTTGAGGGAGAGAAGGTAGCCAACGTTGGGGGTGGCCAAGTCAGTGGTTGTGATTAGGAGGCTCCCCTGAAATAGCATCATCCAGGGCAGAGGGCACAGCCCTCCACTGACTAGAGCAGGGTGGTGATGACGGTGCCCTGGCCGCTAGCCAGTGACTCCCCTCCATAGTAGGGGAGAACCAGCCACGGCAGCAGTGTCTCCTGGGAGGCAGACACTGTGCCCTAGGGGCTTTGCATATTGTGTCGTGCAGTCAGGTGGCCCTGCCCTTGCCCCTCCCTTCACTGTGATCAGTTGGTGCCTCCATTCTGATCCTGAAGGAGCCTCCTGCCCTTCTCAGGGCCGCCTGCCTCCCTCCCCCACCCTTCCCCATCCTTAGGTCACAGCTTAAGTGTCACTTGCTGCAAGAAGGTTTCTCTGACCCCTCAGATAAGGAGACTCCCTCTTAGACACTTGGCAGGATCCTAAGTCTTTAATTGTACTTGTCAAATTGAGTACTTACTGTGTTGATTATATGTTTTATTTCAGTCTCCCCTGTAGGATGGGTATACTTCTTGAGGCAGGGAGTAAACGTCTGTATTTCATATCTGGACTCCCAGGGCATGTCCAGTATTACTGTGATTGTCCAGTACCTGTTGACTAAGTTTAGGCTTAGTATTTTCCTTACTGGGCCTGGGTCCACCTCGAAATTGGTGCCTGGATCTGCAAGCAGAGATTGAAAGACCTACCAGCCTTAGAGTCGCTGGGGGAGGTGCGTATAATTCCAATAAGAGGAAAGATGCTGTGCTTTATGGGTTCATAGTGTATAATAAAGCCATTCATCCAATAAGAGTGCCTCCTCTCAGTTTCTGCTTTGGTGTGGTTACTGATGGTAGATAATATTTTCAGTTCCAGCGTATGAACAAACTGCCCATTTATTGAGTTGATTTTTCCTCTCTTTTATTAAACGACTGAGTTTTGCTTTTTCAAAGCTGGTTAAAAATTCTCTTTCCACGTTTAAATGATGTTTTAAAAAATCATTATTCTTTCAAAGATAATTGTATCCAGAAGGAAAACTTATTTCTGATCTGCATTTATGTTTTGGAGTAACTTAAAATTTTAAGTTTACCATACAACAAAAGTATGATAAGAGTTAAAGTCGTACCTAAGCCATAGCAGTTTTTAAATAGTAAAACGTGCTTGTAAATAGGACTTCTAACACTGAATTGGTTACAGGAAAATGCATTGCATTTTGATTGTAGCACTTTGCTAAGGTCACGACCTGTAGTTTTCAAGAATGTTTGGCTGCATTATTTGTTAACTTTGAGGGTTAAGTGTAACTACTCTGGTAACAGAACCTTTTCATGGAGGGTAGCAGGAGCTGTGGTCTGAGATGATCCCTTTACTTGGGTAAAGGGAGAGGTTCTTTTTATTGCTTCGCTTAGTCAGATTTACTTTGAAGATATTAATGAATTAGTTCTGCTCACTAATTAACTCTGAATAAATTGTTCATTTTTCTTAAAGTATTGATTGTCTGCAGATCACAAGACCTACATTAGATAAAAGCAGAAACACAGAAGTGATTGAAAATCTGGGCCCAGAGGTAAAGGTGGGCCCAAGTGGCGATTGTGCTTACTTTGCTTTGACAGTTTCAGGAAAAAAGATGAAAATGAAGGTCCTGTTACCACCTTGTGAAAGTTCCATAAAAGGCCAGCCCAGACGACAGTTCTAGGCTGCTATTAGGCCGTATACACAAGTTGAAGTAATTTTCAGTATCAGCGTCCCCTGCCGTGAATACCAGACGGCAGTATTTTTTATTTATGATTTTATTTATAAAATCCATCCCAGTCATCTGTAATTTTTATTTATGATTTTATTTATAATCTTGAAGAACCACCCAGTCAACCCACAGACTCATGAGAAACCAGACGTCGTTGTTCTGGGTGGATCGTTAGGCGGTAGATACCTGATATTCCAGGTATATTCTTAACTTTTAAAAAATGGAGTAACCAGGTTTCTTTATTCCACTCACCTATGCATGGCACTGAATGATTAACTTATTTCCCAAATGCTACCCTGTCCTGTAAGAATAACAGTTTACTGGATTAAGAATCTTCCAGAGAATGTGCCCAGGGTACGTGGGCAATTTGAAAAGAGAGCTTCCGGATGCCTTTGAGCGCTGGCGGGTTTTCTGGAGCGTGTGCTGGAGTAGGTCTGGGGCATCCCAGGGTGGTCCTTTGAAGGTAACCACGCTAGAGGATTCATTTTGGCATCTTTGTTAAAGAATAAATAATAATAAAAGGAAAAATAGACAGCTTCAGTCCTTGTTTCCAGAAACAAGGCCGCTGCCCCTGCCAAGGACTGCCATGCAGACATCATCTTAGGCATCTTAGTTCTGCCAGTTTTCTTCAGAATCAGGTTAGGGAGGTGATATTTTACAGAACATGTTTGCTGGTCAGCTCTTTCTCGTTCTGTACTTAATAGTGGAATAATATTATGAAGACAGAGATCTTGTATTCAAATTACCTTTTATAGTCTTAGTACAAAAAGTAATACATTCTTAGTCTTTTTTTTTTTTTTTTACAATTTTGTTATCCATCCAGCGTGCCTCTCAGTGTCTTCAAGAATGTGAGCGAATTGTGGAGGGACACTGAGCCACCCCCTCTAGAAGCATCTGAGGGTCCCTGTCCTGGTGTGGGAGGGGCTCCGGACCAGGGAGCCTGGTCCCTCCAGGCAAAGGCTCTGGACCTGCTCTGGGTTGGGTGGTGAGAGGGGTCTGGGTGCAGGCTGAGAAGCACAAGAAGCCGTGGACCAAATCCAGGGAGGAAATGAGCTCTGGCTGACTGTACAGTAAAACTGGTGATTTTTTCCTTTTTGTTATTTTGTCATTGTTACATTGCACCTCAGAAGCCATCTGCTACTGATGCTGCAGCGCTCTCTCTCTGGGATCTTGAGTGATGTCTTGAATGATTCTGGTACGAAAAGCTGTCAGTGGAGGCTTTGAGTTTTTCTAGACTTTGATAAAAGTATTAGGACCTGCCTCTAGCTGTAGACTTCTAAAAGCTGTTTATGCTTTTTATATTTTGGGAAATGCTTCTTTGGAATTGTATGTCTTGTTTGAAGCCAAAAACGCGTTATCGGTGGTTGTGCTACTACTAGACTTTGCCTTGACCTCTCCCAATAAAATATTGTCTAGGAAGGCACTGGCCCGTCTGTTTACTGCACAGGTAGTTTGGGAGCTGAGTGGAGGGCGTGAGGGGCTGGGGGCCCTGGGCTGCCTGCCCTGTGGGGTGCAGGAGGGTGAGGAGAGCCCCTTTCTCCTCGGGCAGTGGGCACGGAGGAGTGTGACTTGCCCTCCTTCCTCTCAGGTCGTCCTCGTCTTAGGAGGGTTGTCCGCTCAGCCGGAAGCGAGGGTCTGGCCCCTCTGGGCTGCTGGAGGTGGACGGCCATCGCATGGTCAGTGTACCGAAAAGTGCCCTCAAGTTCAGTGAAACACATCGAATTGAATAGAGATTTGGAGAAACAAATGAGAGTGTCATTGCCAACAAAAGATTTGGGGAAGGGGCTCTCTGAAACAAGACCACTGTGAGGACCCAGTGTCCTGTCAAAATGTCCTCCCGAGTTTCAGACAGTGTAGTGTGGACAGTGACCCCTGAGAGTGCTGGTTGGGAGGAGGGGCTGCGACCTGGGCAGGTCATTCTCCTCGCTTGCCTCCGCATCCCTGCTGTGGAGCAGGGACGGTCGCAGCGCTCGCCGGGGGTCATGCTGAGGAAATCACTGGGTACCGTCGGGTGCCTCCTGCAGGCGGGGTGGCACCACAGCCACGCTGCCTGTGTTTCATTAATAACCGTCGTTAGGGGTATTTGTCAGGCTTGCTGGAAGGAAGCCTGGGGGCCTGGTGTCGCCCCTCTTGAACGTGTGCAGGCCCAGCTTTTTTCCTGCTTTCTGTGTTCTTCCCTGGCTGTAGTATAGACTGACGTCAGCATTTGTGGTGTGAAACGAAGGGCCCACGGATTAAGGAGGATACAGGATTCTGTCGTCCTGAATTATCAGCTATTGCCAGAAGGATCCAGAGAACATGGTTGTGTAAGCCGCAGCTGCACGCAGTGTCTGCTCTGGGACCTGAGCTCTGAGGAGTTGGGGTGCACGGAGCACATCCCTTGCTGCTCCCTCGGCTACTCTTTTGTGGGGTGCAAGTTCTTTGGAAAGTAGGACGTGTGATCCAGAGAAGCAGGAATTAAGAATTCATCAGCCTATCGAAGCAGCTCCTGTTTCATTCAGAAGTATTGCCGGCAGTGAACAGTAGTAGTTCCTCCGCATTTGAAGTTAGCTTACAATGAAACATACTGTTCATTACATTCGGTTCAAAATGAAGATCTATCTTGTTTCTGAAGTTCATTGGCCAAGGATAGAAGGATAAAAGCTTCTGGCAAAAACAGGAATCTTTCTGTTGTAATTAAACTTAATTCGCGAAGAACTGCATACCACACTCCGTAATAATTCATGAATTTTTATTATCTGGCCACTGTGTTGTTAAAAACTCAATGTATAACAATTACTAGCATTCTAGAACATACCATTTTTGCCCCTTACAAGGTACTCTTTAGAAAAAGAAGCTTCTTTTAAAAACCTGAACATGTTGCTTGGTTCATCCAGATTTTTGTCTATAGTCTTGGGAACTTTTCATTCTCTGCACTGAACTTGAGACCAGACTCTCCAGATGTTTCTCACCTCCAGAAGTTTAACTCAGCTCTTTTTTCTAACCATGAGGCTCTCTGAGGTGTCAGCAGCCCCTTTCCCTGACGTCCTCCTAACCTCCAGGATGTCTCCAGCCGCTGCCTCTGTCCTGGCGCACACACAGCCCAACAGTTGGCTGCCCGAAATTTCTCGTTCTCTTTTGATGATATCTTTGTGTAGCTTGTGCATGACTAAAGTACATATTCACTGTCTGTGTGAGACGGAGCCTGCCGTTTGGAGTATAGCATTTTGAAACCACTTTATTATATGTTATGCCTAAGTACTGCCAAACAAGAAGAAAATAAAACTCGCTATAAAATATAAGTACCTATCTGCCGTTTTGGTATATATCCGTTTAGGCTTTTCTCTTTCTATGTATGTTTGTATGCCTTTAACCATTTAGAAGTATATGTAATCATATTTTTTACATATTTTTCAAAGGGGTCATTTTGCAATACAGTTTTATTACTAGTTTTTTCTCCACCAAGGAACAAGCTATGGAAATGTATCAGAAAACTAAATGTAAAACTGTAAACTTCTGGAAGACAGCATAAAGAACATCTTTGTGATTCGGGGTTCAGCGAGATTTCTTAGAAGCGATGCAAAAAGCATCAACAACAAAAGAAAACGTTGATAAATTGAATATCAAATTTAAAATATTTCGCTTTTTAAAATGTGCCCTTAAGAAATGAAAATACAAGCCACAGATCAGGAGAAACTACTTGTAGGTCACATATCCCATAAAGGATCTGGGAGGATCTGACTATATGAAGAACTTTTACAACTCAATAGTAAGAAAATAAGTAAATTTAAAAATGAGCAGAAGATTTGAATAGACCCTTCAGCAAAGAAGGTATATGGAGGCAAAATAAACAAATGGGAAAATGTCCGATATCGTTAGTCACTAGGAAAGTGCAAATTTAAACCACAGTGAAACACCACTACTCGCCTTCCGGCATGGCTGCAATGAAAAGATTGACACTACCGAGTGTTGGTGAGACTGTGGAGAAACTAGAACCCTCGTAAATCGCCAGCGGGAATATAAAATTATACAGTCACCTCGGAAAACAGTTTGCAGTTTCTTAAAAAGTTAAACATATGCTTTCCATATGAACCAGCAATGCTACTTCTAGGTATCAGCCTCAAGAGAAATAAAAGCATGTGCTCACACAAAGACTTTCATACAGATGCTTAGCAGCATTACTCCTAATAGCAGAAATGAAACAGTCTAAATGTCCACCACCTGGTGAACGGATAAATAAGATACGGTATATCATATCCATACAGTGAAATTCCCCAATAAGGAACAAACTTCTGACACATGGCACAAAAAAAGATGACCCTCAACAACAAGAGAAAGCAGCCAGACGCTAAATACTGCATATCGTATGATTCCATTTATATGAAATTTGTAGAAAGGGCAGAACTATAAAGACAGAAGCAGATCAGCGGTTGCCTTGGCCTAGGGGTAAGCAGAAGGGTGCCTGTGAGTGCAATGAAGGGAAAGGAAAATACATTTTCCCCCCTCCCCCTCCTCTCCGCCCCCTCCCCCTCCTTCTCTTCTCCTTTTTTTTTTTTTTACATCTTTATTGGAGTATAATTGCTTTACAATGGTGTGTTAGTTTCTGCTGTGTAACAAAGTGAATCAGTTATACACGTACATATGTTCCCATATCTCTTCCCTCTTGCGTCTCCCTCCCTCCCACCCTCCCTACCCCACCCCTCCAGGCGGTCACAGAGCACCGAGCTGATCTCCCTGTGCTGTGCGGCTGCTTCCCACTAGCTATCTACCTTACGTTTGGTAGTGGATATATGTCCATGCCTCTCTCTCGCTTTGTCACAGCTCACCCTTCCCCCTCCCCATGTCCTCAAGTCCGTTCTCTAGTCTCTTCTCCTTCTTAAAAATGAATATTAACCTGTAATTAAGTAGCTGTTGGGAGAGGAGAGCATGTAGCTTAGCAAGCTAGGGCACTTGGTGCTCACCTGTTGAGTAGGTGCACTTAAGCCGTGTTTGTTTCCAAACTCGTTATGTCAGGTGTACTTTTACTATCAGTATATAATTTAATTAAATGTTATCTAAGTGTTTTAAGATGTGAGTGTGAAAAGAATAAATTTCTGTAAAAGCTAAAGTGAATGATATGGGAAGACTTGATAAAGGCAATGCACTTAAAATAAACTGTCATATCAAGTGTGGGAGAGACCATTGTGAAAAGGGAAATTTTTGTAAGTAACTGTAAGTGTTTTGCCCTTGGCTTTCTTCTGGAGTGACTCTATATGCCAGCTCCGTTTGAGGACCAAAGCTAGAATTGGCATATTCGGGTTTATGCAGGTAAGCCAGTGAAGACGTCCCATCCAGGGCTTCATACTCAAAGAAAAGACCTTAGCCCAGGTCCAGAAATAAGGGGCCAGGCTCTTGAAGTGGACGTGGCATTGTGTCATACTGAGCAGGAGAAGGAAAGAGAGTCTTTAACGGGTGTCTTTATAATGGCTTTCTGCTTTAACTGACTTAGTTAAAAATTAACTGACCAAATGACTAGTGGTCACATTGAGAAGGAAGGCACAGTCGGACGAGCCCCAGACTATCTCGGCATGGCTGTAAGCTACAGTGTGCTCCTATGAAAGTGGTCAGTTTCCCTTTTCTTTCAGTCACACATGTATGGAAAACTAGAGAAGGACTGGGTGCCATCGCGAAGGCTGGCAGTGATTTGTTGGCCTTGGTGTCTTCTGGCTAACCTGGCAGACCACTAAGCCTTGGTGTTCACAACCGAACGAACCTCCAGGTCTTAAGGAAGGAGAGGCTGTAGGTCACCTAGGCAGGGCCACTGGAAGGTGTGTCTCTCCTGCCTCATGTCACAGACAGGGAAACTGAGGCTCTTGGTTCAAGTCTCACAGGTGTCTGGCCACTCTAAAACTGCTGGCCAGCTCAACAGGCGTCTCCTCCCCTACTGCTTTCTGCAAGCCCATAGGGTGATCTCAGGGTGATTTGGAAATACAGGTTAACCTGACCGGCACACAGCTTTTTGAAAAGGTTACGAATAATCTATTGTTTTAAGTCTACATCTCCCATAGCTCACTAGAAAGCTATAAAGAATACAGCAGAAGGAATGAAAACCTATTATAATACAAATTAGAAATCAATTCTATTGTCACTTTATTTCACGTAATGATCTTTTAATGGATGGATTAAACTGAGTGTTATATTTCGGTTTGAGGATGATATAGGACCTCATTGATTTGTCGATTGACGTCAGTTGATGCATGTGTATAGATTAGGGTACGTTCTGTTTGCTTCTGACCTGCATGAAGGAAACCCCATAGGTAATGAAACACACCCTATCTTAGATCATTTTGCCCCACTCATTGATTTCAAATCAGCAGTATGGTGGGTTATTTTTTTTCTTTCTTTCTTTTCTTTTACATTAAAGTAGTAGAATGCTTAGTTCAGTAGTAAGAACAGAGAAACGAATTTACATGAGTAAAATAGCCTAGAAGTGTATTGCACTTTATTATGCTTTTATATTTTACTAGTGAACGTGCTAGTGATAAAAATTTCATTTTCTTTTTCCCTTTGGTTTGTTTCGACCTGGATTCCTTATATGTGCCCTTGGGAACTTTATTCACCTTCTCTGAACCTTGATTTTTCATCCATAAAATGGAGACTCTGCTAAATGACCCCTGAGGTCTCTCTAGCTCTGATGTAGTGATCTCAGGAAGTGTGTGATCTCATTTGTGTGCACAGATGTTTATTTGCGATTTCACCGATGATATGAGTTAAATTCTACTCCTCCAAAGTTTTATATGTAGAAATTGAGAAACCAAATCACTGGTCATGTTCTTTCTGAATAGACAGCTGGGTTTCAGACTAGAAACTAGTGTTAAGAACTGGTTATTGATTTATGCTGATTTGATTATTTTTTATTTATTTACACTTCAGTGATTAAGAACTTGTGTTCTGGAGTCAGCTTGGAACCCACCCCTCACTCAATAGCTGTTTGGTCTTGGGCATCTAGTTTACCTTCTCTGTGAATCAGGAGTGATAAATGGTATCTGCTTCGTAGTGTTATCTTGATGGTTCAGTGAGATAATCCATGCAGAACTTGGCACATAGCAAGAGCTTAGTGGGCTGTTCAGATTGTGATCATGACTTTTCGTTGTCTTCGCTAGCCTGTAGAAAAAGTCTTCCCTTCCATACGTTTGTCAGGGCTCTCTGAATCTGCCCCGTGATCTGGTTTGACTATGGAAACACTTCAGGCACTGTTTTCCCTTCTAGAGTTTATGAATGGGCTTGGTCCCCCCCTGCATTAGTGTTTGTCCGGTGCTGGCCGTAGGGTCCCACCTGTCCAAACATCGGTGTTCGTCTTGTGTGCCCATTTATTTATACGATTATTTGAAAAGAAGTGGTGTTTCAGACAAGGTGATGTTTTATCTTCTTTCCTCTATTTGCTTCACCTTTCATGGATGGCTGGGGTTTGTGTTGTATACCCGACCTGTTCAGAGGGAGCTGAATGGTTGTTGGAGCATTGATTATTTCTTAGAAATAACCTCTGGTTCCGATTTCTCCTGTTACCGACACTGAGGTATCTTGATGATGAAGAGACTTTTCTTCCAGTGCGTAGTGTAAACTTCCGGATTGTGGATTTGAGCCATACCTCTTGGATTTTAAAGACCCTGTGCGTCATATGGCATACTGTTTGTTGTCTGTGTAATTCCTTTTGGCACGTGCTAGTGTGGAAGCCGCGGTGTAAATTGGCATGTTTATCTTTTAACATGATTCCATAATTTGGGGGAAACTACCTGAGTGTGTCCTGAACCAGGTCAGTGCATTTGTTTTCCCTCTTTTCTTATCACTGGCCCATTTGTCTTGCTTAGCCAAATCCTTATAATAACCTTGTGGGGTGGATGGCAGCCTGGGGCCCCAAGGCTGGGCAGGGGGAGCGAGCATTCGAATCAAGCAGCCTGGCCCCAGAGCCAGGCTCCTACCTGCGTGGCCACACCTCTCAAGACCCTCGGATGCCGCCAGAAACCGCCTGTGGGGTGAAGAGGCCTCGGGGACCCCCGGCTTCAGGGAGCGGGCGCAGTGGCCTGGACGTGTGGACTGAGGAGGAGATGCGAGTGTGAGGTGGTGGGGAAACGCCTTAGGTTCTCCGACGACGCGTCCGCTTTGCTGTGTCCTACGTCCTCCATTCCTCTCGTTTTTGAGTGGATGTTTGTTTTTAAGATTTCCTAGAGCCAGGAATTGCAAAAGAGCAGAACCCCAAATGCTAGCGCCCATACAGAGTGTGATCACTGCACCCCGGCCCCTCAGGGTCCTCTGTCTCAGGTGTGTGACTCTGTCCTGTCACGGTCTCCAGGGGAGCACACAGTCAGGAAACACATCTCTGCGTGTGAAGAGGCACCCCTTTGGGGTCCCTTTCTTACCGTTGGCCGTAAGTGGCCTTCCAGGCACTTCTCCGCCTCCCCTTCTTCTCAGGACGGGTGAGAGTGGTCATTTAAGTGTCCCCATGTCACCAGTGTTTCTTCCTCCCCTCCCCACACCCCAAGTGGAAAGTGTTCGCAGGTGGGATTAGGGATCCAGTGATGCTCCAGTGCCCTTTGCTCAGTCACAGACATGCTTAGTTGCTGAAGCCAGATTTCTCATTCACAGGAAAATTGCCTTTTCTTAAAGATGACAAGGGCACGCTTGACCTAGTTAATGAGAAATTGGTAAAGGAAAACCATGAGCAGCTATTTCAAACTTGGGTCACATTCCAGAAGTGCGGGCGCCTGTGGTGGCCACGGCCCCAGTCAGGGTCATGGGCCCTTTCTGTGGGACACACGGCCACGACACTGCTCAGTTTCTCATTGAGAAGTCTGAAAATATCTTGTTTTTTTTTATGTTACTAATGCTAGTAATGTTAGTCTAAGGTTGGGAGTCAAAGGTTTGGGAAAATATTCAATGAATAACATTTTACAAGTTTGAAATCAAACATTAAAAGACATTCAGTAGGGCTTCTCTGGTGGCGCAGTGGTTGAGAGTCCGCCTGCCGATGCAGGGGACACAGGTTCGTGCCCTGGTCCGGGAAGATCCCACATGCCGCGGAGCGGCTGGGCCCGTGAGCCATGGCCGCTGAGCCTGCGCGTCCGGAGCCTGTGCTCCGCAACGGGAGAGGCCACAACAGTGAGAGGCCCGCGTACCGCAAAAAAAAAAAAAAAAACATTCAATAGGGCTTCCCTGGTGCGTAGTGGTTAAGAATCCACCTGCCAATGCAGGGGATGTGGGTTCAAGCCCCGGTCCGGGAAGATCCCACATGCCACGGAGCAACTAAGCCCGTGCACCACACTACTGAGCCTGCGCTCTAGAGCCCGCGAGCCACAACTACTGAGCCTGCGTGCTGCAACTACTAAAGCCCGCGCACCTAGAGCCCATGCTCTGCAACAAGAGAAGCCACCGCAATGAGAAGCCCACGCACTGCGATGAAGAGTAGCCCCCGCTCGCCACAACTAGAGAAAAGCCCACGCGCAGCAACGAAGACCCAATGCAGCCAAGTATAAATAAATAAATAGTTAATTAAAAAAAAATTCAATAACTTTTAAAAACAAGACTTTGCTTTTCTTATTAAAGGAATAAAGGTGTTTTTAACCAGCTGATTTTTAGTATAACTATAAATTATGTCTCTTGGGGAGGGGGAAGATTATCATTTACCTTCTCCAAATAGGTTGGATTTTAAAATGACTTTTGAGAAGTAAATGACTCATCCACGAGGACACATTTTCAGTTCCTCCATTTGACCACCAAATTCAGTAAGAAATTATAAGGAACATAAGCATAATATTTTAATAGAGGGCATTTGGCATTTTTCTCCTTTAGTAGATTATGTAAGTAAAGATGTAAATGTGGTTTAAAAAAAAGAAAAGCAGAAGAATGGACAAAGGAGTGCAGGACTCTCAGTGTGCTCAGGGTGCCAGGGCTCCCAGCCTCCTGCTGTGTGATCTCCAGCAAGCTCTTGCCCTCTCTGTGCCTCAGTTGGTGACTGATCCGTAGCGGAAGGTTGTTGGATGATTCAGCGAAGTTGTCTGCGTAAAGAGCTTAGGATGGTACCTGTGACCAAGGAGCGTCTCATGATTGTTAAAGTAATTTTCATTATTTAATTATGAAACCATAATGACACATGTAAGAGGCTGGTGTTAAGGCCCCCAAAGAAACATGGTTTCAATGCTGTGACATGTTTTAATTTGAAACAATTCTTAACTTTTCCAACAATTAGAATCCAAGGACCTGAGCTAAGTGACTCTCTGAGAGTCAGCTCTATCACAAAAGGGCTATCAAAATACAAAAAATAGAGTCCAGTTGACTGTCGAGCAACAGTTTGGACTGCCCGGGTCCACTTATACGCAGATGTTTTTCAGTGATAAATACAGTACTGCACGATCTGCGTTGGTTGAATCCGTGGATCCGGAACCGTGGTCATGGAGGGCTGACTGTGGGACTTAAGCATCCCCAGAGGGTCCTGGAACCAACCCCCCGAGGTTACAGGGATACTGCAGTCCACGAGGAAAAATAAAATCTCAGTCTCCTTTGACGGGGGAGGCGGAGGGCGCTCTGGGCAGGGCTCTGCCTCTGGTGCTCACAGCAGTGGTGGCTGAGTCATCAGACCTGCCCCCTCCCAGCCCCCCGCCCACCCCACCCCAGCACGTGGGAGAGTTGCAGGCACATTGATTGCACAGCGGCCCAGAACCCGGACCCCAACCCAAGCCCTGTCCGTTCCCCGGACCCCACGCCAGCCTTCTGCATCCAACAGAGCTCTGATTGCAGGAGAAACGTGGGAAACGGTCACTGCGAAGGCTGATGAACTCTCCTAGATAAGTAAAACCCTGCAGAGAGGGCTGGAGCTATTGGAGTGGGATGCTCGTGCAGTAGGCGCTGGCAGCAGCGCGTCTGTTCGCAGTGTTGCGCGTTGAAAGCCTGTCAGTGCGGCAGGGGTCGGGCCGCCTCACCGAGGGAGGCTGTGGCTTTGCGCTTCCGTGTCGAGTTTACAGGGTTGAAAAGGAAGTGCCTCCGTTTCTGATGCCGTCATAGGTGAATGAAGAGAGAGACCTGGGCCGAGGTGAAAGCAGGCGGCCCAGAGTTTGTCCAAATTGGTCGTGGCCAGTGCGGTGACATGACACTGGGGAATGTTTGTTAAAGGGAAAAGCATGGCTAGGATTTTAGCAGAGCCAGCAGCATATGAAGACTGAGTTTAGGGCCAGGTGCTTTGGGTGGGTATGTGGGGCGGGGAGGGAGGGATGAAGAGTATTTGTTTCTTTTCATGTAATTTTTGGGGGGTTTGCTCTGTGAGAAGCTGACCCAGCGATTGCTTTCCTCCTCCTCTCCCCTGCGGAGCAGGAAAGCTCCTTCTAGAGCCCTCTTCGGCCTCTCTGGATGGGGCTTTGTTATTTGGAACACTCAGCCTCTCTGGATGGGGCTTTGTTATTTGGAACACTCAGCCCGGGAGTCTTTAGCCCCCATTTCAGCGCTGAGGACAGATGTGCTTCCTTCTGCAGCGTCCCTAAGCGTCCTCCCAGCCCCCACAGGAATGGAGTCCCCTTGTGTTTGGATTCTTCCATCAGAGCTGGTGGCTCTTCCAGGCTGTAGTTGGTGGAGACCCTCCAGGTTTGGGGCTTGACAGTTTCAGTAAGTCTCCTCACTTCACTGTCCCTCACCTGTGATGCTGAGCTGTCTCCTTGGGCTGTGCCATCCTTCAAAGAGTGCCCTCGATGTGGGCCAGGCCCCCTCATCCTGGGGTGACCTTACAGCAGCATCACCCCGGAGGGCCTGGAAAATGCAGCACCCGGAGCCCCACAGGGTGAGGCACCAGAGCCTTTGGGATGAGGCTCAGAGCTCCGTGTAATACCAGGATCTCTACGTGAGAACCAGACTAATGTTGAAGAACCATTTCTGGAGGAAATAAAATCGATTGGTATTGGTCTCTAGAAGCTGGAAAAGGCAAGGAAATAGATCCCCCAAAGAGACTCCGGAAGGGATCACAGCCCTGCTGGTATCTTAATTTTAGCCCATTGAGATCCATTTCAGACTTCTGACCTCAAGAACTATTAAGATAATAAATGTGTAATATTAAAAAAATAAAATAAATTGTTATTTTCCAAGCAGTAGGTTGTTACCTACACATCTTTAAAAAAAATTTTATTTTATTTTAATTTACTTATTTTTGGCTGCATTGGGTCTTCGTTGCTGCGTGCGGGCTTTCTCTAGTTGTGGCGAGCGGGGGCCACTCTTTGTTGCGGTGCATGGGCTTCTCACTGCGGTGGCTTCTCTTGTTGTGGAGCACGGACTCTAGGCGCGCGGGCTTCAGTAATTGTGGTACCCGGGCTCAATAGTTGTGGCTCACGGGCTCAGTAGCTGTGGCGCACAGGCTTAGCTGCTCCGCAGCACGTGGGATCTTCCCAGACCAGGGCTCGAACCCATGTCCCCTGCATTGACAGGCGGATTCTTAACCACTGCACCACCAGGGAAGCCCCAGCGTGTTTTAAAAATTAAAAGCTAGAATAGTACGGTAAGTATCAGAGTTCACTGCACATACCAAGGGTTGTTTTGTGAGACTGTGTTTATGACGTATGTGTTCTTATTTGGTTGCATTGTACACTGTGTGTGTTACCGTGGGTCGAGGTCAATAAAGTTTGAAAGCCAGTAGACTAGACTGCGTTCCTTCTCCTCACAGCGTCCTTTTGTATTGTTTGCAATCTAGACTGTGCCCCAGCCAGTAAGTAAATCATCTACTTTGTGGTGAACATCAAAAATCAAAGATACTGCGGAGCCTTTAACCTGTCCTTGCAGTGGGTCTCCAACTTGGGCATGCATTTGAATCCCCCTTCAGGAAGCCGAGTAAAACACAGCCGCTCTCCAGACCTTCTGACTCAGAATCTATGAGGCAGGCGTAGTATCCCGCATTTTAACCAAGTGTCTTATGTGATTCCGAGGCAGGGGTTTGTGGGCACCTTTAGGAAGTTCAACCTGCCTGTGCAGGCACTTTACCTGTTATATGTTAAACCTTGTTAACATTTCTGTGAGGTGACTCCTCCCCCCATTTCACAGATAAGGACCCTGCAGCCCACATTGATTCGATTTGGTGACTCCATGGTGTCTCAGAGATGCTAAGATCAGGCCCTCCCTCCTGGTGGGAATCAGGTGGCATGAAATGGGAAAGATAAACAGTCCTGGTTGAGGGAGCTGCCCTCATGGGGAAAAAAATAGGATTGTTACAAAATGACAGTTTTAGAGAGAAGCATTTTGTCTTGGAGGCAAATACTGTTACTGCTGCTTCTAGGGCGGCCTTTTAGACATGTGCCCTCAGTGAGCAGAGCTGGAGATTGAAGAGGGGAGAGCGCAGAAGGTGGACTGGGTGGCCCCTCCTCTGCGGGGCTGGGTCACTGCAGGAGTCTTTCAGTCCAGCTCTGCCTCCAGTCTTGGGATCCAAGGTGACAGCTTCAGCTGTTGGGCCCAGCTGCTTCCTCTTAAAACAAGAGCGTTAGCGGACAGCGTCTAGCCCCGCGAGTGCTTCCAGACTTCAAAACCAGTGATTTCATCTTTGAAAAAGTAGTGTTTCCTTCCCTCACCTTGAAGGAGATACGGAATGGCTAAACAAAATGTATGCAAGTGTTTTGAGCCCCCCAGGGAGAATGCTGTAAACAGAGTCATATACGGGGTGCTGGCAGCTCGCTTCACGCTGTCCATTGATGCACAGGTCTCAGCTGCATACTCTGAGAGCTGCTCCTGGGGAACGAGCCCTGCTTTCCAGCAGGAGAGGGATGTCAATTGCATTCCAGCATTTCCTTGGTCTCCCACCCATCAGGCAGAGGCTCTGGAACTAGGTTCCAGAGCCTAGGTGGAGGCTAGCCAACCCTGAGACTGCATACTTTCTTTATGTAAAGAAAGGGAGGATGGTTTTCTTTCAAAACTAGGCAACTCCTTGGAGCCTATAGTGTGTAGGCAGGAAGTTATATCCAAGGGGATTTGTGAGAACCAGAGGAAATGGTCATGTTTCTGGGAAGCTGGGCTGGTGCTGGGTAGTTGTGCATTTTTGTGGCCCTAAAAAGGTACTTTAATTTTAATTTGAAGGTTATTGCTTCTCTCCCTGTCTCTCTCTGGCACATGTACTGCCTTCTCTTTTAAAATGCGTGACATTTTATGCTCAAATTCCCATCTAATTTTGGTCTTAATCTAAGTTGGATTATAGAGGTACCCACTCTCTTAAAAATGCTATTTTATTAGCATTCAGTGCTTAATATACCCAAACCCTTGACTTGGATCCGCAGTTGATTAAATTTGCTGTTCCTTCTGCTTGATGTCCTTCAGAGTACCTGGGTGAAGATAGCATCCACATTTGGCCTAAAAGTAGTATTTGGAGGTAAATTTATTTTTTTTAACATTATTTACTTATTTACTTTAAAAATCTTTGGCTATATTGGGTCTTCATTGCTGCGTGCGGGCTTTTTTCTCTAGTTGCGGCGAGCAGGGACTGTTCTTCGTTGCAGTGTGTGGGCTTCTCGTTGTGGTGGCTTTTCTTGTTGCAGAGCAAGGGCTCTAGGTGCATGGGCTTCAGTAGTTGTGGCATGCGGGCTCAGTAGTTATGGCTCTGGAGCACAGGCTCAGTAGTTGCGGCACACAGGCTCAGTACTTGTGGCTCGTGAGCTCTAGAGCACAGGCTCAGTAGGTGTGGTGCACGGGCTTAGTTGCTCCGCGGCATGTGGGGTCTTCCTGGACCAGGGCTTGAGCCCATGTCCCCTGCACTGGCAGGCGGATTCTTAACCACTGCGCCACCAGGGAAGTCTGAGGTAAATGTTTTTCAGGCATAGGTTGCAGCCGTGTTTCTTTGATATTCTACTAAATCATATCTTTATTTTGAGAATTTACATGTTTAATCTTAATATGTTTGTCCATTTTCCACTTCTTAATTTTTTAGGGAAGAAGAAACTTGTTATATTTTGGTTTTCAGAAAGGATATGAAGGCAAAACCCCACATCATGTTCAGGTTAACCTTATATGTATTGTTTGTTTTAAGCAGAGTTTGTAGCGTCTGTCTTTTAAAATAATTTTTTAAATGGAGCAGACTGATGAGTTATAAGTTACTTTACAACACTGGGTTACTATAAGAGGAGACATAGCTAAGTTAACCTGTGGTCTTTTGAGGAAGACAACGAAGTGAAGAATATGCTAAAAGTTAACACTGAGGATGACCTAGTCTAGAATGTTAGCATCATCTGAAACATTTTGACTTTATACGTTTTTAAAGGATAGAGAGTAACTTTGGAAGGCTGGATGGCTGCTTGCTTTCATGGATGAGTTATAAGTTGCTAGCTAGCAATACAAAACAAATAATACACGAGTTTTATAGAAAAAAAGTGGAAGGACTCACAGCTGAAAAAATTTCAGCTGACAAAAAACGATTGTCTTTGAGTTGTTTTCTGGAGGCTTGACTCTAAATGGATATTGGCCTGGAAGTAGAAATTATAGGTTTGGAACAATGATAAAGAACTGAGAAATTGGACATACCACCCATTTTCAAAGTAAAGAAAGAAGAGCATAGACTACCACAGTGTTAACCGTGTGTGTAGGTTAAGTTCTGTAACATTATGTTAAATATATAATGTGTATTACAAGTAAAGTGTGTAAAAATTAAAGGCTATCATCAGTCTTATTCACGGGTCTCACCCAGCTCCAGAGAAGGGGATTTTACTAGGGGCACAACTGGGCGTGGGTGTCATGGGGCATCTTAAGAGTTCTGCCTGCCAGGGTGCTCAGTGCATAATGGCTGAACTAACAAATGGCAGGAAGGAAGTAAAGATCAAAAGAAAAAGAGGGAATATAAATTAAAAGTCAACTTTGAGTTCCCCCTTTAAGAGTCAGAGCTCTGCGACGTGTGTGACTGAATGGGGGCTGGGGTCCGGGAAGGTGAGGCAGCTGGTTACTGCTGGGTGAGCCCGAGGCCTGCCGGGGCCGGTGGGCGGGTCTTCACGGCACCTGCAGGGAAGGATCCAGTCCCTCTAGTCTCTCAGGTTATTTGATGAGGGCGGGGATGTTCTCTGACTGGTGTCAGCGCTCTAGGGGAAGGGGGCCTTCCAGCCCTTTCTCCTGTAAAACGCTACTTTGCCAGCTGCTAGTACAGGTCAATTTTAAGGCGACCCTCTGAAGGTTGAAAGCTGGGCTGTGCCAGCTGCCTGCAGCTGTCTGGTGCTGAGCAGACTCACCTGGGTGGCTGGGGGATGAGCAGAGTAGTTTACTGAGGGAGCCTCAAGTTAGTAAACCGGAAACTGCAACGTTATTTTCCAGGCTGAGTGTATCCAGGTGGAAGGGTCTACATAAATAGTTTTCTTTTTGCACAGTATTATTTTATTCCAAATTATATATTTATGGAGGCTGTGTCTATAACACACAGGATTTTTGATAAGCGTGAATATTAAGTCTGAAGCTGGTGAATCGAGAGGCCTTCATTGAAACAACTAATCTGTTCAGTCCATTGCCTTGGGCATCCAGTGTTGTGATGGGCTGACACGCACAGTGGACGCACCCTGGGGGTGTTTCCAGAACTCCCCGGGGAGAGCACCAGTGAGGGGACAGCTGGCTCCTAGCCATGCCGCTCCCTGGCCCCCGCATCCCCGGGGCTTAGGGCTGGGAGTCCGGAGGAGGGGGGGGCGGCAGCCGGGGAGGTGTCCTCAGGATGGGGGAACTTTCATAAACTCGTGGCTCCTGTGAGGCCGAGAAGTGAGGCGTGAGATGACTTTGGGGAAAACGTACAGAAATAGGAGATACTGGGTCATTTTAAGCTCTCAGTGTTCAGGCCAGGTTTTTTAATTAATTAATTAATTTTATTTATTTATTTTT
Source organism: Lipotes vexillifer (assembly GCF_000442215.2). Classification (NCBI taxonomy): domain Eukaryota; kingdom Metazoa; phylum Chordata; class Mammalia; order Artiodactyla; family Lipotidae; genus Lipotes; species Lipotes vexillifer. The sequence continues at coordinate 1,881,906 of NW_006778358.1, read as the reverse complement.
GGCTGTGTTGGGTCTTCGTTGCTGCGCGCGGGCTTTCTCTAGTTGCGGCGAGCAGGGGCTACTCTTCATTGCGGTGCGCGGGCTTCTCATTGCGGTGGCTTCTCCTGTTGCGGACCACGGGCTCTAGGCACGCAGGCTTCAGTAGTTGTGGTGCGTGGGCTCAGTAGTTGCGGCTTGTGGGCTCTAGAGCGCAGGCTCAGTAGTTGTGGCGCACGGGCTCAGTTGCTCCGCGGCATGTGGGATCTTCCCGGATCAGGGATTGAACCCATGTCCCCTGCATTGGCAGGCGGATTCCTAACCGTTGCGCCACTAGGGAAGTCCCTAGGCCAGGTTTTTGTTCACACCCCTCAGTCCTCAAGGAATTTCAGGCATCCTGGTCATTCCACCTGTAAAGCCTTCAGCTCCTACTGTGTCAGAAAGGGAAGGGAACTGACTCTAAGACCACCTCTTCTATGTTTTCTGTAAATGGAGGATGTTTTCTATAAAAGGAGAATGTTTTCTATAAATTACAGCTCGAGGAGAAAGTCTAGAAACAACACCCTCTTGACCGTCGTGGTAAAGGACGGGGCATCCTTGGTGCTGTGTGAAGTGGAATCCTCACCTGTATCATTGGTTCTGGCGCAACCCCGATGCCTGCCCCACCTCCTCACTAGTGGGTTTTGATTACAGGTTTATTTTACTACGTAGCATACTCCGGTTTTTGTGTGTAATGCAGTCAGTCAGGGAGGATGTTCTCGTGTGTGTTGCGTGCTCAGGACTGTGTTCCTCTAAGCTGTGTAAGACAGTGTAAGACAGCTCCATCTGAGGGACTTGGCTGGGGAGGAAGACCTGTGTGTAAGGTACCCAGAGCCCCGTGTGGTTTTCACCTTGTATGGAATGTGATGAAATTGTATCGGGTGGGTTTGTTTTAAGTCATACAGTAATGATTCTAACACCTAAATTGTTGAGTTTAGATATGAAATTTAGGGAAATAACTTTAGCTTTGTTCTTCAACCTCCATTAAGAAGTTACAGTATAAGAATAAAGTTAGTTTTCCAGTGTGATGGAAAAATCTCTTAAGAGTACAATTAAAATCCAGTTTTGCTAATATCATATTTGTTGTATTTGAAACTCACAATGAGTACAGATCATATTAATATTTAGTAAAGTATCCCATAATAGAGGCCCCTGAGAGTTGCTATCTGAGCTCCCCCGAATTCAGAGGGAGGGCGGGGGCCCATGTGAGAGGAGGTTAGTGAGAGCTGGGCCCCGTCTGGGTTTCTGATGGCTGATTTCTGAACAGATGAAACACCCCACCCCCTGCCTCCACCCCCAAAAAGGAAAAAGGAGAAAAGGGTTTGTTTTCATTACTACCTGGTTAGGTTTGGGAAGAAATTGTGTCTGTGTGTTTTGATGTAATTTCTCACACCCGGAGTTTTAATTCTGCTGTGTGTGTCGGGGGGTGTCAGGGGCAGATCCCTTCTGGACAGCTGTGACCATGAGAAGACTGTCCAGAGCTGGAGACTATTTCCCGCTCAGTCTTCCCGAGGTCCACACTGAGCTGGTGAGCAGAAGCTATTTTTGAAGTGGACAGATGATCAATCTGCAGCTGTGAGTATGTGAGCCTGTGACTGATAGAGCGTGTACTGGGAATCAGAGGACATGTGGCTGGGGAGTGTTGGAGAGAGAGTGCCCAGTGTAAGGGCAGCAGCACACAACCTTGCATTCAGGGCTCAGAGGCTGGAGAGGACTGGAAAAACCTCACTGTACGGGTCTTGTTTCTTGCAGTCACGTGGGGTCTTGTTTCTTGCAGTCACGTGAGCTTTCCCGAGGTTGCATGTGGATTTAACCGCAGGTAATTTACTTGGGCACAAATCCCATCAGTTTGAATAAGCTCTTTAGAACGAAAATGATATCTGCTGTATCACCACTTGTTCTTATGGAACTCTTTTGACTTTAGAGGAATTCACCTGGTAGAAAAGTTTTCTCTCTTCTTAATAGTGTTTGAGTGTATCAAATTATAATTGATGGGGTCAAAGCATTCTAATTGTAGGCTGTGGTGAACGAAAATCTGGACAGGAAATTTTAGATATATATTCATGGAATCAAGGAGACTAAAACTAAGACGTATTTAATATGGAAATTCAAACCATCCTGCTTATCTGAGACATCCCTCATGATGTTTAAATTTACAATATTGATTATGATACATAGATTTTATATATCTAAAACAGATTTAAGATAAAAATCAAACATATCAAGGTATGTTTGATCTAGAACAGGAGTGGGTACTTCTTTTGGTCAGTGCCAGATTGTGAGTATCCTAGGCTTTGTGGACCTAGACGGTGTGTGTCACAGCTACTCTGCCCCGTGGTTGTAGCTTAGAAGCAGGATTCAGGGAGAATGGGCTTGTCCCGTGGGTTGTTGTTTGCCAGTCCCTTCCAGTATTGTCTTAAGACTTGGGAGGAGAAGCGGTCTCTCTTGTTTCTCTACTACTGTTAAATGAAGTGAAACTGGCAAACCTCAGTGGACAATCTCTAGAACCTATCCCAGGAGTTTCATTTAGGTTTGGCTTGATGTAATTCTCACCACCTTGGAACGGTCCAGGTAATCACACCCCACTTTGATGGGTTTTCCTGTACTTTTAGGAAGACAGTGTTCAAGGCTGGATCCAGATGATTCTTCTCTTTCTTTACAGCAGTGGGTGGTTCCTAACTCCTGCAGACCCAGTTTCCCTGTTTCTAACATACTGGGTAACGCTCCATGTCCTATCCTGAAATGTAATTAACGTATAATTTAAAAATCAAAACAATGCTTTAAGTAACAAAAAAGAAATGAAATAAATGTAACTTACAAACATGTATTTAAGTATGTAGATGCTGAGATATGACCGTAGACTAGAACAGTGGTACTGGCAGTGCTGGTCTGCTGGGACAACGTGTCTGTTGTGTCTGTAAGTTCCCCAGTAACTTTCTTCACTGAGTTTTGCTGTGGGAAAAAAAGTCAGCCGAACAAACTCCTTACCTGAGTGCAGGGAAGTGCTAAGGAATTTGTGGGCTTGCAGCCAGTCTTCAGATCACGCTGTGGTAGCACTGCTCCAGAAGATGTGATGATGTTTGCAGCTGCTTGCACCCGTGTATGGAGTCTCCACGAGCAGGAGGTCCACGGAGGACACCTGCTCCTGATGTGCTGTGTTGGTGACTCAGAAACCCTGAGTCACATTGCTGCTGGGGGCGTGATTTCCGAAGTGAACAGCTCTTGGTGCAGGACCAAAGTAGGGATCTCCTCCGTCTACAAGGTAGCTGTTCTCAAAAATGTAGTGTGTAAGAACCATGCCCCCAACACTGTTTCTGTTTATGCATGAAATGGAGTTAGGTTGTAAGCCCAGGATTTTCGCTTCCTTAAATATCCAGCAAGGCATTGGAAAGTCAGGCAAGATGCTTAGTGATGGGTGTGTGTGTGTGTGTGTGTGTGTGTGTGTGTGTGTGTGTGTGTTGGAGGGCTGTGTCACATGCAGTTCCTGTCCAGCATTCCTGGCCTTTATCCTCTAAATACTAGTAGCGTTCCCCGCCCCCCAACCTTGCGAGAACCACAGATGTCCCCACAGATTTCCAGATACAGGACAGAGCAAAGGTAGATGTCTGGATCGGCATCTTGCTGTGCTCTCAGAGGGCGGGTGGGCTGCGGGGAGAGCAGCCCACCCTCTGCCCAAGCCTCCTCAGAACTTCTGAGCCTCTTCTCTCCCCTCCTCATGGTCTCCTCCTCGGCCTTTTCCCTTCTGCCTCCCTGCCTCCCCTAGTATTGCCCCAATTTACCCGGTCCTCTCTCTTTTGTATCATTCTCTAGGGTAAACTTTCTTGTCTTGATGTTCCAACATAGTGGTGAGTCTTATCATTTGTAAGATGTGTTGAAAATAATTTATTACCCATGGTAATCAAAGCACTGAAATTTGCAATTTACTTTTTCCAGTATCGCTTACTTCCCTATTGATTTTTTTTTTTTTTTTTTTTTTTTTTTTGCGGTCCCTGGGCCTCTCACTGTTGTGACCTCTCCTGCTGCGGAGCACAGGCTCCGGACGCGCAGGCTCAGCGGCCATGGCTCACGGGCCCAGCCGCTCCACGGCATGTGGGATCTTCCCAGACTGGGGCACGAACCCGTGTCCCCTGCATTGGCAGGCGGACTCTCAACCACTGTGCCACCAGGGAAGCCCTACGTTCCCTTTTTAAAAATAATATTTATTTATTTATGTATTGCTGCGTCGGGTCTTCATTGCTACACACGGGCTTTCTCTAGCTGCGTCGAGCGGGGGCTACTCTTCCATTGCGGTGCGCAGGCCTCTCACTGTGGTGGCTTCTCTTGTTGTGGAACACGGGCTCTAGGCACGCGGGCTTCAGTAGTTGTGGCATGCAGGCTCAGTAGTTGTGGCTCGCGGGCTCTAGGGCAAACGCTCAGTAGTTGTGGCGCATGGGCTTAGTTGCTACGTGGCATGTGGGATCTTCCCGGACCAGGGATCAAACCCTTGTTTCCTACATGGGCAGGTGGATCCTTAACTGCTGTGCCACCAGGGAAGCCCCTCTATTGATTTAAAAAATTTTTTTTGAGCTAGAGAGAAAATGGTGGAGTGCAGGCTCCTGCATGTCAAGGTTCTACAGGTGGGCTACATTAGCACCTTTCACGGAGGCTGCTTGAAGATTCAACTTGCAAGATAGTGCTTTCGAATTACTTGCCAATGCCTGCTCCATGCATATAGTGGTAGATGTTACAAAGGAGGGAAAAACAAAGAATGGTATTCCATGTTTCCTATTGTTTAATATTTTAACAACCCAAAGGTTGAGAAATGCACTTAGCCTCTGCAGTTCCTCTCTCACTTTGTAATGTAACCCTGCAGTGCTCAGTATTGATGAACAAGTCCATTTTCCAACAGTAGCACCTCGCCTTCCCTTTTCCCCCCTGCAGGCCAGACCCTTTGATGACCTGTGAATCTGAGTATGAAAGTGTATGTTGGAAGGGGGAGGTGTTACTGCTGTTGTGTCTGAAACAAGAGTTACGATTATATTTTATGAAGCAACTTTGTCTATTTCAGTTGATTTTTATGGATTTCACAGTTGAGCAGTAATGAGTCATAATCAGTACTACTTAATTTTCTCAAACCAGAGGGTAGACGCATTTTGTTCTCGAACCCTCCTGGCTGTCAGTGAAGGGGAGAAAACCTTTCCTTGGGGTTAAGTTGAAAGTCTGTTGCTAACACCTGTTCCTGGGCCTGTCTTGCTCTCCTGAGTACATCTCTTTTTGGGAGCCTCTTCTGCCTGTCCTCTGTGCAGTAGAGGTATAGAGCTACTCCTCAGCTTCATTCTCTACCCTTATGAGTTTAATATAATAATACGATTGGAACATAAAGTATGCAAGAACAAAATGCCATTGCAACACACTTATTTAAAGCTTTTATTATGCAGAGATAGAGAAAGTAATATATTTTATTGTAGACTCGAGGATCCTTTCTGATCCTGGGGACATGTATTACTTTGGAGGGTCTTATAGAGGCATAAACCTGTGACTGAATTAATTTTTCTGACTATTTACTCATATTATCATAGATAATTTTGGGGGCAGGGGAAGCACATACTTGTTAAGAAATCTACATGTGCAAGATCATTCAGGCAGAGGTTTAGTTGAGAACATAACGATTTAATTATAACAGCACTGGCAGCAGCATCTACCAGTCCCCACAGTAAGAGGTACGTAAGTTATCTAATCCTTACGACAGTCATGCCAGGGTAGGTCTTGCTATTCTCATTTTATAGTGCTGGACATTAAAGATGAGGGATGCGAAATGGTTGTCAAGGTCAAATGGCTGGTAGGGGCCAAGTTTGTGTTTTTGTCACTGTCCTTCTTGATTGCATGTTTCTGTCATACTGGCCTTGTCTTAGGTCCTTGAATAAGACAGACATACCCACCTGCCTCTGGCCTCTGTTCCTTCTGGCTTCAGTGAACATGCCCTCCCTACACCCCTACCCCTTGGTTAAGTTCTAACCATCATTTAAGTTTTATCTTAGATGTTAGCAGATAGGCTGTCTTAACCTCTATGTCAATGCCCCCCCCACCCCCAGTATGTCCCCTTTATTTCCTGTAATCCCCAGCTTTCTACTTGATTGCATTGATAGTATTCATTGTTTCATGTGTGCCTGCTTTCCTGGACTCTTAGCTCAGTGAGGACAGAAACGGTCTGACATGGTTGCCTAACTTGGCATGTGGCACCTGGTGGGTGTGCAAGACATATTTATTAAATGAATGAATGGATGTTCATACTTTTGTCCCCCATGTCCTATGCAACACACACAGATTAGAAAGAGAGAGAGGTGTTCATCCTTCGAACCATGGGTAACACACTTATTTATTTATTTTTTTTGCGGTACGCGGGCCTCTCACTGTTGTGGCCTCTCCCGTTGCAGAGCACAGGCTCCAGACACGCAGGCTCAGCGGCCATGGCTCACGGGCTCAGCCGCTCCGTGGCATGTGGGATCTTCCCGGACCCGGGGCACGAACCCGTGTCCCCTGCATCGGCAGGCGGACTCTCAACCACTGCGCCACCAGGGAAGCCCGTATTTTTGTTTTTGTTTATTTGTTTATTTTTTAATTTTATTTTTCATGGGTAACACACTTATTAAAAAATTGCACATAAATCAGTTAAAAAACGCGTATTTTCAACATCGGTGTTTTTGTTTACTTCATATATACTGTATACTGCAAAAGTTCACCAAATTGAAACTTTAAAAAGGATGAAGAAAATCTTAAAACATGGAGTTTCTAAAATATTTTTCTGTATGTCGTAGGATCAACTGGTGTAAGGACCTGCTGTACTTGCAGCTGGGGAGCTCGGGCAGGCTCTGTGGGAAGAGGAAGTAACTAATCCAGCTTCAGCACCTGGTGGGATTTGGGACTGGGATCGGATGGGATCTTGGGACAGATCAGAGCTTGATCTGGAGTGGGAAGTACCAGGCTTCCGCAGGGAGGGGTGAGGGATTGAACAGAAAGGTGAAGCATCTAGATCATGGCGGAGGGGTGGGGAATAAGATTCATCAGAAAGGCTGGGACTTGGCTGGGACTGAGGTCAAGGTGTAAGACTTCACCATCCTGAAATGACAGCTTGTTAAGTTCTTGGGGAAGCAGATAACTGCACCGCCCCTTATCCTTTAGTAAATATTTTCCTTTCCCTCTCTTACCTCTGGGTATAGTAGAAATAAAGTACAATTTATTCTATCACTTTATAAGATCTTGGTTAACTTTTTCTCCCTCTCTACCAGATAAACCTAAAAGATTTACTCTGTCATTATCATTGAAAATGCTGATGAGGTTACTTACTCTACAAAGGATGTAATGACAGCATGATGCCGTGGACTGGCTACTTTAAGCCCATAGAGCAATACTGGTAGTATCAGAGGTAGAATGAATGGCAGAGGATAAAAAAGTACAATTCAGTGTTGACATTTGGACGAGCTGCGCAGTGGATGTTGGGACCAGACAGTTGTGACCGTAGAAGCTGGTGGCCAGACCAGTGAATGGGTGAAATGCTTCTTCTTTGGCTAATCTGTGGGTAGGGTGGTAGCTGCCTTGGCACGTTTAACCTTCCATATTGTGAGACTGCCAGTAATGCTGGTAAAAAGCCTGATGCTGGTCAGAGGCGGATAGCTCCTGTGAGCCAGCTTGTAATCTCAGTATCTGTTTGGGGGAAGATTTACCCCGCAACTGAGTTAGTGGGAAATATACTGAGATCTCTATTTAGAGAATCAATATTGAAAAATCACATTTGGTGTAGTGTAGGGAGTGAAATAAGTAGTGAAAATTATTTCTGTTCTAACTATAATATTGCGTCTACAAATAAAGGGAAGCACTGTAATGATTGCAGATTGCAATGCAAAATGTATTTAGTCCATTTCATGGAAGCAGATACGTCAGCCTGTTAAGAGGAATGTATGAATTGTCATATCAGGTCATTTAACAGAGCTGTGGGGCATTTAAAAGTGCTTTATTTATAAAAAGATTTGAAATGGCTATTTTAAAAAAATAGTCTGCTCTCATCTCCAAAGCTAGATTAATTTCAAGGAATGTCTATAATGCAGAATATTGATAAGAAAATATTGCTTTGTTTTAGGTTAAAATGCATTATTTTTCTTTTTAAATGATAGTTCATAAAAACTATATAAAAGACAGAAATTTTACTTTGCCCTAAATTATATATTCCAATAATTTGGAAAATTTTATCTAAGTAAAGTGTTAGTGAAGACCTCTTTTAAGCATATTTGTTCTTTTTGAGGAAACTCTGATATATTAGGAAATTAAGGGGAAAATGATATCTCTGAAAAACAAAGCAAAGCCGAGACAAAATATTACCCATTCTCACATGGCATATTCAGAATATACTGGAAACCTAGGAAGTGTATTTTGCTACTTGTAAAGCATTTCTTTTCAGATAATTTTTTGATACTTTAAAAGTATATTTTAAGCATCTCATAATACAGTCTAATTCATTCATACAAACCAATAAATTCTAGAAATAAAACAGATCAGATCTTTTTTTAAAAGCTGCTGGAAGACCTGGATTTGATTATGGCTTCGGGCTGTATTATCTCCAGTAAATGGTGATGTCTCATCTTTGACCCTGGAGTCCCTGGTTTCTAAAGTATAGACCATAAATGTATTTATCTTACAGGCTGGGCTAGTCATTAGGTGAGCTAATTTGGTTTGGTTACATGCTTTGAAAACTGTAAAGAACTGTATAAGTGTTAATAGTTTTAGTGATTCAGAGGTGGGATGTTGGCCAGTGATCATTCTGCTGCGATTCAGAGGTGCGATGTTGGCCAGTGATCATTCTGCTAAGTCCAGAGGTGGTTTGATTTATGGAAACTGGAGATCTTCTAAAAAAAGGAAAAGTATTTTTTCTTCCAAAGCCAAAATGTGAAAACCACAAATGAAATTTAAGCACTTATGTATACCCATTCTAATCTACAAGCATGTATTTGTGGAATGAGTTCACAGGAAAGTTGTCAAAAGCGTTTGGATAGGGGATGTAAGCTTTTTGTGGTTTCACTGATGAAGCTAAACATTTTTGAGGAAACATGAAAATTGTAACTGAAGGTTGAACTGACTGACCTGGTCTGTTAGGTAGATCACCTATTTAACAGATTATTTATTTATGGTAGGAACCAAGCTAATTTTATTGAACTGTTAATTTCTCAGAGTTAAAGTCCAAATGATATGGAATTGTGGTTTTCTGTAGTGCCTTTGGTGAGGCAGTTTAAATAAAGATTTTTGTCAGCATGAAAGGTCCCCAGAAACTAAAAATTTAATGGTGATTTAAGGTATTTTCTTTAAATGTGTTCAAAATCTTAAAACGTTTGCGCTTTTTTAAATACAGTGACAAAAAGCATTTTATGTAAAAAAAGTTAGTCTTAATGTAAAAGCTGTGTGTTTGTTCTTCAGGCCTTAGTCTTGTAATAAACCACTTGCCAAAGCAAAGGTAATGAATTCCTAAGTAGCCATCTTTCTATTCAGCGCATCAAACAGAACTGTTGGTTTCAGGGATCCTTAACTTGAATATATGCACTTATTTCTCCTGAGGAATATTTGGCCAAGGTGGTAAAGACTATTACTATTTTAGTTACTCTTGTATATACCAAAACTTTGTGTGCTTTTAGGAGAGAAGTAATCATACTGTATCTATTCAAAGTGACCTCTCCTCCATTGCATAGATATGTTTTTAATAATCAGTTACAGAGTAATGTTTTATGAAGAATGTGTCTTTGTAACATTTCTAAACAACCTTTCTTTTTTTGTGTCACTTTATTGGGATATAACTGACATAGTGTAAAAATCACCCATTTAAAGTGTGTGATTCTGTGGCTTTTGAGTGTATTCACCAAGTTGTACAGCCATCATTATGGTCAATTTTAGAGCGTCTTCAACACCACGAAGAAATCCCACAACCTTAACACTTGCTGAGCTACTTTGTTCCTTTATGGATTTGCCTATAAAACAACCTGTTTCATAACTTGAGACAGGTATTCAGAGGGAAGTTTCTAGGCCTCTCTCCGATTGCACCATGTGATAACTTGGTGTGATAAGCTGCTGAGAGACGGTTGGAACCCCTGCCTGTCTGCTTGTCAGCATTACGGAGTGATTTTTCCCTCTGACAGCATCCTAGAGGTATTCGCCTTCTGTCCTAACGTGGCTGTGGACACAGTGACTAAGAAGTGTGAGGTGCAGCGGTATTGTCGCGTTGCTGTAGGTGTGGCAAGAAGTTGGGCTGGGAGGAGACGGCTTGCTTGTCGCTTCGAACATCAGAGAATCAGCATTAGTGCAGACGGGCCGGCGTGGCACGCTGGAGATGGGTGCGCACACATGGCGCACACACCTGCTGTTTCCAGCAGTTGTCGGGTGGAAATCGACAGTTGTAGCCTTGACACACATGGAAGTGAACACAGCACAGTTGAAGACATAAAACCCTCTGTGCAGTCACTGAGCTCATTGACCAGCTTGGTGCTTAAAATGTCTGACTGGTGCCTGAACTTAGCAGCTTCATCTCTGTCCCGGTAGACCCTTTGATTGATAGATAATTAGTTGGCCAATAATATTGGTCAGGACTTGATAGCTAGGTATAGAAGAGGGAGACTGTTTCAGAGCTGAGCCCACACCTGCTTGCCTGGGTTTAATTTAGAGGTTGCTATGATTTGTAGTAGAATTCATGGCCCAACTAGTTTTCTTCTTTCTTAGCATTAATGCTATTATTACCTGTTGGGCAAAATTACCTTAAAATATTACCTTGAATAGTTATTTTATTTTAGCCACTGTCCCTATCCTGCCTGCCTATCATCAATTGAACATGTAGGAGGAGCCATATAAGATACATTTCCCTTTTTATTTTCCATGGCTTTCTTTTTTAACATTTTTTATTTCTTTAATGTTGTATCTATTTTATTTGTTTATTTTTGGCTGCATTGGGTCTTCACTGCTGCGTGCAGGTTTTTCTCTAGTTGTGGCGAGTGGGGGCTACTCTTCTTTGTGGTGCGCGGGCTTCTCATTGCGGTGGCTTCTCTTGTTGCCGAGCACGGGCTCTAGGCGTGCGGGCTTCAGTAGTTGTGGCTCGCAGGCTCAGTAGTTGTGACACGTGGGCTCTAGAGTGCAGGCTCAGTAGTTGTGGTGCATGGGCTTAGTTGCTCCGCGGCACGTGGGATCTTCCCGGACCAGGGCTCAAACCCTGGTCCCCTGCATTGGCAGGCGGATTATTAACCACTGTGCCACCACACAGGGAAGCCCCTCGCGTGGCTTTTAAAGTGGTTGTAACATTCAGATGAAGTCAGAGATACAGAGTGATTTTTACAGCGAGAAAGTGGAGTTTGGGTCAGATTTCTTGAAATAATGGGCATGTCACAGATTCTAACAGGAGGAATATTAGAAAAACGCTCAGCAATTTTGTTTTTGGAGGGGGTGTGGCAGGTGTTGGAGGTGAACCGACTCCCTGCGTGCTGGGAATGGTTTTCTGTGAGCCAGGAGTTTAGGTGTCGTGAAGAAAAGCACTTCAGTGTTTTCTTTGATTCCCATTTGAACCTTTTCATTAATTCTCTCATGACTTTAAATCGTAACGTCAGCAGCAGGGTCTTTCCCTGTGGTGTGGCGCGGTAGGCAATAACCTCTGCATGTTGTGACTGGTTCCCAGGGTCAGCTCTCTGTCACCACACGTGGACTCATGTGCACCGCGTTCCGCAGGGCCTGTGGGCACCCTGTCTGGTTCAGTTTCTAGATGAGGATCTCCATGTGCATATCATTCAGGACCCTAGTAAAGAGACAGTTCAGTGTTCATCCTTTTAATGTAACTTCTTACACTCTTTTTTCATTTAAATAAATAATTCATGAAATGGTCCCCTGAAAGTTGAAGTCTTGCAGTGCAGTTTTGTAAAGAGCTTGGGAGCACAACTGCAGTGTTTTCTGTTTGGTCTTGAATGGTGTTGCTTAGAGCTGTGGGGTCCTGGGTTTCAAGTCTTTGGTTTAACCTGTGAAGTTAATTAGCCCCTGTAAACCTCAGTTTTCTCATGCAAGACAGGTAGAAAAACAGGCCCTTCTTCAGATTAGGAGATCTGCCAGCTGATGGTATCAATTCAGTGAATGGTGATGCCGAAGATGGTGATAATGATGCTTTGTTGTTCACATGATCTTCATAAGGATGGGAGGAGGTTACACATAACCTGGAATAGTTGGCCATAGACTTGAGATACACAGCGGAATGCCCAGGGTGTTTTGAATAGTCAATAAAGTAAAAAAAAAAAAAAAAGATAATTCAACTGTTAAACTGCCAGGAATAATTCCAGAATATGTAAATGGTATTCTAACAAATTATGCCTATCCATTTGTTTTTGATGGAAAACCTAATGATTATTTTATAACTCTCTATTCTGATTAGCAGTACAGACCTCCTTGCCCCTGTGTCCTCCTGCCCTTCTCACTGCTTGTGTGAGTGTTCTTCAAAATAAAGCTAGTATTTCTCCTCCTATACTTGGTTGAAATGTACAGGATAAGAATTATATGCAGTGACTCAATCTGCAGGGGCAACCTTCATGGTCTCAAAGTTTGGATCCGTGTTCTCTTTGCTGAAAAGAAAGGCACAAGCACAGCAGTGTGGAAGAAATAGCGTTCATTCCCCCCTACTCCCCTTCCCGGTTCCCCCAAATCCCTGGAGATATGGAGATGTCAGGCAGTGAATCAGCACGTAATCGACTCACATTCAATGGGCGCTTGACCGAGAATTGATTTCCCTGTTTAATTCTCCCTGACCCCATGAGGTGCCACCCGTTTCACAGATGGGGACTCTGAGGCCCAAGGCCTCCCAGCTGCAGAACTGAATTCTGATATGGTTGAGCCAACTCTAAAAACCCACATTGTTTCCACCATTGTCTGCCTTCACGTTTCGTGGAGGGGGAAGATAACAGGAACATACACGACTGTGAAATTCCTGATGGAG
>NW_006778358.1:1864918-1868908 GCF_000442215.2 Lipotes vexillifer | reverse complement strand
AGTTCAGTGAATGCCGAGGGGTGGATAGAGAGCTGCCTGGGGTCTAAAAGGGGAGCAGCACCCCCCCCCAATCCCTACGGAAGGTCCCATGAAGTTTGAGACTTTGAGACTCCTTAAAAGAAGGATTTTGTGGGGGGAGGGGACGGTGATAGGAGCAGAAGGAATATTTTCCTGATTTTGAAGTAATTTACACATAATCGATAAATTTGGGAATACCCCAGAGTTCCATCTTCTAGAACGTTCCCTAGGTTTTCCTGTCTCCTTAACCGTTCCTTTCTAAACTCTTTGCCTGGCTTTTCTTCCTTTGAAACCTAAGTTTTGCTATTTTTCAGGATTTCGTCTTTAGTCTGTGAGTAACAGGTTTTCAACTAGTAATAATAAAGTTAGTAGGAATCATACAGGTTTCTCGAATAAGGCTTTAGAAACTAAATGAAGCTTGAACTTTATTTGCTTTTATGAATGCAGCGTGGTTCCATTGGTTTATTCTAACATAAATGATTTCTAAAAATGGGGTCAGCTTTTATCTACTAAATGCAATTCAGTAGGGAGATGCTTTCAAATCATGAGCTTCACAGTGGGGATAAATGAAGAAGAAGGGGTTCTTGGTGGCAGGAGGATGAGGAAGGACTGATGTATTTATGTGAAAATCACTGTAAAATTTTAGCTAAGCTGTGATCCTGAGCCCTTCCCCCCTCCCCTTTTTATATACCAGCAGATTTTCATTGCCCTCACTCTTTCCCTTGTTGTGAACAGTTGCATTTAAGCATTATCAGCATTAAAAACATATTTGGGAGGAGAGCCAAGCCAAGCATCTGTGAAGCAGCCAGACGTTTTTCAAAACCCTTTCAGCTGCAAGCAGTGGGCGTGTGTACCACGTCCTTTGACACAGGAGGCAAGGCAGGCTGCGGGCCTGCCTTTTTTCTTCTCTAGGCCTTCGGGAGAGGGGGAGAGAGAAAGACTACCTGTGTTTCACTGAAGGTGAAAAGTTCTAAGTCATAGAAGACAAGACCCCAGTTATCAATATCTGATAGAATTCTGCAAGTCTACTAACTGGTTTGAATTTTAGAGGATCTTAAACTTGGATTTTTCTCTCTACGCCACCTCCCTCCCCTTTTATATAGTCAAGATGGGATTTCTTCATTAAAGCTGTTGGCAGAATCTATTTTGGATATAATATGATAAAAACTTGAAATGTACATTATTTTCTCCTAAACTGTGAAACAGAAGTTTGTAAGAGTAGTTCTGGGGTCCCTAGAGCTTGAGTGATTAAAGTACTGGTGATAGTGTTTTAGGGAAACAGCAGTGCATTTCATTTCAGTACATTGAAAGAAACAAAAACGTCACTTTGATTCTCTTTTTTTTAATTGTTTATCATTGTTAAATCGAGGCTTTTTTTTTTTTTTCCTACTGAGTTTATTTTTGGTGAAGACTGCTACAACAGTTTGAGGGCTTCATTCAAAGAAGAATATTTTCCAAAGACCTTTCGTTCATATTAACTTTTAAATATAGGCCTTGGGCTTCCCTGTTGGCGCAGTGGTTGAGAGTCCGTCTGCTGCTGCAGGGGACACGGGTTCGTGCCCCGGTCCGGGAAGATCCCTCATGCCGCGGAGCGGCTGGGCCCGTGAGCCAGGGCCGCTGAGCCTGCGCGTCCCGGAGCCTGTGCTCTGCAATGGGAAACGCCGCGCCCAAAAAAAAAAAAAAAAAAAAAAAAAAATATATATATATATATATATATATATATATATATAGGCCTTGTTTTGGGCCAATCTCATATACATTTAATTTATAATTAATGATGTATAATTATCCTTTGAACATCATAAATTTGCAGTATATCATAATAGGGAATTAAATGATACTGATTTAGGGAAACCAGGTAGAAATTATGAGGTAGGCAGATTTTGGGATGTTTTACTAATCATTTAGTATGATTATAAAATCTGTACATTGTAACACAAGTACTCAGCTAGAATGTTCTTTATCAGATGCCTTGCGAGCAGTCTGAGAGGGAGTAGGTAGAACCTGCTGTTGGTCCTGACTTTAGACTATGTGCTTAAAAAAAAAAGTTTTTAGAACCTTTTATTTAATTGAAACTCGATTCCTATTATAGGCTGATTTTTATATCGTTGGATATAGAGAACTTTTCAGTTCTAAACCTGATTTTTCAGCATTCTTTGCATTCTATCATTTTAAATAACACAATTTGAAGAGGGCAAAGCAGTAACAGCTAAGACATGTATTTGATCATTTTATTTCTTGTTTCTTCTCTTAGCTCAGACACTAATTTTATTTGCTTCTGCATTAGCACATTAGGGTGCACTAGTTATATGAGTAGTGAAGCCTCTTGATGCCACATGTGGGACAAATTATATTCCATGCAAGTTTGGAATATTTTTTGTAGCAGTGTAATATATTTGAGCACTATAATTTTCACTAAAAAATTAAATTATAATTATATAATTAAAA
Organism: Lipotes vexillifer; assembly: GCF_000442215.2. Classification (NCBI taxonomy): domain Eukaryota; kingdom Metazoa; phylum Chordata; class Mammalia; order Artiodactyla; family Lipotidae; genus Lipotes; species Lipotes vexillifer. The sequence goes on along the minus strand of NW_006778358.1, from coordinate 1,866,442 downwards.
GTAAACTACATCATCCCAACAGCCTTCCTAATAACAGCAACCAACCACAGGCCTTATGGTGCTTAGCATGTGCCAGGCATTGGCCTGAACTCCTGACTTGTATTAACTCTGACCCACACTACCGCACTACAAGGGGGACGTACTGTTTTACACATGTGGAAACTGAGGTACAGAGAAGTTAAGTGACTTATCCAAGGCCACACAGCTCCTCAGTGGCAAAGCCAGGCTTGGAATCCAAATCGTACTCTTAACCACCTGTTTATTGTTCTACTCCACATTTTCAGCTGACGGGTGGAAAGTTCTTTTCTCCATTACGTTAACATGGCCTTACAACATGAGTGTATGTATCTGTGCATGCAGTAAAGATACAGTAAATCACTATCTTTTCTCAACCTTTGTATCTTACATAGACTATGCGGTTAACAAAGAACACATAGGAGACCAATCCTATGTAAATCTGAAGTCTGGTCAGTTTTTATGATTAATAATATGAAAATTGGTACAGTTTTTCCTTTGGGGAATCCTCACAAGAGGAAAATAAAGTGTTGTCTGCCAGGCATAGAGGAGTTTCTGATTCTATATCCACACTCTCTCACAAATGAATATTAGGAGCAAAACCTAATAACTTGGGACCTTTTTACCTACTCCGTGATTGCTCGGTCAGCAAACCCTTAAGTTCTCACCGTCCCCTGCCTTGTGGGAGAATAAACCAGCGATGGCAGTCACAGCGCCACCCTCTGTGAACTCCCTCTCCACTTGGGAAGGTGAATTACAGGTGCGCTTTGAGTCACCTCGTCCGTGAGTTCCAGCCGAGGGGACTTTGAGGACAGACACACAGGGACGGGCAGGGGGAGTCCCCTCCCTCGGCTGTACCCGCAAGTGCACAGGTGTGGGGTGGACACCGTCTTGCCTCCTCGGGGGGAGGAGCATGGGGCGGGGTGTGCCCAGCGAAGAGACCCGGGCGCTCTGACCCCTGCACTGTGGCTCGAACTCTCAGGCTTCTCTGCTTCCTGTAGCTTTTGGGTGTTTGCGCCCCTGTCCCTGCAGCGGCCGTCATTCTCCTTTCCTCTTCGTTCACAATTACCCTCATTCCTCAACATTCAGCCCGTGTTTTCTTTTTTTAAAAAAGTTTAACTTTGGGAATTCCCTCGCGGTCCAGGGCTTCTACCACTGGGGGCCTGGGTTCAATCCCTCGTCGGGGAACTAACATCCTGCAAGCCACGCTGTGTGGTCAAAAAAAAGTTTCACTTTGATTCGAGGCTATATTCCTCAATGCTAGTAAACTTCCTCCTACCCCCATTAAGTTGTTCTTAGCTTCCAGAGTCCTTGGTTGGTTTTTCTTTATGTTGGTAGCACTTGATTGAAAAGAGTTTCCATGTACCTACTATAATGGCCAGTTTCATTATGGGAATCTCTTGAATTAGAAAATTTGGGGAATGATATAGCACTTCAGATAGAGATGATAATGGCAAAACAGTGTCTTATAATAAATGTAATTTCTGGGTTTAAAAAAAACTATTCAGC
>NW_006778358.1:1859010-1864850 GCF_000442215.2 Lipotes vexillifer | reverse complement strand
AGCAGGAGGCTATAAGCCAAACTATTTTTTTCCCCCAGCATTTACTTTTCTTATACATTTAGAAGGAAAACATATGTCATGAAAATAATTACGTGCATTAAAAGACCGTATTGATGGTCTTTTGTGTGCTGGCAGGATTTTTTCCCTTATTTGTGTACATTCTTCGTTAGTTTTTATCTTGTATGATTAGTTTTTGGTATAGGCATGCCAGTAGCCTAGAGCCTCCTAATTCATCAAACAGAGGACATTTCTAAAAAAAAAATAGCAAAGGCTTTGTCTGAGCTTCCCATTGCTGTTCCACAAACTAGCTAGGACCCCATCACCACCTATGTGCAGCAGGGCTGCTCCAGGGAGGGGTGACTCAGATCCTGCACGGGGCCTGCTCGGCTGCACTGCTCACTCACTGCTTGTCAGAGGGGAGTTCATTTAGCATTTTATGCTTCAGGTCCATTAGTTAAAATGAAGAAATTAAAACATTGTGGAAAAATTTTGAGGCCTTTGGATAGAGCACTTTTAACACAGGGCTTGATGTTTCTTTCATGTAAGTAGATCCTAATACCTTAAAAAATATAAGCTATTTTTCATAAGGATGATTATTTTGCGTTTGAAGTTGCCGGTTTGGGGAATGCATCCTGAAGTTGTGATTCCCTTTTTAATTGACAGCATTGGGTGTAGAAGTGTGTAGGATTTCTGTCTTTGGTTCGCTGTGTCTGCTGTAAGCGGGGCCAGTGCCGTAGAAAAGGCTGAATTTCATCTCTGACGTTGGAGAGGACATGGGAATTGATGCTTTCTTTCACGGCTCTCAGAGATGTTTGAGTTTTCACAGTAGAATATGTAGAATACTCACAAGCAACTTATGGCCAACTTTTCTGAATTGGTTATTTGTATTCTAGAATATGCTTTCCTATAGAATTGATACTTAGTGACTAGGCTTTCAGGCCACCTCCTGGAAATCAAACTACCCTGTGATATCGCTGAACTATCGTTTTAAGAATATTAAAAGAATAAGCAGGGACCATTAAAATAAATTTGAAGTTCTGATGGGCCAGTGGGATCGCAGCCACATTTGCTCCTCGCTGAAGCCCATGTAGCAGGAAGCAGCACGCTTGGCGGTGGCCCGGGAGCTCCGTGCTCTGTTCCTTGTCGTCGGCTTAGGGAGTAGCGATTCCTGGTGCACCCTGGCAGGTCACTCGGGAATGGGTCCGGCTCTTATAGCAGGTTGCAGTCACCAGAGCTGGCAGCGCAGAGAGAATGAGGTTTGGGGCACGTGCGTGCCAGCCTGAAGTTGAGTATTTTGACGTTGAGTGCTACATGTTTAAGATTCCCTGCAGCAGACCCTAAAATAGTATTGACGTAAAGTTTGTAAAAGCTAGTGCATCTTTTGGGTCAGTGACAAGAGAGCATTTGCTGTGACACAGTGTCTAATATTGTTCCTGTGTAACTGTTCTCAGCATTCACCATTCTCAACTTTTAACATCCACGTGCCATCCTGTGGTAGATCCACTTGTCCATGGTATTTAAATTTGGTTATTGTGAAAGCTCGTTTGCACCTGTTGAAAATGCTGGCATAATTTCTACATTAGTAAACCCCAGAAATCTGAGCCCTTCTTTCGCTGATGCCTCTTATTTCAGCTAGAACAGTGTATGGTTTCAAATGGCTCAGTCTTTCTCTGCAACAGCGAAGTTTCTGATTCGGGGGAGTGCTTGCAGTCAGTCCCTACACCCCGCCCTCCACTTTTGAATTAAGAAAAGAAGGGCTTAGATTATTTTTGAGGCAGCTGCTAACAAAAATAGTGTTTTCTTAAGAGCCGTGCTTGTCGTTGTGTAATGATGGTGTATGTTGGCCCAGGCTGGGAACAGTTCTACTGGAATGAATGGGCGATGCCTCGGAGTAGAAGAGCTTCCCTGTGTGGATCTGCGGCCTTTGCAACAGACCGTTTCTGCGCCTGGAGCTGATTGTAAGGCCGTCTCCGCCTGTGCACACAGAGGCCATTGAGAAGAACACGTGGGCAAAGGGTGTGCGGGGCTGGGGGTTGCCTGGTGCTCCAGGATCCAGGATGACTGCCGGCCTGTGCTTTCCTTGTCACCACTGCCAGCCAGGGCTTTGCCCTCCTGAAGCCCAACTTGCCAGATGATTCCCATTCTAACTAAATGATACAGCCTATGGAATCAGCTCTTTTTTTTTTCCCCCGTTGTGGTGGGTGCATGGGCTTCTCATTGCAGTGGCTTCTGTTGTTGCGGAGCACGGGCTGTAGGCGCGCCAGCTCAGTAGTTGTGGCGCACAGGCTCAGTAGTTGTGGCACGTGGGCTCAGTAGTTGTGGCGCATGGGCTTTGTTGCTCCGCGGCATGTGGGATCTTCCCAGACCAGGGATCCAACCCGTGTCCCCTGCACTGGCAGGCGTATTCTTAAGCACTGCGCCACCAGGGAAGTCCTTTGCCAGTACTTTAAAATAACAAGTCTGTCCATAAAGTCTCATTGCCATTTTAACTGAACTGTCGGGACATGGGATGGAACAAACAGGGATGGGCTGGCTTCGCCTCACGTGCCTCCACCTCTTGCTAGCTTCTCAGGTAGGCCCGTAGCTGTCAGTTCTCTTCTGGGTTTTAGGATGGGGATGCTCTGGGTATTAAGGGCCCAGACCAGTTTAACCCAAAATATCACTCTTTCATCCAACTCCAAACTCTCATCTTCCCCAGTTCAGCCCGCCACCTGTTTCTGCAGAGCAGCCAAAGGGAAGGGGCTGTTGGTTTACTCTTCAGCTCTCCTCTCTCGCATCCCCCCTCCACTCATCCCCAACACTCCCCTCCACGTGACAGCTGGGGACAGGGGAAGGAAAAGGGTGACATCTGTTGGCTGTTACTATCACCTTGATTTTGTGGTACGCGGGCCACTCACTGTCGTGGCCTCTTCCGTTGTGGAGCACAGGCTCCGGACGCGCAGGCTCAGCGGCCATGGCTCACGGGCCCAGCCGCCCCGCGGCATGTGGGATCTTCCCGGACCGCGGCACGAACCCGTGTCCCCTGCATCGTCAGGTGGACTCTCAACCACTGCGTCACCAGGGAAGCCCTATCACCTTGATTTTGCCTTTGCATCTGTCTCTCTTTTCGTCAGAGACATTCTCTCCCAGCCTCCGAGAATGTCCCTAAGTGCTGGCGAGGCACACTCCAGGTGACCTTTTACAGCTCCCCGCCAGAGTCTCCCCTGGAGGTGCACCCTGCTCTGTCCCCCTCTGCTGAGACCCTCACCGCACTCCTGGCCTCTCCTTGGTCCCTCTGCCCACAACAGCAGGATGTGTGTCCCCCCAAACTGAAAGGAGTGGGCTGCAGAGTCTGCTGCCCGCTTTCCTTCCCCTACCTCAGCCTGCTGAGCAGGGTGCTGGCGCCAGGAAACCCCACAGAGATGCGCGTTCAGCCTGGCATCGGAATGCATGGGCACTTCCCCCTTCAGGCTTGAGCCAAGTTCACGATAATGGGAATGTCCTGTTCTGTCACCGTTGGGGATTTGGACTTTGCTGCTGTAATCCCTTGTTTTGATGTATGGGTATAAACCTCAGAATTATAGGGAAGATCAGTCTGAATTATGGAAAAATTTAATAATGTGCAATTTATTTACAAATGTAGTGATACACAGCTTTACATGGACAGTTTTGCTAATTTGTGTATCCCGTTACGGTAAAAAAAAGTAAGTCTTTAAAGGAATTCTGTCTTATGGTTTGACTCAGAAATTGAAGCTACATTGAAGAAATTCTTAATCATTTGAACCTTGTTTTGGGAAGTGCACTGAATTTTGTGGTAGGTTTCTTATAGGACACACATGCGTACACAACGCATATACAGTGTAGATTTGTAATGTAGGAGTTTTCATTGTATTAATTAAAATGAATCTTGATTTTGTTTGAAGACTTGACAGTCCGTGCTGAGAGAGCATACGAAAGTTCATGAGTTAGACTCTGTAGACTCAGACGTCTTAGTAAAAAAGATGGACTCCTTGCTGCCTTTTTGTCTTGCTTGGTGTTAACTTTTGAGTGTGGGAAATTTAAATGCATTTTTTTTTTTTGCGGTACGCGGGCCTCTCACTGTTGTGGCCTCTCCCGTTGCGGAGCACAGGCTCCGGACGCGCAGGCTCAGCGGCCATGGCTCACGGGCCCAGCCGCTCTGCGGCACGTGGGATCTTCCCGGACCGGAGCACGAACCCGTGTCCCCTGCATCGGCAGGCGGACTCTCAACCACTGCGCCACCAGGGAAGCCCTTAAATGCATCTTGTACTTTGTAGCGTATTAGGAAATCATAGGGTTAGAAGTCGGTAATAAGGATACCAAGTTAAGATGATAAAGGAGATTTTGAAGGAATCATGCATTTATGTTATAGCCTCCCCGCCACCCCTTTAATTAGAAAGAATAGAATGTCCTTCCTTAGGCTTTAGGTAACCGAAATCCTGTGTCATACCCTTTTGTTAAGACAGCTCCTGTTGAAGTGTGTTGAATGTATTTTAGTTGCATTGATGGCCACTTCTAAGTGACATTGAGTGGATTAGGAAAGTAAAATACATTGATTTGAACCATTCATTACTTTGATAGTTAATTTTATGTTAATGGGTAGATTGACTATAGGGGAGATACTGGAGCCACGGCCCCACGCAGTGTCCTTGCACCCCGTGCTGTGCTGTAGGGGGCCGACAGAGGAGCCCCAGGTCCTGCCTGAACAGAGGGAGCTTGTGCTGTGCCTCCGCCCCTTGAGGGTGAGCCCCTCGTTAGCGCTGCCCAGGATGGGTGGCTGCCCGGACCACTGGGCACCTCTCCTCCAGTCTTCTTCGTGGTCAGGAACTGCCGTTTTAGGCTCTGATTTGGAACAGATGAGCGTCTTCAGAGCTGACACTGGCTGGACACTATTGGTGCTCAATACTGTGCTGACTTTTCCTTTGCGTACATCTGCAAATGAGAAATTCTTATCCTCGTTTGATAGAAGGTAACCCTGGTGCTCTAAGGAGTTTATTAACTTGCAGATGGTACTTCGGGGGTTTGAGTCCAAGCCTGAGTGTTCATCACCTCTGAAGGTGATGATTTCTCCCGCTACTCTGAGCCCCCTGAAAAATCTGCCAAGTGCCTGGCACAGGTGCTGGGCTCAACACAGGTGAGCAAGACACAGTCCCCAGGTGGGGACTAGACAGGGTGGCCTGGACCTGCTAATAACCTCCAGGTCCACAGAGGGGCAGGCTGGCTGTAGGTAGTTGACCTGTGTGTTGTTTCTCAGAGGCAGACACGTAGCTTCCCCATTGAAGAAAGCAGTGGGAATGTATAAGGGAGCCTTGATGGTAAAGCCGATTGGAAGTGGAGAGGATGACAGTTATTTTTGATTTATTGATATCTGGGCTCTAGAGCCATCCTAAATGGAGGGTGAAAGATGGTGTCATTCTGAAGCTCATGACAGTCAGACATTGGTTAGACTTTCCTGTTTCCTGCGCCCATCACTTCCAGCTGAGGCCAGCTTACAAAGGGAGGGGGTCAGGTGGGCACCCTGCTCATTACTTCGGCTTGAAAAACAGCTGAACTTTCTGGGCTTTAGACGAGGGAGATTACTGATGAAAATGTGTCCTGTGGTTCAGGCTTCATTTGGCCCTTTGTGTGTTTAATTTGCATGTGTCGAGGTCAGGCAGCTGGACAGACCTCTCGGCACAGATACTTTGTTGCCAAGGCCGGAGGGTGAGGTTAGTTCGACCGTAAAGGGCAGGCGTGTTTGCTCACAGGACGCATTTTGTTAGCAGAGTTCTCGGTAACGTCATTCCGGGCTGACTCCTGGCCTGTCCGTTTAACAGAATCGTTTTAAAATGAGCAGAGCGGTT
>NW_006778358.1:1827738-1858894 GCF_000442215.2 Lipotes vexillifer | reverse complement strand
GAGCGGTTCTGGACCTGGAGACAACCTGCCTGGGGGCTTGTTGGGGGACGTGCACGGACGGGCTTGGCTTTGTGACACCCAGAGCAGCTCCATCTTACGGCGAGAACGCGGAGACTGGGTATAAATCGGTAAATACGCCACTTTGCCCGGGATGGGGAGCTGAAGCCAGTCTGGAATAAGAACAAATGTTTTGCCGATTTCTTACCTAGTTTATTTATAAAAAACTATTTTTTTCCCTTTCCAGTTGTAGGAATTACCCTGTTAAGACACAGTGTGCTCCAGACGGCACAGAGAAGTGATGAATATGAATTTGTTGGTGAAACTAAGCTGCTTGATTTTTATCATCTTGGGGGCATGTTTTATTTTCGACACAAAGGAGAAAGAAGGGAGATTTTTGCCAGCGGAAACCGTAGCCTCCTCTAGCCCAGCTCTGTGTGCTGCTTAAACTAGCGAGCGGTGCTTCTCCCGCAGTTCATCTCTGCACAAAGGGGATGATGTAATCTTTTTCACTGCCGGCCACGTGGCCAGCATGCCGTCACTGTCTTCACGCGGATACCTCTGCGCTGCCCAGACGACTGTGCATTTGAAGTGAAATTGCATTCCTCTCAGTGTCTTGCTCCTCTCGCCAAGGCTGGCCTTCACCCGCGTATACATGCGTGTGCCTTCGCGCACCTGGATAGCGTGGGTGACTTCATTGCAGAAAAATGACCAGAGTAGCATGTTGTAGAGAGCAGAGCCGGCTGCGTGCATGCATTTAAGATTGGGGGAGGGGACTCTGTTGCCATTAGCAACCACTTGCCTGTTTATTAGGAGGGTGAAATGCACAAAGCTCGGGCTTCCCCTTTCTTCCACTGCTTTCTCCTGAGCTCCGACAGCAGCTCACCTGAGCCTGTACAGCCCAGAGGCCGTGCTGCAAGCAGCCACATGTACATGGAAGCGCATCCTTTCCAACTGAACGCATCCTACCACGTGTGCGACCTCTCGGTTGCCCTTCCTCCGCGGGCGTCACTCCATCCTGTTGATTTAGGGCAGTGACTGCTGCTGTGGACTGCGCCCTTGTTTGTTCAGCTCTGGGTTAAGCAGTTTCCCTGCATGTGCTCATTAGGTTCTGCTAACAACTTCGGAAACACAGTTACAGAGGAAACTGCAGCCGGTGGCAGGGGTGGGGAGCTTTGCCGCACAGAAGACAGAGACAGGCTGGGGGGCACCTTCCATTTCATCTCTGCTTATTTTTTCTCTGAAGGAAAGATTAGGTTCAGAACTTCCCTTCTCCTCACGCCGCCCTGGTGGTTCTCTTGCCAGTTGTGAAGAGTCCGTGGGAGGGTGAGCCCCTGTCCACTGGGGCATAGTGATCCCAGGACAGCTTTGCTTCTTTGGGCCTGGCAGTCTGCGTGATGTGATTTTGGTGGTTAGGTGCAGCTGCCTGAAATGCTTAAGCAACTATAAAATGTTCTTGATTTGGGGGCCCTCACACCTCTGGGGACCTTATTGTTAAAGCTGTCTCAGTACTAATTTTGATCAGCATTTATGGGCTGCACATAAGGTAACAGAGCACCTTAATCCCAGATTCCGCAAGTGCCTTATTTGGAGAATTTGGAGCCTGAGTAGATGGGAGCTGGAGAGGAGCGCATGCCTGCCCACCTGCCACGCACACTGTTTCCCCGTCTGCACGGCCACTGGCCACCGTGTGGCCTTGCTGTGCCACAGGCTGGGATGGCCTGGCTTTCTTCCCCTGGTGGTGCAGCTCAGGACTGGGGAGTGGGGAGCTGGGGTGTCCTCTCTTTTTATTTATCGAGCTGACGTTTGCAGAGCACCGTTGCCGGGCAGTTTTTGGTGCTTTACGTGCCTCCCCTCACTGAATCGCCGCAGTGTCCCTGGGAGGTGGGGACTGTCCCTGCGGTGGATGGCTGGGGCCTGGAATCCATCTGCAGAGGGAAACAGAGGGGTTGGGGGCGGCCTAATTAATGGATGAAGCAGGTGCCGACAGAAGCCCTGGGATCAGGGAGAGATGATTTGAGAAAAGACTGTGCCTGTTTCTTCTCTAAAATCAGAAGGGAGAGAAGTTAGCAGTAGAGGCATTTGGATGCGGAAGGGAAGAAACGTGAGCTTGTATCTTAAAACCTTGCTCTTCTTGGAGAAATAAGAGGTGACAGCCTGGTGAAAGGGTGAGCCGAGGTCGAGGATTTGAGGAGACCAGGGGTAGGGGTTGGGGGACAACAGTCATGGCAGCTCAGGTGCCCCAGCGGCTGGCAGCTCATCACCGCTGTCTGGTCACCTAGTAAACGGTTTCATTTATGGGGGTGACCAGCCTGTGAGATGACAGTAGAGCCTAATAAGCGTGAGATTCTGAAGGAGCCAACCTTCAAGTGGTGTTCTTCCCAAGCTGTTGTGATTTTAGCCTTAACCAGATCCTGCAAAATAAGACATTGAAATAAAAATACCAGTTTGGCTTTGTTTGTACTTATTTACAAAGGAAAGGGTCACTTTCTCACTGTATACTCAGTCGTGGTAGTTGCATGTCTTGTTCAAGATTTTGTTTCATTAAACATTAAGCATCTTTTGTTCAAGGCTCAGTGGGCCGTGGCTCCTATTTCTCGTCTGTCGACAGATCCGACCGCTTTTCCTTCACGATCGCTCTTCCTCCAGCCCTTCCTCACTGTCCGTCCCACTGGCCTGACCCAGAGTCTGGCCTCTGTCCACGCCACCCGCCCTCAGGCCCCCCTTCCCCTCCTTGACTTAAGCATATGTGCTGCTCTGCACCCGCTGAGGGCCAGGCCTGTCATTGTCCTGCACAGGATGCCAGAGTGGCAGGCGAGCTCCGAGAGGCTGACCTCGCTTCCTCAGGCAGCCTCACCTGCGTCACTGAGGGACTCACGTCTGTTCTTGATGCGGGGCCTGTTCCAAGGGGCACCTGTGCTCTCTGTTGCCACCTCCGGAAGAAGGGACAAAAGATGACAGAAGAGCCCAGGAAATGATTTTTAAAAAATATTTATTTATGGGCTTCCCTGGTGGCGCAGTGGTTGAGAGTCCTCCTGCCGGTGCAGGGGACGTGGGTTTGTGCCCCGGTCCGGGAAGATCCCACATGCCTCAGAGCGGCTGGGCCCGTGAGCCATGGCTGCTGAGCCTGCACGTCCGGAGCCTGTGCTCCGCAGCGGGAGAGGCCACAACAGTAAGAGGCCGCGTACCGCAAAAAAAAAAATTATTTATTTGGCTGCTCTGGGTCTTATAGTTGCGGCATGCGGGATCTTTAGTTGCGGCATGTGGGATCTTGTTCCCTGACCAGGGATCAAACCCGGGCCCCCTGCAGTGGGAGCATGGAGTCTTAAGCCACTGGACCACCAGGGAAGTACCCCCCAGGAAATGATTAAGCCATTGCTTGAATGTTCCTTAAAACCGACCTTTCCAGATCTGAAGTACGCCCCTTAGACTGGGATGCCTGTGTGTGAACCCAGCATTTTATTAAAATTTAATAAAACCCAGGTTTTATTTTATTTTGTTTGTGAACCAGAAGGTGCGGTTCTTGCCTTCCTGCCAGGAGAGCAGAGGGACGAGGTCCTGCCTCTGGGCAGGTGTGCAGCCTTCCCCACTTCTTCCAGGCTCGTGGGGAGGGGAGGAGGCCCAGCGGAGGGCGGCCGGCCCCCAGGCAGACTCCAGGCGGGACTGGCCTGCACACCCGGGGCTCCTGGACTCAGGGTCCAGCTGTGCACATGGCCACCGTTTCACCCACTGGAAGAGCCTGGCCTAAAGTTACAGGTAGCCATGTAACTTCAGGGAAGTTTGCTCAAGGAAGCACCCTCTGTATCAGCATGATTTTTAGTCCCTGATGCAGATTATCCCGGTCAGATCACTGTTTAGCGGTAGTTAAGAGGAACTTGGCTGAAGAAAAGGAAATGCTGATTCCAGGGCGGACGGGAGCTCTTTGTTCACCACAGGGTGTGTGTGCATCAGGATCTCCTGAGTGTGGGAAGAAAATAGCAAAAGCTTTTGAAAGATATTTATGTATAGCTTATTATTTTCAAATATCTATTTGGGGGTATACAATAGATTAGTACAGTAGTACACTTAAACATAATTGGGGACATGTAGTAAAATTCTTTGGTGATGGAATTCTTGAACAAAAGCATTTGAAGAACATTGCTGTAGGGCAGTGGATCTCACAGTGCGCTTCCAGGATCCTCAAGGACTTTTCAGGGGATCTGTGAGTTAAAGCTGTTTCCACAATAGGCAAATAGAGTCTGAGCTTCTCCTCACTCTCATTCTTTCCAGAGTGTATAGTGATGTTTCCCAGTGGCGGCCTGGCACCTAACATCACAGCAGATTAAAGGCAGAAGCAGATGTGAGAATCTCGATGTTCTACCAAGCATACATTAAAGCCAGTCTCAAAAGTGTAAAACACTGCCAGCCTTCTTCCTGGTAGATTTTGGAAAAACAGATTTTTAAATAGAAAGTCTTACTTTAACGTGTAATAGATTTATTATCATTATTTTCCTTTTTTAAAAAAATACATATATATAATTTTTTTTTTTTTTTCTGGCTGTGCTGTGTGGCATGTGGGATCTTATCCCAACGACTAGGGATTGAACCCCATGCCCCCTGCAGTGGGAGCGCAGAGTCTTAACCACTGGACGGCCAGGGAAGTCCCTTTCATTACTTTTCAAGAAATGAATCTTTAAAATTTTTTCTCAGGGCTTCCCTGGTGGCGCAGTGGTTGAGAGTCCGCCTGCCGATGCAGGGGTTTAAACTTGAAAGTTTCAGTAAAGTGAAGGAGTAGGATTATGTCATACAGACATGTCTAGACCTCTTTCCACTCTGGTTTTTACTTCTTGACCTCCTGCCGATGCAGCCAATGAGGTTTTATTCTGGAAAAAAAAAAAAAAAAAAAAAAAAAAAATTTTTTTCTCAGTTTTAGGTTTTAACATAGATATTCGATGTCTAGATATTATGTGGCTGGACTGTGACAGGCAGAACCCACATAAAGCAAAGCTCTTTGAGATCCTCAGTGGTTTTTAAGCATGCGGAGGGGTCTTGCCACCAAGCCTTTGAGATCTGCTTGCTGTGTTAGAGGTCTGGTAGGCCGGTCTGGGCCGTGCAGTCCAGCAAAATGCCCACAGGAGGAGCCTGGGGAGGAGGGCCTGGCAGGCGGGAGGGCAGGAAGACCGCTTTGTGCCTTTGCCTGGCCCCGTCGCCTCTGGGAGCGGCAGCAAGGTCTGTGCTTTTGGCCTCCACTCCTCCTCCCCAGTTCTACTCCAGCCTCTACGCCAGTAGCACAGATGGGTTACTGTGTGCGTTAAATAGGCTTCTGTTGGAACCCCTGAGACCCTAAGACCAACCTATGGCATTATTGCTGTGGGAAAATCCATTCCTGAAATCCAGTAACGGCGGACTTGCTAACTGAGTTTTGGGACACAGGCTGTTTGGCGGTTAGAGACCGAGTTTCTGTGCAGGTCTCCGCAGCAGTTCGTTTTTGGCAATTACTCTTAAGGAATCTTTTTTTTTTTCTTTGCGGTACGCGGGCCTGTCACTGTTGTGGCCTCTCCCGTTGCGGAGCACAGACTCCGGACGCACAGGCTCAGTGGCCATGGCTCATGGGCCTAGCCGCTCCACGGCATGTGGGATCTTCCCGGACCAGGGCATGAACCCGTGTCCCCTGCATTGGCAGGCGGACTCTCAACCACTGTGCCACCAGGGAAGCCCTCTTAAGGAATCTTAAATAGAAGGAACTGTTAGGGGAATTCAGTTGAGATAGAGATAGAAAGGGAAACATCTGGGATATATGTTCTTTCGGTCTCAAACTTTCTGGACAAAATATAAAAATCTAGTTTACTGTTCTGTTAGCTCAGAGAGGTTAGAACCTAAAAATAATTTCAAACTAATCTCTTGTCCAGTAACATGCTTGTTTTTGTTTCCTTGTTCAACTCATTTTGGTAAAAGGTACCAAATGGTTGCATCTTTAAAAAAATACTCGGCCTCATCTGACAGACAGTACACGCTTTAGAGAAGATGTGGAGTCCAGCCATTTGGGAAAACATTTGGCATCACTGCATAAACTCTGACCCAGCAGTTTCTCCCCTAGCCGGTCCCTCTGCCCGGAGATGCTCTGAAAGTGTGTTCTGGGATACGTGGACACGGCAGTTCAGGCAGCATCATTTATAATAGCAAAAATGGGAGACAAAGCAAATGGCCATAAACAAGAGTGCAGGAATAAGTTCATGGTCTAGTCACAGAATGGAGCATTAAACAAAGCTCAGTGCGCAGATTAATGCAGATGAGCCATCCAAACTGGATCAAGTGACAAGAGAATGCGTGTAGTATGATTACTTTCATATGAAGTCCAGAGGCAAGTAAAAGAAGCAATATATCATGTAGCAGTAGATTCATAAATGGCAAAACTGTAAAGAAAAGCAAGGGAATGTTTATCCTAAATGCCAGCATCTGGAGCCAGGAGATGGTACCATCAGGCCAGGGCATTGGGGAAGTATTCTAAGGAATTGACAGGGTTCTGGTTCCTAAACGGGATGGTGGTTTCAAATATATACAGGTAACACACATACACACCTTCATACAGGCCAGCCTGACATTCTCTTCTAAGTCTTGGGCCTATTTTTGCCTGGGCTTTTCATTTTAGTAGCTGAAAGAATTAGAAAAATTGATTAAAAACCCTTTTTGTTTTACTGTGCAGTGAATAATCGAATATTTAAAGCCATCAGGGCTCTTGGAAGTTATCTCCTATAATAGCACCCACTGCTCTTCCTGTTTTGAGGTTTCGAGGTGGTACCATTGGAGAGTTGACTGATGTCCTGCTGTGGGCTTCCATAGAACCATCTGGGCTTGCTTTTGCAAAGAATGAAGAAAGGAAACTTAGTGTGGGTTTTCATCACTTTAAAAACTTATTTTCTAATGGGTTTGCCTTCACGAGAGTGGGCCGAGGGGGTGGCAGCCTCGGACAGTGGGCACATGAAGGCCAGCAGCTTTTGGGTGCACAGTTAGCTGTTCATTGCAGTGCTTATCATGCGTCTGGGCAGAGTGGGAAAATCCTGTTTTTTCTTGATCATCTATTGAAACGAGAGATGATTGTGTATTAAAAAGAGAGACCGAAGGTGGAAGATGAGGCTGGAGCGTGGTCTGTGCCTTCAGGCCTCGGGTCTGAGCCACGTAGCTTCGCAGGGGTAGAGAGTGACTGGATTCTTACTCCAGTGGACAGGCTTCTGACAGTAGAGGGATGTGAACTGGAAAGACGTTGGAAAGGGAGCGCTTTTTCAGTTATTAAAGTCTTTATTGTCACCATTTTAGTTAGAGGAGGTGATAGCTCCCCCCCAAAATTTGTTCATTTCATGTGACTTTTGGGCTCATCTGTTTTTATTTCTTATTATATTCTGATTCGCCCCTTTCTACAGTAGGACAGGCTGAGCAGGACCCTGAGAAGGCCCAGGGTCAAGCGGGGTGCCCCTGGGTTGGGGGAGTGTGATCAAGGGGTCAGGATAAGCTGCAGTCTCTTAGGCAGAAGAATATTCTGACTTTTGAACTGCCTTGTAGCTCCTTAAATTACTTATAGTCAGTCCCAGGAGAAGGAAATTGCCAAAGTTAATTGTTGATTTTAAAAAATAAGTTTTTTTTGGTGTGTGTGGCTTTTGACAATAACTGCATGTGATGCATTTCCTTAGAGAATGCAGTAATTTCAGGTAAATGGGCAAAATTTCCCCAAACCCATTTACTTAAAAGCACTTAGCAACTGTGTATGTCTGAGAATAAGCCGCTTTCTCAGAGGTCAGTGGTAATAGTAGTTAGCGTTCTAGGTGCTGTTAGTCCTGTGAGTGGTGTCGTTGGGATCCTCATCTGACCCATTTCACAGATAAGGAGTCACGGGTGCAGAAGGACTCAGTGGCCTCCGTGCTCTCCCTACTGGGAAGTGCAGACTGGGCAGCCAGGTTCCAGCCCCGACTCCTCACTAAACACATTAGTCCCTTGGCAGAAAGTTCCGTGTTGAGTCGTGGCACCGTGGCTTTCAGGTGATATCCATCAGTGTAACGTGGGGGAGAGGGGTGGTGAAGGGTAGCTTTTATACACTCCTCCTGAACTCCCCTCCGCACCTCTCGGGTCTGCGCCATCTCTACCTTGGAAGGAAGTTGTCTGTAACCCTGTGCTGGTCCTGAGCACCTGGGCAGCGGGTGCGCTGAGGTCTCGGTGCAGTCCTGGGCAGGTCCTGCAGGTGTGGGTTGGGGAGTGAGTGAGTACGCACCCCTTATTTAACTGTCCTTGCTGCATTGCTCTGTGCATTTCTATACGTTCATTTGCATTTCTTTACTAGTTGTGAAAAAATGTTCTCTGGGCTTCCCAGTAGAGAGATACCTACTTGTTTCCTCGCTGTCAGGGACTTAGCAGTTAGAGGCTTGGAGAAAGGAAAACAGATTGCCCAGCCTGCATGGCCTACAGCTTTGAGTCTCAGCCTGCTTAGATGGGGTACTGCCGGGCACGTCTAAGGAAGTCATCTTTCCGGAGAGCTTGCCTCTCCCCACCACTCTTTGACTTATTTATTGCGGTCCCCACAGCAAGCAGGAAGAGGCCCCACGGCTCATGGTTGCGCGGCCCGGCCCCAGTGCGGGCCCAGGACGCCTGTCTTCTCAGCCCCTTACATGGCAGCAGTTTCCCAGGTGGGATGATGAGTTTTACGGTCACGCAGTTGGAACTTCTTCCCGTTTTGTGAGGGTCTCAGCCCCGCCGGAGCACTTCTGAGCTGGGGCTGGCACCCACTTACTGAGCTCAGAGTGAATCAAAGGGCAGATGCCGCTACAGGTGGGCTGGTACCTCCTCAAGTTCAAGGGATCTCCAGCAGTGATTCCCTCTGAGCAAGCTTCCCTGCGCTCCCTCCCAGAGGGTTTAGCCCCTCGCTGGCACTTCGGTCCTCTGTACCTCGAGAATTGCATCTTTTTCTCATTATCAGTGAATATGCATAAGAATCCCAAGTGAGAGAGTCGATCCACATTAAATCCATTTTTATGTCAAAATTTGTTTTCCCATCAGTACATCTGAAATTATTTGGCTTAGTAAACATATTTTAACAAGGATTTAAAAAACATACTTTTGTAGGTATGCCGAAGGGAATTTGATGTGAAGAGGTAGCAGGAGAGAGGTGGTTAGAGAATTGAAATGAATCTTTCTTTTTTTTTTACATTAGCAGATGCATTAGTTTTCTCAGCTTCCTTTGTAGTTTCTTAAATTTCTTATTAGGAATTCAGTGGGAAGGCTAATAATAGGGACCTATTTATTAGAATTTCTTTTCCCTGCTTGGAAATGAGGGTAAGGCAGGACAGCAGTACCTGAGTTAACATGAATGAAAACGTTGCTTTAACCTTAAAAGCCAGTGAGTCCTAAAGGCTTTGGCTGCCTTCCTGGTGTAATCTCGACACAGGTGCCATTATCTGTGACCAGAGTCGGGCTCGCCTTTCTCCCGCGGGGCTGTAGCACACCTGTTGAGCCATCAAATCTTGTTATGCTAAATAGAAGGATCGGGAAGAAAACTTCCAACTTAACCATAGGTTGCATTTGGAATTCAGCCTGAAACAAGTTATAAACAGCACTTTTTTTTTTTTTTTTTTTTTTTTTTTTTTGCGGTACGTGGGCCTCTCACTGCTGTGGCCTCTCCCGTTGCGGAGCACAGGCTCCGGACGCACAGGCTCAGCGGCCATGGCTCACGGGCCCAGCCGCTCTGCGGCATGTGGGATCTTCCCGGACCGGGGCACGAATCCGTGTCCCCTGCATCGGCAGGCGGACTCTCAACCACTGCGCCACCGGGGAAGCCCCCACCCACTTTTTAATTGAATTGTTTGTTTTCTTGATAATGAGCACCATGAGCTGTTTGTATATTTTGGAGATTAATACTTTGTCTGTTGTTTCATTTGCAAAAATTTTCTCCCATTCTGAGGGTTGTATTTTCATCTTGTTTATGGTTTCCTTTGCTGTGCAAAAGCTTTGAAGTTTAATTAGGTCACGTTTGTTTTTGTTTTTATTTCCATTTCTCTAGGAGGTAGGTCAAAAAGATCTTGCTGTGGTTTATGTCAAAGAGTGTTTTTCCTGTGTTTTCCTCTAAGAGTTTTATAGTGTCTGGGCCTACATTTAGGTCTTTAATCCATTTTGAGTTTATTTTTTTGTATGGTGTTAGGTAGTGTTCTAATTTCATTCTTTTACATGTAGCTGTCCAGTTTTCCCAGCACCACTTATTGAAGAGGCCGTCTTTTCTCCACTGTATGTTCTTGCCTCCTTTGTCATAAATTAGGTGACCGTATGTGCGTGGGTTTATCTCTGGGCTTTCGATCCTATACCATACTGTCTTGATTACTGTAGCTTTGTAGTATAGTTTGAAGTCAGGGAGCCTGATTCCTCCAGCTCTGTTTTTCTTTCTCAAGATTGCTTCTATTCCGGGTCTTTTATGTTTCCATACGAATTGTAAAATTTTTTGTTTGAATTCTGTGAAGAATGCCTTTGGTAATTTGATAGGGATTGCATTGAATCTGTAGATTGCTTTGGGTAGTATAGTCATTTTCACAATATTGATTCTTCCAATCCAAGAACGTGGTATATTTCTCCATCTGTTTATGTCATCTTTGACTTCTTTCATCAGTGTTTTATAGTTTTCTGAGTACAAGTCTTTCACCTCCTTAGGCAGGTCTGTTCCTAGGTATTTTATTCTTTTTGTGGCAGTGGTAAATGGGAGTGTTTCCTTAATTTCTCTTTCTGATTTTTCATTGTTGGTGTATAGGAATGCCAGAGATTTCTGTGCATTAATTTTCTATCCTGCAGCCTTACCAAATTCACTGACTACTTCTAGTAGTTTTCTGGTGGCGTCATTAGGATTCTCTATGTATAGTATCATGTCATCTGCAAACAGTGACAGTTTTACTTCTTCTTTTCCAATTTGTATTCCTTTTATTTCTTTTTCTTCTCTGATTGCCGTGGCTAGGACTTCCAAAACTATGTTGAATAATAGTGGTGAGAGTGGACATCCTTGTCTTGTTCCTGATCTTAGTGGAAATGCTTTCAGTGTTTTATCATTGAGTGTGATGTTTGCTATAGGTTTGTTGTATATGGCCTTTATTAGGTTGGGGTAGGTTCCCTCTATGACCATTTTCTGGGGAGTTTTTATCATAAGTGGGTGTTGATTTTTGTCAAAAGCTTTTTTTGCATCTATTGAGATGATCATATGTTTTTTATTCCTTAATTTGTTAATATGGTGTATCACATTGATTGATTTGTGTATATTAGATAATCCTTGCATCCCTGGGATAAATCCCACTTGATCATGGTGTATGATCCTTTTAATATGTTGTTGGATTCTGTTTGCTAGTATTTTGTTCAAGATTTTTGCATCTGTGTTCATCAGTGATACTGGTCTATAATTTTCTTTTTTTGTGATATCTTTTTCTGGTTTTGGTATCAGGGTGATGGTGGCTTTGTAGAATGAATTTGGTAGTGTTCCTCCCTCTGCATTTTTTTGCAGGAGTTTGAGAAGGATGGGTGTTAGCTCTTTTTTCTAAATGTTTGATCGAATTCACCTGTGAAGCCATCTGGTCCTGGACTTCTGTTTGTTGGAAGATTTTAATTACAGTTTCAATTTCATTACTTGTGATAGGTCTGTTTATATTTTCTAATTCCTCCTGGTTCAGTCTTGGAAAAGACCTTTTCAAGAATTTGTCCATTTCTCTGTGGTTGTCCATTTTATTGGCATATAGTTGTTTGTAGTCGTCTCTTACAATCCTTTGTATTTCTGTGGTGTCGGTTGTGATTTCTCCTTTTTCATTTCTAATTTTACTGATTTGGGTCCTCTCCCTTTTTTGCTTGGTGGGTCTGGCTAAGGGTTTATCAGTTTTGTTTATCTTCTCCAAGAACCAGCTTTTAGTTTTATTGATCTTTGCCATTGTTTTCTTTGTTTCTATTTCATTTATTTCTGCTCTGATCTGTATTTCTTTCCTTCTACTGACTTTGGGTTTTCTTTGTTCTTTCTCTAGTTGTTTGACGTGTAGAGTTGGGTTGTTTATTTGAGGTTTCTCTTGTTTCTTGAGGTGAGATTGAATTGCTGTAAACTTCCCTGTTAGAACTGCTTTTGCTGCATCCCATAGGTTTTGGCTCTTTGGGTTTTCATTTGTCTCTATGTGTTTTTTTTATTTCTTCTTTGATTTCTTCAGTGATCTCTTGGTTATTTAGTAGTGCACTGTTTAGCCTCCATGTATTTGTGGTTTTTACAGTTATTTTCCTGTAATTGATTTCCAGTGTCATAACGTTGTGGTCAGAAAAGATGCTTGATATGATTTCAGTTTGCTTAAATTTTCCAAGGCTTGATTTGTGACCCAAGATGTTATCTATCCTGGAGAATGTTCTGTGCGCACTTGAGAAGAAAGTGTATTCTGCCACTTTCAGGTGGAGTGTTCTATAAATATCACTTAAATCTTATCTGGGCTATTGTGTCATTTAAAGCTTGTGTTTCCTTATTTATTTTCTGTTTGGATGATCTGTCCATTGGTGTAAGTGGGGTATTAAAGCCCCCTACTATTATTGTGTTACTGTTGATTTTCCCTTTCATGGTTCTTAGCATTTGCCTTAAGTAGTGAGGTGCTCCTCTGTTGGCTGCATAAACATTTATAATTGTTATATCTTCTTCTTGGATTCATCCCTTGATCGTTATGTAATGTCCCTCCTTATCTCTTATAATAATAGTCTCTGTTTTAAAGTCTATTTTATCTGATATGAGTATTGCTACTCCAAGTTTCTTTTGATTTCCATTTGCATGGAATATCTTTTTTCATCTCTTCACTTTCAGTCTGTATGTGGGTCTCTTGTAGACAGCATATATATATGTCTTGTTTTTGTATCCGTTCAGCCAGTCTGTGTCTTTTGGCTGGGGCATTTAAACCATTTACATTCAAGGTTATTATTGATATGTATGTTCCTCTTACCATTTTCTTAATTGTTTTGGGTTTTTTAAAAATTTTTATTTATTTATCTATCTATCTATCTACCTATTTATTTATTTATGGCTGTGTTGGGTCTTCGTTTCTGTGTGAGGGCTTTCTCCAGTTGTGGCGAGCGGGGGCCACTCTCCATTGTGGTGTGCGGGCCTCTCCTGTTGCGGATTACAGGCCCCAGGCGTACAGGCTCAGTAGTTGTGGCTCACGGGCTTAGTTGCTCCGCAGCATGTGGAATCTTTCCAGACCAGGGCTCGAACCCGTGTCCCCTGCATTGGCAGGCAGATTCCCAACCACTGTGCCACCAGGGGAGCCCCTTGGGTTTGTTTTTGTGGGTCTTTTTCTTGTGTTTCCAACCTTGAGAAGTTTCTTTAGCATTTGTTGTAAAGCTGGTTTGGTGGTGCTGAATTCTCTTAGCTTTTGTTTGTATGAAAACCTTTTGATTTCTCCGTCAAATCTTAGTGAGATCCTTGCCAGGTAGAGTAATCTTGGTTGTAGGTTTTTCTCTTTCATCACTTTAAGTATATCCTGCCACTCTCTTCTGGCTTGCAGAGTTTCTGCTGAAAAATCGGCTGATAACCTTATGGGGATTCCTTTGTGTGTTATTTTTTGTTTTTTCTTCGCTGCTTTTAATATTGTTTCTTAGAATGTAATTTTTGTTAGTTTGATTAATAGGTGTCTTGGTGTGTTCTCCTAGGGTTTATCCAGCATGGGACTCTCTGTGCCTCCTGGACTTGGGTGACTATTTTCTTTCCCATATTAGGGAAGTTTTCAACTATAATGCTTCAGATACTTTCTCAGACCCTTTCTTTTTCTCTTCGTCTTCTGGGACCCCTATAATTTGAATGTTGGTGTGTTTAGTGTTGTCCCAGAGGTCTCTGAGACTGTCTTCAATTCTTTTCATTCTATTTTCTTTATTCTGCTCCTTGGCAGTTATTTCCACTATTTTGTCTTCCAGCTCACTTATTCATTCTTCTGCCTCAGTTATTCTGTTATTGATTCCTTCTAGTGTATTTTTCACTTGAGTTATTGTGTTGTTCATCTCTGTTTGTTTGTTCTTTAGTTCTTCTAGATCTTCGTTAAACCTTTCTTGTATTTTCTCAGTCTGTGCCTCCATTCTATTTCTGAGATTTAGGATCATCTTTACTATCATTACTCTGCATTCTTTTTCAGGTAGATTACCTATTTCCTCTTCATTTATTTGGTCTTGTAAGTTTTTACCTTGCTCCTTCATCTGTGACATACTTTTTTGCTGTCTCAGTTTTTTTTTTTACGAGTGGGATTGTGTTCCTGTCTTACTAGTTGTTTGGCCTGAGGCTTCCAACACTGGAGTTTGTAGGCTGTTGGGTAGAGCTGGGTCTTGGTGCTGAGATGAGGAACTCCGGGAGACTTCACTCCGATGAATATTCCCTGGGATCTGAGGTTCTCTGTTAGTCCAGTGGTTTGGAGTCGGACCTCCCACTGCAGGAGCTTCGGCCCGACCCCAGGTTTGTGAACCAAGGTCCCGCAAGCCACCTGAGGCAGCCAAAAAAAAAAAAAAAAGAAAGGAGAACAGTAACAAAGTAAACAGTAAAATTAGACTAGGAAAGTAACAGCTATGTTGGAAAAAAAAAATATATATAGATGAAACAACAACCAGAAGGTAGAACAGAACTGCAGTAGTAACAAAGAGGAGGAGGAGAAAGCAAAAGAAAGGTGAAAAAGGTCTTGGCTGTGGAGGGTGGCATCTAAGCAGGGGTGAGGCTTGGCTGGTGGGCGGGGCCTCTGCTTAGGACCCACAGGGCTGGAAAAGACGGCGGGGGTGGGCGGGGCTTAGGCTCTACAGAATAGAAGGGGCCCAGGCGTGCCTCTCCACCTGGGAGCCCGGCAGGCTTCCTGGGCTCAGGTGGGCGGGACAAACACCCTTTGCTCCTCTCCTGCTCCTCCTGTCCCCTCCCAGCAGCCTCTCCTGATCTTGCTGGCCTCCCTCCTTTGTCCCCAGGGCCCGTGCTCCCTGCAGGGGGCTTTGGAGGGTGTGGGATCGGCCTGGGAGCTCAGCAGGCTCCCTGGACCCGAGTGGGCAGAGCAAACGCCCTCTGCTCCTGTCCTGCTCCTCCAGTCCCGGAGGGCCCATCCCGTCTGCCTCTGTTCATCTCCCCAGCCTCCCTCCTATGCCCCCAGGACCACCCCAGCCTGGAGGGGACCTTTGTGGGCATAGGATCCGACCTGAGAGCCAGGCGGACTTCCCCGGCCAATCAGGCAGGGGAAACGCTGGGCCCGCCCCACCCTGATCCCAGCCCCCAAGGGTCCCTCCAGGCATGGGAAGGCATCCCTCCCCTGCTCTCAGCCACCCCTCAGGGGCACCAGTCCTGTCCAGCCTCCACTTCTCCTCACTCCTCAGTTCCCCCACATCCTACTGGGTCTCTTGGGGGTTCTTCCCGTCTCCTTGGGCGTCAGGGTCCCCCACCTGCGTCTGGCAGGCGCCCTAGTTGTGGAGAGACGCTAACACCGACTCTTCCCACACTGCCTTCTTGACTCTGCCCCCCTTCTCATGGTTAAAGCAATCACAGTATTACTCTTTGAACATGTTATAGTATTATTCACTTCTGTGCTTTGTGGTTTTAATCCCTATAGCAAGGGTTTCCAACCTTTTCAGAATGGTCTGGAGCATCCTTTTCTATGTCAAGGACTTAGTTTTAGTGCCAGTGATTGATACAGAATTTCAGTGACAAAAGTAATACTTTTAGATGGCTTTGTGTAATTAATCACAGTAGCATCTACATCTTTTTTTATAAATAACAGTACCTGTATTTGTAAGGCATATTTATTTGTCCATCAGACTTTGCTTGTTACGTACACATGGTTAAGGCCACTATTTGGTCTAATGTGTGTTTTGTTTTAGATTATAAGCTTCTTAAAATCAGGAACACGTCATTCAGGGGGAACATTTGTAGGGCTTAAGAGAACACCATGTGTAAATGTGTTTGAGTTGTATGGGGTTTGCTTGGTTTGAGTTGTATGGGGTTTGCTTGGCTTGCTGTTTCCCTCACATCTACTCTGTTTACAGAATCTCCTAATTAAAGCACTTTGGTGTAACTCGGAATTCTTGGGTGAAGACAGTCCTGACTGCAAAGGGGTGGGTCCGCAAGACCCGTGTTTTCCTACTTAGAAACCACTTCCCTAGAGTCTTGCATCCCTCTTGGTGGTTGAGGACGCGGTGTTGACTGAAAAAGAACACAAAGTGAGAGCAGTGAGTTTGTTTAATTCAGTGACCTCACTGAGGGCTGTAGCCCAGGAGACAGCCCCTCAGATGGCTCTGAGGATCTGCTCCGGAGAGGTAAGGGGGGAGCCAGGATACAGCTGAACTTTTTTGCTGGAAAAACATGTGGTCAAGAATAAAAAGATCACTGCTAATTACAAAGAACGGACATCTGAAGGTAATGATTGCACTGTTTTTCTGTGTGTGGGGAGATGCAGGAATGTGGGCTCCCTGAAATTTTTCCTTAGGTATGCATCTTAACTCTCTAGGGGCCGGTATGTGGTCTATGGAGCTCAAAGCCACTCAGTGTCCTTCCCATCACAGAAGCTTTTCATAAATAATTTGTGTGTGTGTGTGGCTGGGCAGCAAATAACTTTTTAATTACATTGCAAAAATTCCAGAGTCAAATTTTTCCTACTTAAAAATCTGAACAAAGAATATGTAAATGTAATTTTATGTACTAGATGAAGGACTCACTCGTCACCGCAGCCTCCTCGAATGAGTGTTTGGAGCAAGTTGACCGCTTTGGAGCGGTTGCTGACTGTCTGGGATGAGACGGATACTTGGCTCAGAGCTGCAGGGTGTCAGCTGCCACTTAAAATTTCCAACTGCTTGAAGTGCTCTGAGCCTCGGGGGTTACCTAGCTGGGGATGGAGCCCTTACTTGTGACCATAGCACTCTGCTAGGCAGTGAGATGTAGGACCGTCCCATCCCTCGAGGGGCTTCCCTTATCATGGGGCGCACTGATGGGTGTTTAAGTAATTGTAACTGTGCAGTGTGATAAGGGTTCGGGGTGCTGTGGGAGTGCAGGATGGGGCATCTGACCCAGCACTGGGGGGCTCCGCAAGGCTACACAGATGGGCTGGGTCTGGCCCGAGACTTTCTGGAGGAGCTGGGAGGGTGAAGAGTGCGTGCGTGTGCGTGTTCACACGTGTATGTGCATGTTGGGAGGTGCGGGGGGTGTTTCTGGCTGGTAGGGAGCAGTGTGTGTGGAAGTTCAGCCGTGAGCAAGGACGTGTGTTCCCTGCAGGTGATTAGAATTCCTGGAGTGGATGTGGGGAGAGGGTACTGAGTCGGGGGGGACTAGTGAGGCCACAGGGGTAAGTAGACGTCAGGTCTTGAGGGGCTTTGTGCCACATCAGGGAGCTCGGGCTTTATTTGAGGGCATAGAGAAGCCAGTGGTGAATTTTAGGGGAGTGAAACTCTGAGATGGATGTTTAGGAGAGAGTGGCAGAATGGATCAGAGGGAATCATGAATGTCCATTAGGAGACTGTTGGAGTCATGCACATGAGGGAGTTGCTGGCCAGTGGATACGGTGCCCCTGGAGTCTGCAGGAGTGCAAGGGAGGATGGTGGGGGGCAGGGGGCAGCCTGGATTCCTGGTTTGGTTGTGGGTGGGTGGTTTGTGGGACCAGGTGCTGCGCTGGGACCCACACAGTGGGGGGCAGGTCTGGGGGGATGCGGGTGAGTTCGGGGTTAGACGTTTGGTAGAGAAGCCTGTACTATAGGCATGCAGGTGCCCAGTTCATGACCTCTCATGGCTCCAGTGATGACAGTCAGTCTCCTGCTCAGCAGCCAAGACCAACCATAATCAACTCCCCCCCGCCCCCTGGCAAGAATCCTACATCTTATAGGACATCTCTTTGATCCCTCTGGCCCTGGTTTTTCCATACTATGTGTTTGCACTGTACAGAACTGACCACTCCTGCTGCTTTGCCAAACACACTGGGTTCAACAAGGACCCTAGATTGCACTTGATGTTCATATCACCCCCAAATCAGAGCAAATCAGTGTACACTGAGAGAAGTTTTAATACCGTCAATTTATACCACTTCTCTGTAATTGAAAGCCTTTCTGTATGTAATAATCAAAAAGATATTTATATAAAGTGAAAGAGTAGAGTTATAATTATAGCTTTATTTTCCAAAGCCTTTTATAGAGTTTGATTGTGATGTGCATTTAAAAAAATATACATGGGTATTAGAATTTTTTCTTATTGGGTTGAGGGTAAGGGTACTACCATTTACGGACTGTTTGATGTAATGATTAAACAAGTTTTCTTTTAGCAGTCAATTTTGGTTGATTGCTGTACAGTTGTATCACTGTTATTCATTTGCTACAAACTAAGTTTTTTGTTTTTTGTTTTTTGGCTGCATTGGGTCTTCGTTGCTGTGCGTGGGCTTTCTCTAGTTGCGGCGAGCAGGGGCTACTCTTTGTTGTGGTGTGCAGGCTTCTCATCATGGTGGCTTCTCTTGTTGTGGAGCATGGGCTGTAGGTGCGTGGGCTTCAGTAGTTGGGGCACGTGGGCTCAGTAGTTGTGGTTCACAGGCTTAGTTGCTCCGCGGCATGTGGGATCTTCCCAGACCAGGGATCGAACCCATGTCCCCTGCATTGGCAGGCGGATTCTTAACCACTGTGCCACCAGGGAAGTCCCGCAAAGTACGTTTTTAAACAGCTTTCCTGAGAGGCTACTTCTTACGTAAAGCAAACCTTATTTGGAGTCTGTCAGCACACAGAACCATATGAATCAAAGTGTGTGTGTGTGTGTGTGTGTGTGTGTGTGTGTGTGTGTGTGTGTGTAGTTTAGGGTGAGTGATAGGTCTCAGGGTACAGCCTGGGTGAGCTTTCCCCAGAGGCATCTCCTGACAGGCAGTACAGGCACAAGCACAGACAGATGTCTTCTTTCTCTTGGCGTTAGACAAACACGAGGATAAGGTTTCTCTACGCTTGGCCCTGTGCTGGTCCCTGGGGATGCAAAGATGAACGGCACATCTGGGCACATGGTTCTTTTTAGATTTATGAGATTATAGAGCTCCCTTTTATAATATTCCTCCTTTTTTTGACTATTGGAATATTTCCTTTCATTGATCTATTCCTTATGCTTTTCAATTAGCCTCTAACACAGTTACTATGTAATTAAATCATCAAATGTTAAAAATTCTGCAGATTGTTTCATTACAGTAAAATATGTGCAATAGTTAAAAATATTCTTGCTATGGTTTTGTTTTTGTGGTTTTTTTTGGTTATTTTGGTTTGTCTTCTATGTTTTGTGCTCAAGACATTAAAAGCCAGAGCTATTTCAAGTTGAAATGCCCTTAAACTGCCTTGAATCAGACAGCTTATGTTGCTTTTTCTTTCTGCAAGGTATGATGTTACAGGCCGTTGCTTCTGAAATTATGTGAAGGAATAAATCAACCAGTCTGACAGTTATTATAACCATAAAGGAAATAAGTAGAAATTATAATGCTGTACTATGAAACCCCATCCATATTCCTATGTGGTGGCCTGTGAACATGTTTATATTCTTGATATAAATACTTAATTCACTTTATAAGCATTTTATAATCATTTTATAAGTAAGGACTGTAGTTACATATTTATGTAAAAATAATATAAGCATTGCATTATGCTTTGATTTTTTCATGTATTAGTAAAGACACAGTACACCACTTGATTTTATAACCTTATATCTCCCCCCCCCGCCCCCCGCCCCGCCCCAAAACATTTTCAGAGAGGATCCAGGCTAGAGAAAATGCTTCCTCCCTACGCGACACTGGTCTCGCTGCTTGCCCACCTAAAAGCCTTGATAGCACAGACATTGTGCCGAGCGCGCGCGCTGCCGCTCCCAGCGATCCGTGACTAATCCCGCAGGCACTGCAGAGAAAGGTCCGGCAGTCGGAACTGCGGACGGCCTGCCTGGAAAGGGTGACGTCACCTCCATCTGCGCGTGCGCGCTGCCGCTGATGGAGAAGGCTTAGCCCCCTGCTCTTTGTGCTGTGGGGTGCATGCGCGCGCGTTTCCCCTAAATAAACTAATGAGCAAAATTCGGTAATTACCACCAAGACTCCATACTAATAGTGACCCTCCAGCTTACTACATAATGTTGCTTTTCTTTGTTCTTTCAGAACGCTGCTTTCTTTATTACCACATTGTTTATTACTGCTACCACCTGTGTCTTTAGAAGGATGGGAATTTGTTCAGTCTCTCTCACTTTGTCTTCCCATTTAGTAAATACTAACGTAAGATAGCTGACCGGCAAATGAGACCTCTGAAAACGGATGAGCTGTACAGTTTGCCTTGTGGATTGTCTTTTAAGGACAAATCCCAGTGCAGGAAGTGAGGCGGACTGTTCAGAACAAGGTGCCAGTTCATCTGGTTCAGCTCAAATGGTGAAGAAATGACTTTTTTTTCTTCTAGCAAGCACTGTTTTTATTCAATACTTAAAAAAAAAAAATTGACTTGTTTAATTTGAGGATTATGTAAAATTTCAAATGGCTAGTATCTGCCGGTAGTCCTGAGAGAAATATGGGGGAGAAAATTAACCTGTGTTTTGGTTTAGAATTTTAAAAATTTGGTTCATTTAAAAACTCATTTGATTTGTTTCATCTTAATTTCTTTTGAAACCAGCTATGGAAAAATGACTGCTGGGTTAATGTTTGCTCATTGTAAAAATATTTCTGTGGTGCTTTTTTACTTCTTAAATTAAAAAACTTGGGGGTGGTTGTTCCTTATCTGTTTGTTGATTTTAAAAAATCTGATACCAAGGAAATGACCAAGTGTGGGAGCATTCTGGTCAGCAGTGACTCGCTTCAAAAGGTATTTGTCAGCAGTAACAATACAGCACCTCCTTGTAGGGTCGAGGGGTGACAAACGAGATTGATCTGTGGGGTATTAGATAGTTGAAGTTTCAGACCACTGATTCAACTAAAAGATTTTACATTGTTGAATAACTTGTGGAATGTTTTCTCTTAGGGCAGAGAGGTTAATTTTCCTCGTTGTAAATATAAGTCATACTGTAGGCCATCTGAGCAATACTGAGCTTATAGGTTAAACAGGAAACAGGAAGTGCTCAGGAACATTGAGGGGCTTGCATGGGGGTTTTGGGCAAGAAGCTGGAGAAATATGTGCATGTCTTCGTTCGTTCGTTCATTCATTCATTCAGCCAACCCACGTTTACTGACCACCCTGTGTCTGCCCTGTCCTAAGCAGCTGGGACACAGCAGGGAACAAAAACAGACCCGTCCTCTGGCTAGCAGGCGGATTTAGAGGAAGAGAGAGAAAAATTGTTCTCTTGATGGGCAACATAATGTGAGTCACTTTAGGAAATGTGAATGATTTGGGAGCAGGGGGTTGAAATGTACCTCAGGCTGACAGGTTACTGAACCAAATAGCAATTTGAAAAGTGGTAACAGAATCAATTTTGGCAAGTCATATCATGCTGAACCTGGGGTTTGAGATATTTTTAAATGAATATGTTAAAACCTCTAAATATTCAAATGTGATTGCTTTAGGAAAAGGGGTTATTTGTGTTGACTGAAACCAGGAAGGAGGAAAGAAAATCAGCCACTAACTGCATGTTCATGTTAGCAATGATAAAATCAGAGTGTTAACCCAAACCCATTTCCCTCAGTAGTGTTCAACAAATATTAACATCAAGATCTAGAGTAGTGGCAAATGTTATGTGAACATTTTTTTCAGATTTGGTTTAAAAGAGCAGTTGTTGACTTCCTTTTAGGACTCCCCTGGGACACACCCTTTGCACCTACGAAGGAGCTGGATGACTGCATCCCATGCGCTCTTCACTGTCCCTTGAAGCTAGCATTTCATTAAAATTCACAGTGGCTTCTTTGTCTCAGCAAAATGTACTTTTAAATCGTAACAAGTATCCAGTCCCTCTGCACACTTCAGTATAGGCCGGTGTATTTTAAAAAGTATATAATTGGGGCTTCCCTGGTGGCGCAGTGGTTGAGAGTCCGCCTGCTGATGCAGGGGACACGGGTTCGTGCCCCGGTCCAGGAGGATCCCACATGCCGCGGAGCGGCTGGGCCCGTGAGCCATGGCCGCTGAGCCTGCGCGTCCGGAGCCTGTGCTCCGTGACGGGAGAGGCCACAACAGTGAGAGGCCCGCGTACTGCAAAAAAAAAAAAAGTATATAATTGACAAAATGGGTACAAATACATGTCCTCTGACTTTGGCCATTTACCTCTGTTATATAGTTATTGCCTTTCACATTGCTCTTCGTTTTTTGCCCCTTCTCTCCTAGTTTTACTGAAATTCTCTCTGTGCCACCTATTAAGTTTGGTGGCACTTAGAAGTAAAGTGCGGATGACTTCCTAGCTGTGGCACTGATGAGGTCTGTGGTCTCACAAGTGTCACTCCGAGATGGCATCTGCCAGTCCTTCCCCTCTCCATGAGGGTGGGAGGACAGGTGTATGTTTCGAGGGTTGTTGCTGAGTGTATCCTTTTGTTCCAAAGTGTAGGACCCACAGCCAGATCCTTTAATGTATGAGGAAGCAGCCCAGTAGTTGTCGCCCTATCTGTCATGTAATCTAGAATCACTGGAATAGCACAGAAGCCATTTATTTGTAATTTTTTTGTAGTCACGCAGTCTGTTTTCATAAATAGCTCTTCAGGGCATGGAACAGAATCTGCCGTTTGATCTGAGGACATTTCATGGCTGAGTTCTTCTTGCTTTTTATTGAAAGTTACGTGATATATTTAGTCTAGCTTTAGTATGTGTACAGGCTTCCGCAGTCCTTTGCCTGTTGGGTGTGTCTTTTAAAAATGGAAACGAGGTTAAACAGTACTTAGGTGAGCGCCTAATAATAGCCACAAACTCAGTTCCTTTGTGTGGTTAGTTTTATGTTTCTTTCTTTCATTGTTTGTTTCTCTGTTTTCTTTTATGTTTTAGATGTTTTCATTGTCAATTATTATAAAATCAGCATCTCTTTTTTTCTGTGCCATATTCAACAAAAATATTATGGTAAAACTATTTAGAATTCATATTCTAGTCTATGTTCAGACATGTACATATATCATAATAGAAGTTAAACACATTTTCACACCAATTTAGCCATTGATTCATGTGCCTTTCTTCTTCTGGAAAAACTGTTGAGTCTCACTTAATTTAGGGGAGATTGTCATTGTTTTGTTTTCTTCACTTTGTTTTCATATCAGTATGATATTCTTCCTGTGGGGTGACCTGGAACATGGCAGCTCTAAATAGCATCATTCACTCCATCAAGGTTATTAATAAACAGATGTAGTTCAGAGTCAGTGGGAACTGTCAGGAATGCTTTGGAAGTCTGTAAGTCACACAGGCCTCTCTTGAGGTCCCCGAACTGGAATGGGGACATTCTCCTTGTCGAGGGCTGTGTGAGAGGCAGCTCCTGCTTCTGCAGTGTGGGAAGCCAGGACCGCGGTGGTAGTGGCAGCTCTCTGAGGGCTCTGCTGTGTCCCGGCCGGGGCACGTGTGCGCACGGCTATGGGGGGACGGTAGGTAGCATGCGTCTTCTTGTCTGGTGGCAGTGGAAGGGGATCCTCTTTTCAAATCCCAGTAGATGGGGGTCCACAGCTGTGGCTTCCTCATTCCTAGTATTCTGTTATTTGATCTGCCTCCTCATTGCCTGGGTCCGTTCGTGCTGCTCACAGAACTTTCCATCCTGTGCCTTGCTGTCTAGGTGTTCATGAGCTTGTCTCTGCAAAGGCCGCTGTGGTGCCTGATTCCTCTTTGCATTTGCCCCTCCGCCATCCATGTCCGCCTCAGT
Organism: Lipotes vexillifer; assembly: GCF_000442215.2. Taxonomy (NCBI): domain Eukaryota; kingdom Metazoa; phylum Chordata; class Mammalia; order Artiodactyla; family Lipotidae; genus Lipotes; species Lipotes vexillifer. Next base: position 1,835,157 of record NW_006778358.1, on the reverse strand, counting down.
TGGAAGTGGGATGTCATCAATCTTTGTAGACACATGCGGTAAATAATTACCCAGTGACAGGCAATGAACTGCTGAGATGACATTGCCTCCATTCAAGAGTTTTGAAGGAAGCTTAAGGATGAAATTGCAGAGCCCTTGGCTCCTGTTTTGCCTTTTATAAATAGCCACTGTTCTAAAAGCTTGGTGGGTTGGCAGCACAAGGCACGGTATATTGGAAAGCAAAATGGCCTGGTGATCTGGAGGCCTGCGTTCTGTGTTGAGCCATTTCACAACCAGCTGGGTAGTGCCGCTAAGCCCTTGGACCTCAGGGTCCTCGTCAGGATGTGTTTGCTGTGGTCTTTGCACAGAAGTCTCTGGTGATCGTCAGTGTCGTGGTTAGATCCTGTTAAACTGGGTTCTTTGTACACGTGTAGGTATTCTGTGGACAGGATTGTTATTAATCTAGGACAGGATTGTTATTAATCTACTCATTCTTTGTTTTTGTGAATGATACATTGCAGAGGCTAGATTCTGTTGGATTCCTCCAAAATGTGCTGGTTTTGTTGCTGTTTGGGTGCTTGTTTCAGCAGACTGGACCCTGCAGTGGGCAGCCACTCCAGCCTTGGGTCAGGCCCTTAGCCTTAGCTTGCAGCTGGGGCTGCGTGGAGCTTGCCCTGAACATGCAAGCTCGGGGGACATCCAGAGGTTTGGGCCAAGTTTATTTACAGAATTTGGGTCTCCCCTTCTCTTTTGCATGATTTCTTGTCTTGATTACAGCTGCTGAGGTTGCCCCGAGCTGTGTCCCGACTTGTTTTAGCAGCTCCAGGTGGCTTAGTCTGGGCCCTGCCCTCAGGCTGAAAGCCGTTATAAAGTCACTTCCTTTTTCCTGGTGTCTCTCCCTGCTTTTGGTCACTCTCCTGTGCCTTGAGACAGTCGGTTTTTGTAGGTTTAATCTGTGGCAGGGCTGGTCCGCAGGAACTGCTCAGGCTCAGGAGAAGCGGAAGCTCCAATCACGTACTAGAGCACTTTTTTTTTGCTGCTAATTCCAGGTCTGTGCCTTGCATTGGTTATTTATTACCAAACTCACATTTTTGGATCCTTTCCTTGTACTATTTTGGCAAAAACAAACAGGAAAATAGGGATGGGGCAGCTCTCTTTAATTCTTTCTAGAGATTGCTCTGCCATGAATGATAGTTACTTGTTTTGATGAGTATGGCCAACATCCTGAACCTGGATTTCCCCTGGTAGAGACCTCCAAGAGAAAAAATGCCGAGGCGTTATTACCAGTATGAACATTTCTGATCCCAGAGTCCCATGTGGGCATTCGCCCTGGAGAGCTGGGCCGGTCGTGTTTGGGCTGCCAGAGTTCCCTTTGTGGAGATGGGTACTGGCCTGGCCTAAAGTGCCCGCTGCGTGCTTCCTTGCCACACTGTTTCCACTGGGCCTTCTACGATGTTTGGGGCATGGGGAGAGCTGGTTTGATGGGACGAGAGGGACCTGGGCCACCCAGTGGAGCGGGTGACACCAGGCCATCTTACCACGTTCGCCAGTGACATTGCTCCAGGGGCGCCTGCCCCAGAAAGCCTGGAAGGAGACGCTGTTTATGTTTAACTGGATTCGGAGATAGGATGAGGCTCTGAGCTCCCCCTAGAGGTCTTAGTGTGCCACGAATCGCAGTTTTAAAACAACCATGTTGCTGCTTTATTTGCCAGTGTTTGTGTTAAGTCTGTGGAATTAAAAGGAAGATTTTTGAAACAGTCTGGACTGATTTCATATCCCGTCTTTTTGGGACCAAACCTTTCTTTAAAACCAGAAATGATCGAGAGCCTGCTTGGTATGGGAGCCTCTGGGTCTGGGTCTGCAAATCATTCTTCCACATTGAAATAGAAGGTAATCCTGTGATCAGAGACTTTCCTTCATAGAATTCAGATGTTTTCAAATGATGATATTTCTCAAGTTGATTTAATGGGTGTGAAGAAAGCAGCTGTGTTGGCATTGAGATTGGGTGGTTAGGAAATTAAATGACACTCAAGCAACCCGGTAATTTTATTTTCTCCTTATGTATTTCAGGGTTTCGAAAAAACGATGAAATGAAAGCTATGGATGTTTTGCCAATTTTAAAGGAAAAAGTTGCATACCTTTCAGGTAAAGTTTAACTTTCTAATCTGCTCTGTTGTTTCTTCTGAGTGCTTTGATACAATGTCAGAGTCTGAAATACTAAACTATAAACTAGCTCACCTGTCACAACGTAAAAGCATTGGCATTTCGATGGATTTTTAACTGCTTTATTCTTGTAGTGTTGTCCTCAGAAATGAGTGCCCAAAGGGTTTTCTTCTAGCTGGCAGGCACATCACAGGTCAGATAGCGTCGGTGATTAAAATATGTTCGTGTCTGTCATTCAACAAACATTTGGCTGTTTTGCCCCAGTCAGTTAAGTAAAAAAACTGATTTTTAAAAAATTGGAGTATAATTGCTTTACAGTGTTGTGTTAGTTTCTGCTGTACAGTGAAGTGAGTCAGCTGTACATATACATATATCCCCTCCCCCGCTGCATCCCACCCGTCTAGGTCATCACAGAGCACCGAGCTGAGCTCCCTGTGCTGTGCCGCAGGTTCCCACTAGCTATCTGTTTTACACACGGTAGTGTATATATGTCAAACCTAATCTCCCAGTTCATCCCACCCTCCTCTTTCCCCCATGTCCACACGTTCGTTCTCTACGTCTGCATTTCTATTCCTGCCCTGGAAATAGGTTCAACTGTACCGTTTTTCTAGATTCCACATATATGCGTTAATACACAATATTTGTTTTTCTCTTTCTGACTGACTTCACTCTGTATGACAGACTCTGGGTCCATCCACGTCTCTACAAATGACCCCATTTCATTTCTTTTTATGGCCGAGTAATATTCCATTGTATATATGTACCACATCTTCTTTATCCATTCCTCTGTCGAGGGACATTTAGGTTGCTTCCCTGTCCTGGCTGTTGTCAATAGTGCTGCAGTGAACACTGGGGTACATGTGTCTTTTTGAATTACGGTTTTCTCAGGGTATATGCCCACCATCTCAGCAGAAGTGGTGGGAATGAGACCATGTGTAGATGTGTCCTGAATTCCTTGCCTCTCTTTCTGGCGCTCTGGTCCTGGAATTCCTAGAACCCGTGTCATGGACCTGGAAAGCCCTGGTGGTCTCTGCCATCCGGTCCTCCACTTAACTTCTGGCCCTTCTGCAGCGTGGGGACAGACTGGACCGGTCTTCCAGGCTCTGGGGCACTCACCTGCCCTCTCCTCTGCACACAGAGGGTCAGCTTTTGGGCTTTTCTGGCTGTCTCCTCGGGGGTTCCTTCCTACATGAACAGAACAGCCATTGGGTATCATACCTTTTTAGCACCAGTTCACTTGTTACAGAACAAAGGTTTGCAGGAGTTTTCTGCTGTGTTATAGCAGGAAATAAATCTGTAGACTGTCACGTGCTTTTAGACAGTCTTCCTGGATGTGTTTCCCTTGATAAATTTTTATCTTTCACAAACAGACATGCTATGCCGATCTCACGTCTCCTCTTGAGCACGTTTTATTTTAAATTTGTGACACTGCTAGCTGCTTTTATGTGTTATGTGTGTCCTTTAAGCATGTGGGATGGCTATATATTTAGGATGCAGCTTCCTGTGGCCTTTTCGCTAGTGGCTCCTGTTGACCACTGTTTGATGACTTTGCTGAAGTAAATCTAATTCAAAGTGACTTTGAGAGGTTAATAGAAGACTAAGTTCATGAAAACGAGAAGGTGCTTTAGATTGTTGCAAAAACATGGTAAAGAAATGAAAGGGGAAAAAAGGCCCTCCTTGGCTTCTAATACACTGTTTTCAAATTAGCATTTGCTCCTTTCTAATCATTTACTGACAAACTGCAAAATATGGACTCATGCCAGTTTTGTGAACCTCCTGACTAGTTCACAGGTGGATTTTAAAGTGAAAGACTCTAAAATATTACAGGCTTTCTTTCGTAAGAAAGGCTGAAAGAAAGGTGATCTCGCACATTCATCAGTGTTCTGTTTTAAAGTTTGGCTCTGTGATGAGGGCACCTGCTCCTTCAGTCCCTTCTTTTGTTCCTAAACCTTGTCACTGCGCTTTCTTCTCTTATTATGCTTGTGGTGATGGGTAGGTGAAGAATAATAGAAGATTGAGTGATGATTGTCATATGTACTCACTCTTTTCTTAAAAAAAACAGTGGAGCATAGTTGATTAACAATGTTGAGTTGGTTTCAGGTGTACAGCAGAGTCATTCAGTTATACATATACATGTATCTATTCTTTTTCAAATTCTTCTCCCATTTAGGTTATTACAGAATATTGAGTAGCATTCCCTGTGCTATATAGTAGGTCCTTGTCGGTTATTTATTTTAAATATAGCAGTGTGTACGTGTACATGTTCACTCTGTTCTTAAGCGTTTAATACAGAATACTTTAATAGATGGTGTTTCTATCTAAGTTACTGTCAAAACTAAACTATTTCTCTTTCAACTAATCCAGTAAAATCAGCCTTTCAGAGTTTATCATGAATCTTTGCTAAAACCTTAAATTCTGCAGGGTTAATTAAGGTTGGATGTCTTTAGTGGGGAGGGAAGTTTTGCATTGCAGCAAATCAGTCCGGAACCATTTTTAGAGATGATAGGACTTCCGCCAGCTGGGTTAGCAAAATGCAGTTAGTAGGGGCACCACAGTTTCATAGTATTTCCTAATCTGTGGCCAGAATTGGCCAGTTAAAGTGGCATGAGGTCCTTGCTGATTGCCTTAGGCTCGCTGTTACCTTGTTTAGGAAGGGAAAAGGAAAAATAAAATCATTAAATTAAAAACAAATTGATTACTTATGTGGTAAATTTTTTTTTTATTTCAATGAAGGAGTAAACTTCTGAAACATTTTTACCTCTGATCTTGTTTTTTCTTTTCTCTTGAGATATAATTCACATACCATAAATCCACCTTTTATTTTTAATTTTTATTTATTTTTTAAATCCACCTTTTAAAAGTGTACAACCTAGTAGATTTTAGTGTATTCGCAAGGTTGTGGAAGCATCACCACTGACTGTCCTGATCCTACAACACTTTGATCAGCCCCCAAAGAGCCGCATACCCAGCCCCTGATTCCTCCACCCCTCAGCTCTGGCAATTGCCAATTTACTTTTTTGCCCTGACCCCATTTTAATACATATCAGGGGTATTCATTATGGTAACTTTGTAAAAGCTCTCCATGTGAGTGGCTTTTAGTAAATTAAGACTAAGCGGAATAGCCAGGGCTTTGAAAAAGCAGGCCAGAGGATCGGCGGTTCTGTGAGATGCCTGTTAGCTCAAGATCTCTAAGAAACCAGTGTGGACTCCTTGAGCTTCAGTATTTCTGATCCTGTCTCATCTCCGGGTCCCCTAAAAAGTAGTCCTTTTGAATGAGGTGAGTGACATATCTAACTTCATGCATGATGTCAGAGGAGGGGCAGTAAAAGAAGTGTCCTGTAGTTTATGTTTAATGTTATATCTATAAAAGTAGGTATATTTATGGTATACATATTCAGTGTAGTACATATTTAATGTTGTGCATGTGTGTACGTTATATATATATATGTACATGTGTGTGTATAATGTCAACCACTTCATGTGGCTTCTGTGCCACTAGGGTTTGGTCTGGGCCGTGAAAGAACTCACAGCCAGCCGCCAGAATTAAGAACACCTTTTTTCCCTTAACTTTTTATCATGGAACATTTCAACGTCCAAAAGGAGAGAGAATAGTATAGAAAACTGCCGTGAATCCATGGGTCACCTCAGTAATCTTGTTTCATCTATATTCCTTGAAAAGCTTTAAAAAAAACCTCAATATACCATTGATAGACATAAAAGTGAATAATAACTTTGATATATAAAACGCTGATCAGTATTCACATTTCCGTTTGTCTCGTAATTTGTTTTTACAGGATGTATACTGCAGTTGGTTGATGTGTCTGATGTATCTTTTAATCTTCAGTTTCTTCCTCCTCCTTATTCTTTTTGTGTCACTCCTGTATGTTTATTAAATGAGGAAACGGTGTTTTCCTGTAGATTGCCCTACATTTTGCTGGTTGCATCCCTGGGGGGGTCATGTCACACATTCCCCTTGCCCCTTGTTTCCTGTGAACTAGGAGCTGGATCTTGACGCTTGGTTTTGCAGGGAAATAGACAGAAAATTTTAATGGGTAGTGTTGGGTGGTTCTACTGGGAGTTTTACTGGGAGAGTCTGGTTGTCTCTCTTTTATGACGTTATGATAATTATTGCTTCTATGTAATATTTTCTTAGGGTTACAAAATAGCTAATTATATCCTTTTTTCTTCATTTGTCAACTTTGGGTATTCCATAAAGAGAAACGTCCCAATCAGCTTCTTGGTTTCCCTGATAACACAGTTCATACAGGAAAGGAGGAAAAACGATTGATGCTTGTCCTTTATTAGTTTTCAGACACATCATTAGTCATTTCAGACTAATAAAAAAACCATTGAGTTTTTTTTTAAGTGTCATTTTGAGCTCATGATTTTAAATATATTTGATGTGTTTCAGTTGTACATTTCTTTTTTCTTTTTCGGCCACACGGCTTGGCTCGTGGGTTCTTAGTTCCCCGACCAGGGACTGAACCCAGGCAGTGAAAGTGCTGAGTCCTAACCACTGGACCGCCAGGGAATTCCCCCACTGTATATTTCTTTTTCTCTTGCAAAGTTAAAATGTTCCCATCCTTTGGCCAGTGGGAGCCTCTTCAGATGGGCTCCTGAATCCAAGTACCACAGTATTACAGCTTCTCTGCTGTTGTTACAAGATATTTCAGGCCCATCTTGTCTGTTTCCTGCTCCATGTCTGCAATCAGCCATTTCTCTAAAGCGCCCTGGTTCTTTTGCATGGGGAATGGTGCCAGGGTACTGGGGAAGCTTGCTGTTCTGGGTGGGTCACTGTTTCTGAGCCTCTTCAGTGGACACATTTAGGAAATCTGTATATATACGTTTTCTAAGTGAGAAAAGATATCATGGCTTCATACTAAAGTTTCCAATTCAAATATAGAATTACAGATATTTTATTTTTCTTTGATTTTATATTTGCATCTCCTTTTCCTTTTCTAAAAATTTTACCGCCTACCCTCATCAACCTAATTACTTATTTACATTGTAATACTGATATTATCACCACAGTATGACTACCAAATGTAACTTAATACCTCTGTTGTTTTGTTGTCCTAAGGGTACATACCACTAATAATGCACAGTCCTATTACTGTGTTTTAAAGTCACAAAAAATAGTTCCTCTCCACGTAGATCAAGTTCTTCCCAACCTGAAACTCAGGATCATTTGTCTTATTTTACTTTACATTTTTAAGGCTTAAAAAAACAACCAGTTGAGAGTCCGCCTGCCGATGCAGGGGACACGGGTTCGTGCCC
>NW_006778358.1:1800546-1827525 GCF_000442215.2 Lipotes vexillifer | reverse complement strand
ACCAAAAAAAAAAAAAAAAAAAAAAAAAAAAAAAACACAAAAAAACAACCAGTTAATCTTGCTTCAATATTAAGTAAAATGTGTACATCATTTGAGGTTTAAAAACTAAAAAAAAGTTAAAAGATAAGGTGTACTCAAAGAAATCTAGTTTCTCTCCTTGCCTCATCCACCCTGTACCTACCCTCCCCAGTAGGTAAACTTTTTTGCTTTCGTTTTCTTTAGTGTTGGTTTATTTCTTATACCTTTAAAACACAAGCACTCTCTGTCTCTGTCCGTCCACCTATTCTCACCTCCCCGCCGCCGCCCCCAGACCAGACAGTGATGTACTTTGCACCATTTTCTCTGCCTTTCTGCTTTCCCCTTAAACAGTATTCTAGAGAGAGCCGTGTATAGCAGGACAAATGGAGATTCGCCATCCCTTTTACAGTTGTATATAACTGTGCTGCATATGCACCATAGCTTATTCAGTCAGCTGTCTGTTGATGAGCATTTGGGTTACTGTTTGAAAATAGCTTTTTTTGGGCAAGGTGAACACTGACCTTTGTAAATGGGGGAATTGACAGGAATATAGGATCTTATTGCCCAGAGGTTTGCTGTTAGTGTTGAGACCACTGACTCTAGTTCCTGTTTGTTTTGCAGAAAATTCCACGTTTCTTGAGAAGGGAAGGGGGACCTCCCATTCATTTTGTGTATTCTAGTTAGCATCTAGCACAGCCCGAGGCTGTAGTGACTGACTGGAGGGCCGGGTGCTTCTAGAGACCTTCCTTCCACACAGAGTACAGAGTCCCCTTAGAGTCTTCATTCGAGACGGTGTGTAAGTGAGTTTCTGATTCCCAGGATTAGGCAGCGACAAGGTACGGGCGGTGAGCATGTGACGGTCAGGGCTGGCCTTCTGTTGGCCTCGAGCAGGGACCCAGTGGGCACCCTCTTACCAGAGTTCTGTTGGTCCGTAGCAGACTTAATAGATAGTAGCCATAATTTCTTTTCACAGACTGCACTTTCTCAGAGCTTTGCTTTGGAAAAGTTTGCTTTTCATGGTTAGTGGGTTGCTGTTCCTCAGGGGGAGTGAAGAACCATTTTCAGTGGTATTCGGAACCGGAAATTCAGATGGGGACCATGCAGAGAACGATACGGTTGGTTCATTGAAATTTACATTATACTTAGCAAAGTAAGAATGCCTTTCTTACAAAAGAAGTTTCTTCTCAATATTGTAAATCACTATACTTCAGTTAAAAAAAAAAGAAAGAAAAAAGAAGTTTCTTCTACTTGGATAAGAGGTGAGTTTTTATCAATTCATTTAAAGAAAAAGGGGTGACTCTGAAACTGGCTGCTTCTGTGGTCATTCTGGGCCACACTGCTCAAGAGACCAAGTCCCCTGAAGTTACCTTTCATAAGAGGGAAATGAGTATCACTGGGTTTGTTAGGAAAAGTGTCACACAGACATATATAGCTATTACATAGACCTTTTCCAGCCTCCTTCTGATAGTAAAATAAACCTCAGTTCGTTTAGCATCTGCGTTTCTATAGGGGTGTTCATCAGGCATTTCCATTTTTAACTTCCTGATACCTGATAGTAGGTTTTTTTTTTTTTTTTTTTTTCTTGCGTTATGCGGGCCTCTCACTGTTGTGGCCTCTCCCATTTGCGGAGCACAGGCTCCGGACGCGCAGGCTCAGCGGCCATGGCTCACGGGCCCAGCCGCTCCGCGGCATGTGGGATCTTCCCGATACGGGGCACGAACCCGCGTCTCCTGCCTCGGCAGGCGGACTCTCAAGCACTGCGCCACCAGGGAAGCCCGATAGTAGGTATTTTTAATTAACTTTGTTTGGAATATAAAAGAAGAATCCGTTCATTCAGTGACTATTTATTGAATACCTCCTGTGTGCCAGCCTGAGAGGGTATAAGATGTCAGTGAGTGAACAGAGATGCCTGCCTCTGGGGGCTTCCGTTCTAGTGGGGAGACAGACAAACAGAAAGAATGTGTGACGTGTATCGTTTACTAGAAGGTGATAGGTGCCTCACAGAAGTAAAATGTAGTGGGGTGGGGAGGAATGGCAGAGAGGATGCCGTTTTTATAAGAATTGAGAATAGTGTCATTATGAACAAAAACTTCATGTTTTTTGCCTTGTTTTTCGACTAACCGAGCATTTGGATAGGCAGATAATCCTTAATGGGCTGTTGGTTTTTGGTTCCAGACACGTAGAGGTCCAGAAGCTGTGAAGCTCTCATACGCAGATATCCTGTGATGTTGGTAGGTGCAGGAAATGGATTTCCTGCCCTTTTCTTTTCATCATAGGAACTGAGGCGCTGAGTTTCCCGTCTATAAAATGAGACTGACATCTGTCCCTCCCGCCTCACCGTGAGGCTGGGGGTTGACATCAGACACATAGAAGTGTGTGTCTAGTAGATGAAGCTTTTATGAGCTGCAGCATAATTGGTTTTATTAGTTCAGGAACCGAAACTATGAATTTGTGGCTTTTCTGCTTCATAACTGGGTCAGTGTTTTCATTTCAACTTCTGTGACATTGGCAACCAAGTTAAATCTTGGGGAATATAATATAAACAAACATCTGCGGGGTTCATTTTTAAGCTCCTTAAGGATCAGAGACTATATTCTTCTGGACTAATACTAATGGTTCTAAGATTTTTTTTTTTAAACCTCACTGGGAGGGGGCCTCATATGGATGATTGGCACCTGCCTGTCACTGACTGTGACACACCACAGATTGGAAGATGCATCCCCATGCAGGGAGGTTTGCAAGTGAAAAGAAATTATTAAATTATTTAATGGAGAATAGGCCATCTTTACTTCACAAGTGACTTTTTCTTAAAATTGTTGTGGTGCGTGGGCTTCTCATTGCAGTGGCTTCTCTTGTTGCGGAACGTGGGCTCTAGGCATGCGAGCTTCAGTAGTTGTGGCTTGCAGGGTCTAGAGTGCAGGCTCAGTAGTTGTGGCTTGCAGGCTTCAGTAGTTGTGGCTCGTGGGCTCTAGAGTGCAGGCTCAGTAGTTGTGGTGCACAGGCTTAGTTGCTCCATGGCATGTGGGATCTTCCAGGACCAGGGGTCAAACCCGTGTCCCCTGCATTGGCAGGCGATTCTTAACCACTGTGCCACCAGGGAAGTCCCTCATAAGTGATTTTTGATGAAGTTCTAAAATTATTGTGGTGAGTTTTCTGAAACTCTTCTGGGAATGGGAAAAAGACAAAATGATTTTTTGCCCCTCTGTCTTAAAATTCAAGTTCAGGTTTAGGTAAGCTTTTTTTAGGACCTGTTTGGTGGACGAGCTTGCCGGCAGTTCCCTGGGGGCTCCTCACCAGCACCACCAGCTCGGGGGCATCTCTCATTGACAGTGGAGCAGCCACAGAGGCAGCCAGCACTTCAGCACACACCTGCAGCTTGTCGTCACTCATGGAGTGAACAGAATGACCATGTGCACACCTGTTGACTCCCCCACGACTGTCTTAGGTGGGCGGCTTTTGGATTCTACTTTACACAGCCATGCTGGAGCCCACCTTGCTCGCGTTGTGAGATACGATGACCCCAGAAGGAGGACAGTCGAGCAGGGGTCATGGGCATTTAGTCTCCCTAATGAGCCACACGTTATGTTGCATTTAAGATGTTCAGAATGGTGGTCCAGAAAAATGTGAGATGCTGTACTTTTTACCAAAAGTGAGGTGAATGTTTTAATACAAATATCATACTATATTTTTTAAAACTCACATTTCTGTAATATGTTGATGTATATTTTTTTAATCTTTGAGTATACTTGCTTTACAATGGTGTGTTAGTTTCGGCTTTATAACAGAGTGAATCAGCTATACATATACATATATCCCCATATCTCCTCCCTCTTGCATCTCCTTCCCACCCTCCCTATCCCACCCCTCGAGGTGGTCACAAAGCTCTGAGCTGATCTCCCTGTGCTATGTGGCTGCTTCCCACTAGCTATTTTACCCTTGGTAGTGTATATATGTCCATGCCCCTCTCTCACTTCGTCCCAGCTTACCCTTCCCCCTCCCTGTGTCCTCAAGTCCATTCTGTACATCTGCGTCTTTATTCCTGTCCTGCCCCTGGGTTCCTCAGAACCACTTTTTTTTTTTTTTTAGATTTCATATATATGTGTTAGCATACGGTATTTATTTTTCTCTTTCTCACTTACTTCGCTCTGTATGACAGACTCTAGGTCCATCCACCTCACTACAAATAACTCAGTTTCGTTTCTTTTTATGGCTGAGTAATGTTCCATTGTATATACATGCCACATCTTCTTTATCCATTCATCTGTCGATGGACACTTAGGTTTCTTCCATGTCCCGGCTACTGTAAATAGAGCTGCATTGAACACTGTGGTACATGACTCTTTTTGAAGTATGGTTTTCTCAGGATATATGCCCAGCAGTGAGATTGCTGTGTCATATGGTAGTTCTGTTTTTAGTTTTTTAAGGAACCTCCATACTGTTCTCCATAGTGGCTGTATCAATTTACATTCCCACCAACAGTGTAAGAGGGTTCCCTTTTCTCCACACCCTCTCCACAATTCATTGTTTCTAGATTTTTGATGACGGCCATTCTGACTGGTGTGAGGTGATACCTCATTGTACTTTTGATTTGCATTTCTCTAATGATTAGTGTTGTTGAGCATCCTTTCATGGCAATCTGTATATCTTCTTTAGAAAAATGTCTCTTTAGGTCTTCTGCCCATTTTTGGATTGAGTTGTTTGTTTTTTTTGATATTGAGCTGCACGTGCTGCTTGTAAATTTTGGAGATTAATCCTTTGTCAGTTGCTTCATTTGCAAATATTTTCTCCCATTCTGAGGGTTGTCTTTTGGTCTTGTTTATGGTTTCCTTTGCTGTGCAAAAGCTTTGAAGTTTCATTAGGTCCCATTTGTTTATTTTTGGTTTTATTTCCATTTCTCTAGGAGGTGGGTCAAGAAGGATCTTGCTGTGATTTATGTCATAGAGTGTTCTGCCTATGTTTTCCTCTAAGAGTTTGATAGTGTCTGGCCTTACCTTTAGGTCTTTAATCCAGTTTGAGTGTATTTTTGCGTATGGTGTTAGTGAGTGTTCTAGTTTCATTTTTTTACATGTAGCTGTCCAGTTTTCCCAGCACCACTTATTGAAGAGGCTGTCTTTTCTCCATTGTATATTCTTGCCTCCTTTATCAAAGATAAGCTGACCATATGTGCGTTGGTTTATCTCTGGGCTTTTTATCCTGTTCCATTGATCTATATTTCTGTTGTTGTACCATACTGTCTTGATGACTGTAGCTTTGTAGTATAGTTTAAAGCACGGGAGCCTGATTCCTCCAGGTCCGTTTTTCTTTCTCAAGATGGCTTTGGCTATTTGGGGTCTTTTGTGTTTCCATACAAATTGTGAAATTTTTTGTTCTAGTTCTGTGAAAAGTGCCATTGGTAGTTTGATAGGGATTGCACTGAATCTGTAGATTGCTTTGCTTAGTATAGTCATTTTCGCAATGTTGTTTCATCTAATCCAAGAACATGGTATATCTCTCCATCTGTTGGTATCATCTTTAATTTCTTTCATCAGTGTCTTATAGTTTTCTGTATGCAGGGCTTTTGTCTCCTTAGGTAGGTTTGTTCTTATGTATTTTTTTCTTTTTGTTGCAATGGTAAATGGGAGTATTTCCTTAATTTCTCTTTCTGATTTTTCTTCATTAGTGTATAGGAATGCAAGAGATTGCTGTGCATTTTTTTGTATCCTGCTACTTTACCAGATTCATTGATTAGCTCTAGTAGTTTTCTGGTAGCATCTTTAGGATTCTCTATGTGTAGTGTCATGTCATCTGCAAACGGTGACAGTTTTACTTCTTTGGCGATTTGGATTCCTCTTATTTCTTTTTCTTCTCTGATTGCTGTGGCTAAAACTTCCAAAGCTGTGTTGAATAAGAGTGGTGAGAGTGAACAACCTTGTCTTGTTCTTGATCTCAGAGGAAATGGTTTCAGTTTTTCACCATTGAGAACAATGTTGGCTGTGGGTTTGTCATATATGGCCTTTAGTATGTTGAGGTAAGTTCCCTGTATGCCTACTTTCTGGAGGGTTTTTATCATAAATCGGTGTTGAATTTTATCGAAAGCTTTTTCTGCATCTATTGAGATGATCATATGGTGTTTCTCCTTCAGTTTGTTAATATGGTTTATCACATTGATTTGCGTATATTGAAGAATCCTTGCATTCCTGGGATAAAACCCACCTGATCATGGTGTATGATCCTTTTGATGTGCTGTTGGATTCTGTTTGCTAGTATTTTTTTGAGGATTTTTACATCTGTGTTCATCAGTGATATTGGCCTGTAGTTTTCTTTCTTTGTGATATCTTTGTCTGGTGTTGGTATCAGGGTCATGGTGGCCTCATAGAATGAGTTTGCGAGTGTTTCTTCCTCTGCTGTATTTTGGAAGAGTTTGAGAAGGATAGGTGTTCGCTCTTCTCTAAATGTTTGATAGAATTCGCCTGTGAAGCCATCTGGTCCTGGGCTTTTGTTTGTTGGAAGATTTTTAGTCACAGTCTCAATTTCAGTGCCTTTGAATGGTCTGTTTTTATTTTCTGTTTTCTTCCTGGTTCAGTCTCTGAAGGTTGTGATTTTCTTAGAATTTGTCCATTTCTTCCAGGTTGTTCATTTTATTGGCATGGAGTTGCTTGAAGTAATCTCTCCTGATCCTTTGTATTTCTGCAGTGTCAGCTGTTGCTTCCCCTTTTCCATTTCTACATCTGTTGATGTGAGTCTCCTCCCTTTTTTCCTTCATGAGACTGGTTAGTGGTTTCTCAATTTTATGTATCTTCTCAAAGAACCAGCTTTTAGATTTATTGATCTTTGCTACTGTTTCCTTCATTTCTTTTTCATTTATTTCTGATCTGATCTTTATGATTTCTTCCCTTCTGGTAACTTTGGGTTTTGTTTTTTCTTCTTTCTCTAATTGCTTTAGGTGTAAGCTTAGGTTGTTTATTTGAGATGTTTCTTGTTCTTGAGGTAGGATTGTATTGCTATAAACTTTCCTCTTAGAACTGCTTTTGCTGCATCCCATAGGTTTTGGGTCATTGTATTTTCATTGTCATTTGTTTCTAGGTATTTTTTGATTTCCTCTTTGATTTCTTCAGTGATCTCTTGGTTATTTAGTAGTGTATTGTTTAGCCTCCATGTGTTCGTATTTTTTACAGATTTTTTCCCTGTAATTGATATCTAGTCTCATAGCGTTGTGGTTGGAAAAGATAGTTGATACGATTTCAGTTTTCTTAAATTTACCAACGCTTGATTTGTGACCCAAGATATGATCTCTCCTGGAGGATGTTCCATGAGCACTTGAGAAGAAAGTGTATTCTGTTGTTTTTGGATGGAATGTCCTATAAATATTAATTAAGTCTATCATGTTTAATGTATCACTTAAAGCTTGTGTTTCCTTATATATTTTCATTTTGGATGATCTGTCCATTGGTGAAAGTGGGTGTTAAAGTTCCGTACTATGATTGTGTTTCTGTCAGTTTCCCCTTTTATGGCTGTTAACATTTGCCTTAGTATTGAGGTGCTCCTATGTTGGGTGCATAAATATTTACAATTATATCTTCTTCTTGGATTGATCCCTTGATCATTATGTAGTGTTCTTCCTTGTCTCTTGTAATAGTCTTTATTTTAAAATCTATTTTTTCTGGGCTTCCCTGGTGGCGCAGTGGTTGAGAGTCCGCCTGCCGATGCAGGGGATGCGGGTTCGTGCCCCGGTCCGGGGGGATCCCACACGCGGCGGAGTGGCTGGGCCCGTTAGCCATGGCCGCTGAGCCTGTGCGTCCGGAGCCTGTGCTCCGCAACGGGAGAGGCCACAGCAGTGAGAGGCCCGCATACCGCAAAAAAACAAACAAACAAACAAAATCTATTTTTTCTGATATGGGGATTGCCACTCTAGCTTTCTTTTGATTTCCATTTTCATGGAATATCTTTTCCCATCCCCTCACTTTCAGTCTGTATGTGTCCCAAGGTCTGAATTGCCCCTCTTGTAGACAGCATATATACGTGTCTTGTTTTTGTATCCATTCAGCCAGTCTGTGTGTTTTGCTTGGAGCATTTAATCCACTTACAATTAAGGTAATTATCGATATGTATGTTCCCATTACCATTTTCTTAATTGTTTTGGGTTTGTTATTGTAGGTCTTTTCTTTCTCTTGTGTTTCCCGCCTAGAGAAGTTTCTTTAGCATTTGTTGTAAAGCTGGTTTGGTGGTGCTGAATTCTCTTAGCTTTTGCTTGTCTGAAAAGCTTTTGACTTCTCCATCAAATCTGAATGAGGTCCTTGCTGGGTAGAGTAATCTTGGTTGTAGGTTTTTCTCTTTCATCACTTTATCCTGCCACTCCCTTCTGGCCTACAGAGTTTCTGCTGAAAAATCAGCTGATAACCTTATGGGGATTCCTTTGTATGTTATTTTTTGTTTTTCCCTTGCTGCTTTTAATAATTTTTTCTTTGTATTTAATTTTTGTTAGTTTGATTAATATGTGTCTTGCGGTGTTTTTCCTAGGGTTTATCCTGTTTGGGATTCTCTGTGCTTCCTGGACTTGGGTAACTATTTCCTTTCCCATATTAGGGAAGTTTTCAACTACAATCTCTTCAGAT
The DNA here is from genome assembly GCF_000442215.2 of Lipotes vexillifer. Classification (NCBI taxonomy): domain Eukaryota; kingdom Metazoa; phylum Chordata; class Mammalia; order Artiodactyla; family Lipotidae; genus Lipotes; species Lipotes vexillifer. The sequence goes on along the minus strand of NW_006778358.1, from coordinate 1,818,916 downwards.
ACTTTCTCAGACCCTTTCTTTTTCTCTTCTTCTTCTGGGACCCCTTTAATTCAAATGTTGGTGCATTTAGTGTTTTTGCATAGGTCTCTGAGACTGTCTTCAGTTCTTCTCATTCTTTTTTCTATATTCTGCTCTGTGGTAGTTATTTCCACTATTTTATCTTCCAGGTCACTTATCCGTTATTCTGCCTCAGTTATTCTGCTATTGATTCCTTCTAGAGAATTTTAAATTTCTTTTATTTTGTTGTTCATCATTGTTTGTTTGCTCTTTAGTTCTTCTAGGTCCTTGTTAAACGTTTCCTGTATTTTCTCCATTCTGTTTCCAAGATTTGCATCCTCTTTACTCTTATTACTCTGGAGTCTTTTTCATGTAGACCGCCTGTGTCCTCTTCATTCATTTGGTCTGTTGGGTTTTTACCTTGCTGCTTCATCTGCTGTGTATTTATCTGTCTTCTCATGTTGCTTAACTTACAGTGTTTGGGGTCTGGTTTTAGCAGGCTGCATGTTCGTAGTTCCTGTTGTTTTTGGTGTCTGCCCGCAGTGGCTGAGGTTGGTTCAGTGGGCTGTGTAGGCTTCCTGGTGGAGGGGACTAGTGCCTGTGTTCTGGTGGATGAGGCTAGATCTTGTCTTTCTGGTGAGCAGGACCATGTCCGTTGGTGTGTTTTGGAGTTTCTGTGACCTTATTCTGATTTTAGGCAGCCTCTCTGCTAATGGGTGGATTTGTGTTCCTGTCTTGCTATTTGTTTGGCATAGGGTGTCCAGCACTGTAGCTTGCTGGTTGTTGAGTGGAGCTGGGTCTTGGCATTGAGATGGAGATCTCTGGGAGAGCTTTTGCCATTTGATATTATGTGGAGCTGGGAGGTCTCTGGTGGACCAATGTCCTGAACTTGGGTGTCCCACCTCAGAGACTCAGGCTTGACACCTGGCTGGAGCACCGAGACCCTGCAGCTCAGAAGAAAAGGGAGAAAGAAAGAAAGGAAGGAAGGAAGGAAACAAGGAAGCAAGGAAGCAGGGAGGGAGGGAAGGAAGGAAAAAACTAAAATAAAATAGAATAAAGTTTTTAAGATTAAAATTTTTTTAAAATTATTAAAAATAGAAAAAGTAAAAAGAAAAAAAAATGGACACACAGAACCCTTGACAAATGGTAAAAGCAAAGCTATGCAGATAGAATCACACCAAGAAGCATACACATACACACTCACAAAAAGCGAAAAAGGAAAAGAAGGTATATATCTTTTGGGAAGTCTGAGGTCTTCTGCCAGCATTCAGTAGGTGTTCTGTAGGAGCTGTTCCACATGGAGATGCATTTCTGATGTATTTGTGTGGAGGATGGTGATCTCCATGTCTTACTACTCCGCCATCCTGAAGGTCTCTCTTATATTTTTGATCAAGGAGATTGATTCTGTTTTGAAAGGAATGAAAGAAGTTGGGAAATAAAAAATACTGCAGTTGTTACTGGTCCTATCTCAGGGACAAGAGCCAATGATTTTTCCCTAAAATTACTGTCTGGTAGTTTAGAAGATGACATCATAATGTCATTCTACCATTTACAACAATACTGCTTCTCACTTTTTTGTTTTTTCAGTGTTTAAGTTTTTTACTCTCCACACGTAATACAATTCTTCGGCTAAAACAGAAGTAATGAGACAAAGTGGTTCTGAAAAGTACAATAGAAAAATATTGTCCACTGGTTTATTTTTCCAAATGAGTAATAGGCTATTTACAAATAAGTAGGTGTCCAATGATGTATATTAAAATGGCAGATCTATTACTGTTTGAAATCTAAATTAAAAAAATTTACTGCTTTGCGCTTTTAATAGTACCTTTCATTCCTTCTGATATTTTTGTTATTTAGAGAGAAGTAAAGCCATTACTTTGAAAAATTATGCAAGTTCTTATCAGGGCGAAGGACCCAGTTGTGACATGTTGGCATGGTCACTTTGTCTTTATATAAGCTCTTTGAGTCTCAGTATCTTTCATGATAAAGCCGGGCGTGAGGAAATCTCCTAACAGGATGATTGTGATGATCAGATTAGAATGTGTGTGTCAAGCACTTGATGCCATACCTAGCATGTGTCAGCTGTGATGTTCTGTTGTTCCTATTTAATACCTGGGTTATTGGATTTATAAATAATTTAACATCTTCCTGGGCTTCGTAACTTAACAGTACATGTGGGTCAGTTTAAGTGTTCAGAATCAGCATTTAGTTTCATTACTGTTTAGAGGAATTGTTAATCATTCTAGGGCATGGTAAAGACCCATGTTGGTAAAAATGTGTTTTTAAAATGCCAACATCTTCTGCTGAATATGTTTTTGGTATTCTAAAAGTAAAGAATTTGGTTTTCTGTTGTTTGTTTGCTTGCTTGCTTGCTTTTTCATTTGCCTCTGCTGACAAGGTAAATAATTAAGATGAGAAAATAATTGTTTCATGTTGTGGCTTGAATTTTGAGATCTTATTGCTGTACTTCTAGAAAGAGATGACCAGAACTGTAAAACTACATGAAGCATACACTTGGGAAAACAAAATTTTCTTTCTCTGTGTTCTTTTCTGAAAACCCTAATAGAAGTAATAAAATAAATATAGTAGTTTCACCAGAAATGTTCAGTGATACCCAGCAGACTTCCTTAGGATTGTATACCTGTTCATGAGAAGCGTTTCTGCCTTCCTGTCAAAGGCAGGAAGTTCTTAAGCTAATTTAATTCTATTTGAAAATTCTTGTGTGCCAATCTCTCCCTCTCTCTCTCTCTTTTTCTTTTGTGTGTGTGTGGCTTTGTGTGAGAGAGTGGGGAAGCTTGACCACAGGGGTCAGGTACTGCCCTTGAGAGGGGAAGGCGCCCTGGATCCCAGATTATATAAAGTAGCCATCAGTGCAGAGTTTGAAGAACATTCCTTTCTTTTCCCTTTCATGAGTTAAAGCCCAATTTGGTTGTTAGCAAAGAGAGAGCTGAGAGTGACGGGGAGGGAAGGAGAGGGGACAGTGTGGAGGAGAGAGAGAGAGGGAGACAGAGAAAGGGAGAGAAAGAGGGCGTGAGGAGGTGGGTTTTTTTTTTTATATTTATTTATTTGGTTGCTCCAGGTCATAGTTGCAGCACTTGGGCTCCTTAGTTGTGGCCGGCGGGCTCCTTAGTTGTGGCCGGCAAGCTCCTTACTTGTGGCATGAATGTGGGATTTAGTTCCCTGACCAGGGATCAAACCTGGGCCCCTTGCATTGGGAGCGCAGAGTCTTATCCACTGTGCCACCAGGGAAGTCCCCGGAGGTGGGAGTTTAATACGTGGAAGCACGCATACATGAAACCTTTTTTTCTCTCCAAACATGAAACTGAATAAAGGAGGGAATGAACACTGGAAGAAAGAGCCAGGGCCTTCTGTGATACCTTCCATGGGGTGTGCAAAACTCAGACTTCGTCGCCGGCATCCTGGGAGGGATGGCATTGCCTCCTGTCTCAGGGGAGCCAGGGGCGCCGGCCTTTCATGGGGTCCTGCCGGGCCAGGAGGGCTGGGGGCACAGCTTCGCGAGAGTGGGTGGGCGGGCTGCGATGCTGGGCGCCCAGTGGCCCATAGAGTCCTGTTTCCTCTTGTTTCTGTCTGAGCCTCTTCCACATGTTTGTTTCCAGGTGGCAGAGATAAGCGCGGGGGTCCCATCCTAACCTTCCCGGCCCGCAGCAATCATGACAGGATACGGCACGAGGATCTCCGGAGGCTCATTTCCTACCTGGCCTGTATCCCCAGGTGAGTCCCGCGTGGTTGTGGCTAGTCCCCGTTCCAGAGGGGCAGCGCTGCACACACTCCCCAGAAAACAGCCCAGAGGAGCCTGGATTCTAAGCAAAGTGCTGTCAAGTGAAAACCATGGTCTTTCTCCTTATTTTCCTTTTATGACCCTCCTCGGTGCGGGGCTGAGAAGGGCAGCGTTCTGAGTGAGCAGCCTTGTGTGGTGGCGGTGGGGGGTGGCTTGGCCACCGGGCCGGGACCTTAGGTTGTGGTGCCCAAGGCGGAGCTAAAGCAGAGATGATCCCGATAACGGAGACCCGGCGGGCCGGAGGCTCACCAGTGGAGTGTGGTTTCCGAGAGAAACTTTCTGGCTCTGTGCTGCGCTTCAGTTCTTGGGAAGTATTCAGTTGATTTGTAGCGTGAACTTTGCAGGGCATTCAGAATCCCTACCAGCTAATGTGCCGGGACATGGTGTTTGGGAGCTCTCATCCAATCTGCGACCCGCTAGTGACAGCCAGGGGGATTTTCGGCGTAGACGCCGAGCAACACGAGGAATAGGCAAGGCTTTATTTTCTGGAGAGCCCTGACGTGAGGAGCGGTTAACAGCAGTGGGCCAGTGTGTAGACTTGCGGAGTCTAGCATCTTCGCTTCTGCTCTAGAAACATATTACTGAGGTTTTACCTACAGAGCAAGCTGACAGCTGGGAGAGGAAACCCTCCCCCACCTCCCACATTAACATCTTCATTTAATGGTTAAGATTAATTTTTGGAAAACAAAGTACTGCTCTGATATGGTCCAGGCATACAGCCAGGCCTGGCATAAGAGGTGGCTGTGTGCCGGGGGTCGGAGCGGGACCCCCAGAAGGCGGTGTGCTAAAGCAGGATGGCTGATGTGCGCCTCGGAAAGAGGGATTTCCGAGGAGACTAAATGGGCGCCTGAAAAAGGACACTTGGTCATGATATAGACTAACGAGTAGCCGTAAGGAACGCGTTACGCTGGGAAATCATAAAAGATGGTCAACAGCAGCGTAGTGGATTCTAAAGTTTGAGGTGAGTGTAGCAGGTCGCCCACGGAGCAGGGCTGGTGACTCTCCCCCGACCTCTTTGGGTTGGCACCAGCCAGGGAAACAGCACTGTCCTCTGGCAGCCCATCCTCACTGCAGCTGAGGAAGGTCAGCTTTGGTGTCGATGGTCTGAGCTTCAGAGGGAATTCTTGGGTTTTTCCTGTAGGGTATCCTTTGTGGGAAAGCTATTACATCAAATCATCAGCAACATATTAATGGGCCCCTGCTTAAATATGTGGAAAAGTTTTCCCTTTCCTCTTACTCTGATATTTTCTTGGCCTGTTGAACTGTTGAAATCACAGAGTTGGAAAGAGTTTTAGAAGTTATTTACTACTCACTGTCACTTATAAATAACAACATAGTTTACAGCCACTAGTTACTGAGCTCTTACTGTGTGCCATGTGCTGTGCTAATGATGAAAAAGAAACAGATACAGACGATGATGTGAAAAAACAAACCCCTGACATCCAAAATGATGCTTGGTGTATAGTTTAATGAAACACAAGCTGAATTTCACCCAGGTGATCTTTTAGAAAACATTTACATCGTTGGAATTCTGTATATAACTTTGGCAACTTGCTTTCTGGTTTTGAAATCCACATTGATTATAAATATAAAAAAATTACTTTTCCTCTCGTTGATATCATAAAAATATCGATCCAGGTATATTTTGAATCATCTGGATGACCCACTTAAAAAAAAAAAACAACACACAAAACTTTGTCCTGGGAATCGTGAGTGTAAACAAAACTAGAGAGAAGCAAACACCCATGGGCCCATCATCCAGCTCCAACGATTATTGGATTCTGCCAATCTTCTCTACTTTCCCAAGAAAATATAGCAAATCCCAAATATTCTCTCATTTCTCTCATAAGTTCTTCAGTGTGTAGAGTGACCCTCCAAACACCGAGCACAGTCAGTTCGTTTCATTGCCTGGATTTGCTTTTGTATTTACAGTTTGAAGTGACAGGCAATGCCAGTTTCTTGTTCTTGGTAAATGAGCAAATGAGGGAGAGGGGATTAATTTGTATGTAAATGATGCGTTTGCCAAGTGATGGTGGAGGAAGGTTTCCCAGTGGTCCAAATAGGAGTGGCCACAAAGAGTCCTCTCCGGGTCCACCGCAGGTCCTACAGCGACTGACGGAGAGCCTCAGTGCTGCCTCCAGGGAGCCTGCAAAGGTGGGAGCGCTCTGTTTTTAGCCAAACAGTGGGATCAGTGATCATGTCGGGAGATTAACGGTGTGTGAATTTTTTTGGGACGTGTGGCTTGGCTTGTTCTTTATTTGAGTCTCTAATTTGTTGTTACAGTTTCAGAGTGAAATACACAGTCCCGGGCAGTGGGAGGGGCAGGGGGAGGATGTCCCGTGGGCCTCCTTTCTCTGCCTACCACTGTCGATGTTTTCTGCGATGTGATGGTAGCCTCTGGCTGCCCCCCTCAGCCAGACAGTTACAGGGCTACACATTCCCGGATTTGGAGAAGTGTGCCATCCGGGAAAGCTTGGGGGTCAGAGTCAAACGGACTGACCTGCTTACTTAATTTTATGGGTTTTCTGATCTACGAGATGTGATAGTAATCTGTACTTCTCGGATCACTGTATTAAGTAAGATGATTTGTGTACATGCCCAGCACAGTGTCTGACCTCATGGTAGCTCTCTCAGAAGTATATAGTACAGTAATGTCCATCTTTCATATTTGCTCTTCGACTTCCCGTCAGTTGTTTTTCTTTTTGCCATGTGTTCTAGAACCAGATCATCTTGTCTGTTTTTTTTTTTCTGCGTGGCCTCCTGTCTTTGCCTCTTAAAATGTGGCCCCCAGAGTTAAAACATAATGTGATCTGAGAGTGGCGAGCAGTTTTGAGTACTATTGTTTGGGCCACCTTCCCTCCCCTCTCCCTTCCTTAAAAAACAAACAAACAAACAATTAGAATAATAGATTGGTTTTCATATGATTAATTTGCAAGGGAACTTTTCCTTAAATGTGTAGGAGAAAAGTCACAGCGGAACTTCCTCGTGGTGTAATGGGGACTCCGGCACAGAAATGATAATCACATTAGTCTTGGTGCATCTCTAGGTGTTTATTGCTCTTTTGAATTATACTCATTATGTTCTAGAACATTTTGGCTTCTTTAGAATGATTTATAGCAACTAAGTGGATAAAGCACTCTGACTCTCTTTTGTCACCAATGAAATCATGTGAAACTTTTGAGTTCATTCATCCATGAACATTCATATTAAAAGGTACCTTCATCATCTAGGAACCGAAGAAAGGAGAGTTTCTCTTTTTTAGAGACCTGAATTGAAAAAGGACCTTAGTTTCATCTACATTTTTAAAAATCTCACAGCTAAAATGAGGCTCTTGGGTAAAACTGCTGAAATACCTGGTTAACAAGTCACACTTTGCAGTGAGCAGTGCCTTGAAGGAAGGGCATGGCACGGAGCCCTTCTGCAGCAGCTGTGCTTGTTCATTAGACGCTCAGAAATAGAGCTGTGGCTTTGGTAATGTTTGCAAGTCGCCGCGTTCTTAATAGTGCGTGGCTTTTAACTTGATAAAGACAGATGGGTGCGAAGGATGCGCACTCCCAGCCCAGTTGGTGTGCTGCTTGCTTTACTTGGAAGTCACCGGTGGGAACAGTTGGATGGTGGAGGCAGGTGACTGGTTAATCCTTCTGTAAGCGGTGTAAGCTCAGGGCACCTTTTGCTTGTGTCTCTCTCCAGCTTGTTCCTCTTGTTAAGCCTGTAGTTATTCAGGATTCCTTCTAAGCCCCGTCAAGTGGAGGGGCTTTGTAGTTTTATGTACACACTGTGTAGAGCTATGTGAGGAGAAAGACTGCCAGAGAATTTACCTTGATAGGGGAAGACCGACGCTTAAAGTGCAGACACCAAACAGCAGCTCATACAACAGCAGAACCTGTTGCCTGACAGCCTCCTGTCTTTGGTGTATGGCAGCAGAACATGAGTCTGGAGCAGAAGGTTCCAGCTGGGCAGCAGACATCCGACGTCCTGCTCAGGCAGGTCTAGCCCCAAGGCGCTGTGGAGCCCAGAAGTTTCTACTGAATGGACTCTCGCAGGATGGCAAGCTCCTTTAGAACCCGAGGAAGTTCAGAATGCTTAATTTCAGTGACGTGGGGGATTTTAGGAAACATTTCTGGGAGTGCCCAGCTACCTCTAAGGATTTGTGAAGGTGACCCGAGACACTCCCAGGATCGTGGCCCAGGACCTACTTGAGACAGGAGGAGTGATAGCATGAGGAGTGTTGAGTCCAGTGTTAACTGTTTTTCAGTTCATCTTCATACAGGAGTTAATCCGATCACTCCTCGCAGCTTTCCACACTGGAGTGATAAGCCGGTTTGTTGGATCAGTCTGTTTTCTCCTTAGGGCTTTCAGGACTGTGTTCCTAGGACTGCGGGCCGCCATCTACTCAGGTTCTGTCCCCACGGACTTTTTTGGAGTGTTTTTGGGAGTATGCCTCTTACACTGATGAAGTTGTCATAGGAACTTGCAGTGTCCGTTACTCTACTGGTATGAATCAAAAGATAAGGAAAAGAATGACGTGTGAGGGAGTGGGGAGGGCAGGGAGGCAGGGGACGGGAGAAGGTAGGAGAGGAAGCTCATGCGAGAGAGTGTGAAATTGGTTTTTACTTCGACTTAAATTTAGGTGAGACTATGGATTTTTTTTTTTCCTGTCTATAATGGTCTCACTTTATTTTTAGAATTTTTTTTTTTTTGCGGTACGCAGGCCTCTCACTGTTGTGGCCTCTCCCGTTGTGGAGCACAGGCTCTGGACACGCAGGCTCGGCGGCCATGGCTCACAGGCCCAGCAGCTCCGTGGCACGTGGGATCTTCCCGGACCGGGGCACGAACCCGTGTCCCCTGCATCGGCAGGCGGACTCTCAACCACTGCGTCACCAGGGAAGCCCTATTTTTAGAAATGTTTTATTAAAAAATTTTTGAAGTGTAGTCAGTCGCTTTACAATATTGTTAGTTTCAGGTGTACAGCAAAATTATTCAGTTATGTATAGTTTTTTCAGATTACTTTCCATTGTTGATTATTACAAGATATTGAATGTAGTTTCTTGTGCTAGTAAATCTTTGTTGCTGATCTGTTTTATGTACAGTAGTTTGTATCTGCTAATCCCAAACTCCTAATTTATCCCTCCCCCCAACCCCCTTCCCTTTGGTAATCATAAATTTGTTTTCTATGTTTGTGAGTCTGTTTCTGTTTGGTATATAGATTCATTTGTATTATTTTTAGATTCCACATATAAGTGATATCATATGATGTTTGTCTTTATCTGACTTACTTAGTAGGATGATCTCTAGGTCCGTCAGTGTTGCTGCAAATGGCAATATTCCTTCGTTTTTATGGCTGAGTAATATTCCATTGTGTGTATGTACCACATCTTCTTAACCCAGTTTGTCTGTTGATGGTCACTCAGGTTGTTTCCGTGTCTTGGCTATTGTTAAGTGTGCTGTTATGAACACTGGGGGAGATGTATATTTTTTAATTAAGGTTTTCATTTTTCACTGGATATATGCCCAGGAGTGGGATTGCTGGGTCGTATGGTAGTTCTACTTTTAGTTTTTAGAGGAACCTCCATACTGTTCTCCATAGAGGCTGCACCAGTTTACATTCCCACCAACAGTGTAGGAGGGTTCCCTTTTCTCCACACCCTCTCAGGCATTTATTATTTGTAGACTTTTTGATGATGGCCATTCTGACCGGCGTGAGGTGATACCTCATTGTAGTTTTGATTTGCATTTCTCTAATGATTAGTGATGTTGAGCATCTTTTCATCTGCCTGTTGCCAGCTGTATGTCTTCTTTGGAGAGATGTCTATTTAGGTCCTCTGTCCTTTTTTTTTAGATTCAGTTGTTTGTTTTTTTGATAGTGAGTGGTATGAGCTGTTTGTATATTTTGGATATTAACCCCTGTCAGTCACATCATTTGCAAATATTTTCTCCCATTCTGTAGGTTGTCTTTTCGGTTGCTTGATGGTTTTCTTTGCTGTGCAAAAGCTTTTAAGTTGGATTAGGTCCCATTGGTTTAGGGTTTTTAAAAATTTTTTTTATTGGAGTATAGTTACTTTACAATGTCGTGTTAGTTTCTGCTGTACAGCAGAGTGAATCAGCCATACGTATAATATACATATATCTCCTCCCTCCCAGATTTCCTTCCCATTTAGGTCACCACAGAGCACTGAGTTCCCTGTGCTATACAGTAGATCCTCACTAGTTACCTGTTTTATACATAGTAGTGTATATATGTCAATCCCAATCTCCCAGTTCATCCCACCACCGTTTTGCTTTTCTTTTGCCTTGGGAGATTGATCTAAGAAAATATTGTTACAATTTATGTCAGAGAATGTTTTGCCTGTGTTCTCTTCTAGGAGTTTTATGGTGTCATGTTTTACGTTTAAGTCTTTAAACCATTTTGAGTTTATTTTTGTATGTAGTGTGAAGGGAGACTATGGATTTTTAACCCAAGTTCATGAACACGCTGACTTTTGTTTTTTTCTTTACTGCAGATGTGCTTTCTATATATTTCCCGTGTACTCAGAGGTTGAGATTTAATAAAGTTAATAATTTTTATTTCTTCATCAAGGACATTCTTAAGAGACACTGGCTCTTTTGTTTTAACAGCTAGAACGTGGAGAGGAAGAATACGTGACTCCTAGCACTACCTTGACTCGTGCTAAGAGCCAGCGGTGTCCACCGTGGCCTGTGCACCATTGGTGCAACCAGCTGAAAAAGACAAGTCTCAGTATTACTAGATTTTACCCCACAGACCCCGCCAGAAGTGTGCCAAGGATCCCCGGGGGCGGGTGAACCACGCCTAAGAACTTCTGAGGTAGCTCAGGGGCCTGGGCCAAGTTAAAGGGAATAAACTGGGACATTCAAAAGCTCCTGCTATCACCAGCACGCCAGTGCAGGTGGTTTCAGCTCCTGTGACCCCGGAGTCCCGCGTGACTGCTGTTCACTGCTCTGCGTGTGCTGCTGGGGTTCTGTCCCTGCTGTTTAGTGGCCCTAACAGTTACTAGACAGCATGTGTGATCAGTTAATGCACAAAAGACCAGAGAGATGGGCAAGACGGTCATTACACTTCTCCTAAAGAGAAGGCAAGATGCAAAACCGTGGACACAAAAGAAAGAGTTTGAAGGTTTTTGAGGTTGAACCCTGTGCGTGAATAGTCAGTCTACTCTGTTAAGGTACCAGGGAGGGTGAGGACCACGGGTGAGACCTAAGCTCTTTCTGTAATGATCTCTCGTCCGCCAGCTCCCTGGGCACAAGTGCTGGCCAGCCAGGCGGTGGGTGGAGGGAGGTGCCCCGCAGGCAGCAGGATGACAGAAGCAGAATCGGCCTTGCCCAGCAGGACTCTGGCCAGAAAACGTGGCGGGAATTGTGTGGTTTCAACATGTCTTTTCTTCCTCTGTAGTGAAGAAGTCTGCAAGCGAGGATTCACGGTGATCGTGGACATGCGTGGGTCCAAGTGGGACTCCATCAAGCCTCTGTTGAAGATATTACAAGAGTCCTTCCCCTGCTGCATTCACGTTGCACTGATAATCAAGCCAGACAACTTTTGGCAGAAACAGAGGACTAATTTTGGCAGTTCTAAATTTGAATTTGAGGTAACTTCCCTGTGCAGCCAGACCAACTAAACCAGTAGGTGTGGTTTATTGAAAGCTTTTCCGTCATCATTTTAGGTTGGTTATAGATTTTAAAAAACCACGTATTCAACAAGAACTGCATATCTGACGTACGTATGACATGCAGAATTGGTTATTGTGTAAAATAACACAATTAGGCTTGTTTCTCGCCTCATCCCAGTGGGTGTTTTGCCCATGGAGAGTTTAGGTTCCAGGCCTCTTGTTTCTCGGTAATGGGGCTACTGGGGTGTAGGGCGTGTGTCTTAGAAAGAGAAGCCTGTTTCCTTTTACTTCACGGGATAAAATAGCTTTACTGTTCAGTGCAAGTGGCTTTATGTGGCTTCAGAGTCATCATCGTTACCTCAGCCTTGGAAATAAGGGACTGTTAGGGAGAAATGCCCAAGTTTACATTTCCTGAGGAAAATGTGTGGGAGAGACTGACTTTTCATCGTGTCCTGGAGAGGACGGTGTGCCATGTATTTCACACATCAGGTCTCTCGTTTATGAAAAGGGAGAGAGGTTCCTTGAAAACCTGTGTGGGTCTCTGGATTCAGTTAGCACACAAGGTCGTTGTCTTTCAGATAGTGTGTAAAACAGACCTCAACCCGCTGGCTTACTCTCCTTTCCCCTGGAAACTGCTCTTCTTAAGCTACCAGGGTTCTGACAAGGCTTTGATGCAATTGGTTTCATCAGATGATTATGGGGGGAAAGTATTCTGGCCAGCTGGAAACTTGATTCATGCCATATTCTGTAATAAAATTTAAGTATTTTCTAACCATAAATTATAATAATTTTCAGTTGAATAGATCGCTTCCTCTAGCCACTTTGCCCAAACATTAGGTTTCAGTGAATGTATTCACGCATTTCAAGGTTAACAATAATAGTATTAAACATACCACACAATATTAATTCTTAAGCTTTATGTTACATGTTACACACACTTTTCAATGTCTTTTCATGGGTACATTACTTGCATTTTAAAATTTCTCAGTCCATGGTATTGATTTTCAAACTGAAATCTGAATTTAGTTTTAATTTGAATTTGAAACTGCACCCAAGAGGTTTAGCTGAAAGGTGAAACCAGTAAGCCTTTATCTTCACACACAAGAAGAAGTGATTTTGGAGGACAGTTTGTTGGATATTATATTCTCTTGATGCAGAATGTAAAGTGTGTTGTATTTAATGATACACGTTTTAAGCAGATACAACGATGTGTGGTGGTATAACGTATGCAGGTTTTTGCTTGTCTAGTTGTGATCTTTCCCTCTGGGCCTTTAAAAGTTTCCTGCACTGGCTTTTCTATTGAACTTGTCTGTACATTATCACAAGCTTCTGTCTGTGAAGTGATTGTCTCCATGGACATTATTAAACTCTGGGCAGACGAGACAGGGATGAACCGACAGTCACGCTTCAGGGAAAAGTGCTGGCCGAGGAGCTGCCCCTCTTTCTCGCTCTGCTGCCTTTTGCCATTTCTTATGTCAAACAGCGCAGAGATACAGTTCTAGGTTCCTCTAAGGCTGGAGGTGACAGAGGTGGGGCTAAACGAGCCTTTCTCGGTTTTATATCTTTCGGTTCTAGGCCACACATCTTTTCCCTTTCCCTCTGTCTTCGTATTTACTCCCCCACCCCGCCTCCCCCCGAGTTATGTTTTCCTTGAGGCATAATATACTAATATTAACTCTGCGTCATCTTCTGATAGGATGAGATGAAGATTTCTTTCTCAGGTTGTAATTGACTAAAACTTTGTTAGATTGGAATGTAGTCGATGATGTATTGAATACAACACTTGTACTGCTCAGAATCGCTGCTGGTTATTGCAGTGAACGAAGCATTCCCTCTCTCTCCAACTTTGTGAGAAGAGCTTCTGCCAGCTTTCTTGCTAACCCTTGTGTATTTTCTACATTTAAAGAAAAGCCATTCATATTCTAATGTGCCTAAGATAGTGGGTTAATTTCCGCATTCTTGGAGAGCAATCTAATATCTTTAGCTGTCCTGAAATTCATATGATTCTATAATTTGGGGTATTGCAACTGACATATATGTGTTGCTCTAATGGATTTGTCGTTCACTGACTGTACTAATGCCTCTTTCATTTACATTTGTTTTTATGGGGCCAGAACAAGGTATGTTACGTTTTCTATAAATGGATTACTTAAGTTTGAAAATCTGTGATTGAGCATTGCAAACTGCATTATGATAAGACCGTATAAGATTGGTTCATCTTCTCATACATGATTTTTTTTCCCCTTAAGACAAATATGGTCTCTTTAGAAGGCCTTACCAAAGTAGTTGACCCTTCTCAGCTAACGCCTGAATTTGACGGCTGCCTGGAATACAACCATGAAGAATGGATTGAAATCCGAGTTGCTTTTGAAGACTACATTAGCAATGCCACCCACATGCTGTCTCGGCTGGAGGAGCTTCAGGACATCCTAGCTAAGAAGGAGTTGCCTCAGGATTTGGAGGGGGCTCGGAATATGATCGAGGAGCATTCCCAGCTGAAGAAGAAGGTGATTAAGGCCCCTATAGAGGACTTGGATTTAGAGGGACAGAAGCTCCTGCAGAGGATTCAGAGCAGTGACAGCTTTCCCAGAAAGAACTCGGGGTCGGGCAACGCAGACCTGCAGAGCCTCTTACCCAAGGTGTCCGCCATGCTGGACAGGCTGCACTCAACGCGGCAGCACCTGCATCAGATGTGGCACGTGAGGAAGCTGAAGCTGGACCAGTGCTTTCAGCTGAGGCTGTTTGAACAGGATGCTGAGAAGGTAAAAGATGGGGGAGGGACGCTAAAATGCGCCACGGAGGGGGGCTTCCTGGATCCTTGGGTCTCAGCATTCGAGGCTGGTTTGGTCAGGAGAAAGGGCAGAATGAAAGGGCTGGGGAAGGGTAAGCTCCCACGCACGGCGTCGGTGGGAGACCAGCAGTGTCGGTTCAGAGATCTCCCCTCAGTCTGCTTTCCACTGCTACTCGCTGTGCAACGCAGAGCTCGTCTCGAAACTTAGAGTTGCTAATTACTAATAGTTTGGTTTAGAATGCCTGTAAGATAGACGAGAATATTTTCAATTAAAAGAGTGAAAACTTTGTAGGATATATTATTGAAAGTAATAGCTGTTGATGTGAGTATTTTTCTAATAACTGCTGTTCTACTCATAAAAGCCAGTGAGAAAACACCCTTCACATCTACTATTGAGTACGTTTTTACAGTAAAAGGCGAGTAATGAATTAAAAATAATAGCTTCTGGGAGATAGAGGCAATAATTACTTATGGTTTCATGTTTCCTTATTGTGCTCTAGTCAGACCAACTGGCCAAAGTGAGCTCTTGTCTGTCTCAGCAACGTGAAAGCAGGACACTTATTTAGAGGAATACGTTGCAAGCCGTGAACATGAGTGGATTGATCCCTCTTAATTTGAGCTCACTGAATTGTTTTTCATGGACAGGAAAATTTTTTGAAAAGTTAGAAAACATTAAAAATCTTTGCTATAAAAGGACCTTTTGAAAGGTGACAATCCACCACTATTTTCCAGTAATATTACTTGGTAAGCTTTTAACCTCTCTTTATGATTAAAGTACAGCTGACCCTTGAACAACACGGGGGTGGGGTTGCTGACTCTTACTGCAGTTGAAAATCCAGACTGCTCTCTCTGCCTCCAAGACAAAGGAATTGATAAATGACTCACCCAAGGACAGCAAGCTGAAATAGTTTGGTTAGAATCAGGACTCCAACTCTAGTTCTTTTGATTCCACATATTGTGATCTCTAGTTGAACACAACTCTTCCCCACACTTAGTTAATTTAAAGATGTGTAAAATGAAAATATGGGTACTCATTTGTTGAAAAATATCTGCATATGAGTAGACCTGTGCAGTTCAGACCCGTGTTGTTTAAGGTTCAACTGTAGTGCCTTGTCAAAGACACTAGAAAATCTTCCTTTCAATTACTAGACAAACAGGTGACTGTCCCTGGAAGTCACATTCACATCACAGAAGCAGTGCTAATTGATAATCATTTCTTTTTCCTTAAACGTTTTCCTGGGAACGATGAAATTAACATCCTTTTCCAGGTAGCATCTGTATAGAATCTTAAGAGAGACGTGATTGTTAAAGTTTTCCCCATTTCTTTTTATTTTTACGGTAAATTTTATCGTTTGCATTTGCACAGGGATTTTTTTTTTTTTTTTTATTCTTGCACTAAAGAGCATAATCTTTTAGTCATTGGAATTGCTGTCAGTAATCTGTGGTCAAAGCAAAGCCCACCCAGAAACCTGTAAGTTTGTAACTTCACCTAACGGGTCTTTTTTTTTTTTGCAGAGCAGTGTGCCTAATTATGTAGTTCAGTATAGCAGAGAGACTGCATTGAGAGTCAGAAGATTAGAGTTTTAATTAGCCTGGGGGATTTGAATACCTCTCTTTACTTATCTGCTCCTTAGTCCCTCATCTGTCAGAGGAACACACTAGATAGGATTTTCTTGTAGCTCCTGCAAGTTCAGAGCTGCTGATTGGTCAGAAGTCGAGAATCTTCTGGGCCCTGGCGCCTGAGAGGCTGTCAGAGGAAAGACGTCGCTCTTGGTTCGGTCCGTGCTGGGAGCCGCGCCAGTCATTTCTTTTTCTGGAGTGATTCCAGGTTGTCTTTCTTCATTCCGGTAGATGTTTGACTGGATCACGCACAACAAGGGCCTGTTTCTGAACAGCTACACTGAGATTGGGACCAGCCATCCTCATGCAATGGAGCTTCAGACACAGCACAACCACTTTGCCATGAACTGCATGGTAAGATCCTGTGGGAACAGAGGTATACTGCCTGTGAAAGTATAAAACGGGAGGTATTTACACAGATCATTCCCAGCACACTGTAGGGAGCCCATGTAGGGGCTTCTGACAGCTCAGCGGCAGCAGCTGACCTCCAGGGGCGGGAACTTCTCTGTGGGAGCAGTGTCTACATAGCTCGTTTTAAGTTTTAAGCAAACAAAAGCGAAGACAAGCAAACAGACAAACCAGTGAAGCTCGAACCAATTACTTGGCCAGTGCCACGTGCACGGTTTTGAGTCTGGCTCCTGCGCTGTACGTCCTGGGAGCCCGCAGGGCCCAGAAGAGCTTTTCAGAGGCCGAGTGAGCCTCCGGTACCAGCCCAGTGTCAGTTTGCTGGCCGCCTGCTCTTCACGCTGAAGGAATAAGCCAGCCTGCTGCTCACCTGAAGGGCATCCTTCAGCTCTCCTCAAATGTGAGCGCTCCTCCCAAGATGAACGCAGGGAGTCGGGTCTGGACACCAGCCGTGCCTGGAATCCTTTGGCTTCCTTTGATGCCCTGGGCCTCTTGTGATTGGACAGCTGCGAGACTACAGTGCAAACAAACACCCCAAAAGAACCCAACAGTGAATTTTAAATAACGGTCTTATTACATTTTTTGGAGTTAATATAACGGCAATAGAGCTGTATGTTGTTCTGTAGGGTATATGGTTACTTCTCTAGAGAGTTATTCTAGAAATTTTCACCTTAGAGACAGAGTTTCGTTGTGGACTTTGAGCCAGAATTATGACAGTTCACCCTCTTAGCCTTGTAACGTGCGTTAAAGAGCATTGAAACGATATGCAGACGGGGTCTGCGTTTAAATTAGTTCGGTAAGATGCCATTTAATTAAAATTCAGTCCACAAAGTGCTCCACTTTAGGTAGTTTCAAAGGTAAGATACAGCGATAAAATGTTTGTAATAGACACTGTCCCAGAAGTTTGATACTGTTCTTGAGTTTGAGGCAAGAGAATTTGGGGGTTAAATGATTGAGCCTGGGGAGAGGTGAGGAGAGCACAAATGTGGGCC
Source organism: Lipotes vexillifer (assembly GCF_000442215.2). Classification (NCBI taxonomy): domain Eukaryota; kingdom Metazoa; phylum Chordata; class Mammalia; order Artiodactyla; family Lipotidae; genus Lipotes; species Lipotes vexillifer. Next base: position 1,801,690 of record NW_006778358.1, on the reverse strand, counting down.
TTTGGGGGAAGCGTCTTAGAAGAATTTCTTCCTAAAAAAATTCCTATCAATTTTTCAAAATATTCTGAAACTTCTACTAATGGTGAAAGGCACGTTCAGCCGACCATATCACATACTTTAAAAACTAGAAATGTTAAAATATATTTTGTAAAAACTAGAAATGACCCGAAGGGGTCCTCTCCCTCCCCCAGCATTACTATGGCACATTTAGGAATCAGCAGAAGAGGAAGCATGTGTGGAAGACAGGCGGGGTGTGTTATGAATGTAGAGGTTTTTAATTCCGACTGTTGTTTACCGCGTGACCTTGGGCAGTCTGTTTAATCTCTTTGAGCCTCGGTTTCCTAATCTCTAAAGTGGGGATAATCTCTGCCTAACACGGGTGTTACATTATTTTACTTACTCTGTATGTGTAAGACACTAAGCAGAGTGCTGAACACAGAGTAAGTACTTGATAAATGGTAGTTATTATCAGTGATGTTATCATCTAATTAAAAATACTGTTACTATTTTTAGTATATTATAGTAAGAAACTCTTAAAAGTATGGGTGACTTTTTTTAGGTTTAAGTATATTTTCTGTTTTTCTATGATACACTTTTATCACTTCTCTAAGTAAAAATTTTAATTCAAAAAGGATGTGGTAACCCTGTGCACTCTGTGGTGACAGCTCCTGGGAGCGCTTTCCAAGCCTACCAGCCCCTGGTTCCGAACACCTCCCTGAGTCCTCAGTATCTGTCTAGGACATTTATTTATGCAGAACCGGGGCCTGTTAACCTTCAGCCCTTTCTTGTGCTATCTACAGTATTTTAAACATTTTTTGACAAAGAAAATGAAAGTGCTAGATATCAGTAAGCAAAGTTGATAATCTTTTTTTTTTTTTTTTTTTTTTTTGTTTCTATTGTTTTTATTTCTAACCCTTCCATTTGATTCTTTCTTATGGTTTTCATTTCTCTGATAAAATTCTTGATCTGTTCATACATATTGTCCATCTTTTCCACTAGGCCTTTAATCCACTAATCATAGTTATTTTAAGTTCCCTATTTGATAGTTCTGCTATCTGTATCATCTCTCAGTCTGGGTCTTTTGATTGCTTTGTCTTTTTTTTTTTTTTTTTTTTTTTTTTGGGATGGGGGCCCCCCCCCTGGT
>NW_006778358.1:1797968-1800405 GCF_000442215.2 Lipotes vexillifer | reverse complement strand
TGCGGTACGCGGGCCTCTCACTGTTGTGGCCTCTCCCGTTGCGGAGCACAGGCTCCAGACGCTCAGGCTCAGCGGCCATGGCTCACGGGCCCAGCTGCTCCGCGGCATGTGGGATCTTCCCAGACCGGGGCACGAACCCGTGTCCCCTGCATTGGCAGGCGGACTGTCAACCACTGCGCCACCAGGGAAGCCCCACAGGTATTTTTAAAGTCTGTGATGATAAGAGTCTAGGTGGAGGTACTTCTAACATAGGGAATTGTACATTTGTACGTTGCCGTGCTCATGTACACACTCATTTGGGCTGTGTGCCACGTGGTTCCTTCCTCCTGCAGTAAGTGACAGAGGTATGGACGAGGCATAAAGCATAGAGCAGTACTCTCTGTGTGGAGCACAGTCTGTTTGAGGGGATGAAAGTAATCCAGGGCCCTGAAACAGCGTCAAGGTGGGAAGGACTCCCCTCTGTGGGACCCACAATGGAGCCATCCAAATGGACAGCTCTTCTCCGGATGCTAACAGAGGGCATCTGCCGATGCTCTTCCCAACAGACCTTTTGGGTAGATTTTCCTCTTTGAGCATACAGAGAAAGCAAAACTTAGTGAATGTGGCCACCTGTCACTGGAGAGGCAGAATGCATATGAGAAGGGCAGGCACTGCTCTTGACCTAGAGGACGCTAGTTAGAGCGTTAATGCCACATGAGGCAGTGAGGCCAGTTCCCCATGGATTGTGGCCTTGACTGACTGTCACAGCCTCACAAAGTACCCCCTCCCTGCCGCTGCGGACACCCGGATGTGTGGTAGCTGATTTGAGCCTGCAGCCCAGACAAGTACCTCTGAGACTGGCATCTGGCTTTCTAAACCCAGATAAAGGCGACTCCACCTAGTTGTGGTTTAGGTCAGAAGTGGAGGAAAGGAACGAGTAAATGAAGCTACAGAGACAGAACGACAAGTGCATTCTCTAGGACGCTTACTTGGGTGGTCTGGAGACTAGGTGACAGTGGCAAGGCTCATGTAGGGGTCCAGGTGCGAGCCAGTTGGGAGATTGGCCTGGAGGACCATGGCAGGAAGGAGGAAGACCATAGAGGAGTTTGGGTAGGTTGGATAATTAGATTTGATTTAGGGGCAAGAATCGGAGGAGCCAGAGGTGAGTCTGCGGTTTGGGGAGACCCATTGCAAGGTGCAGTGTTGTGATGCGTCACGAAAAATAATAAGTAATACATACATGACGAGCAGCAGCCTGGGATTTGTTGAAGGTGTGCATTCCTCACTCTGCCTTTGCTGCAATGTGACCCTTAAAGAATATTGAATGTGGGAAGGGAAATACCATAGTGAGAACTCCTTTTGCAAGAAAAATGCTTTTTTTTTTTTCAAACCTTGCACCCTTATTTCGCGGCAAGCTAGTGGACTTGAAGACAGAGATTGCAACACAGTAGAAAAGTGTGATTTAAAGTTTGAACACAGCACTGTTCTGTTCGCATCCCAGTTCATATTCCTTGTTGAATGTGAATCCATTTACAGCTTTTCTGTTGGCACCAGAAAGATGACTTGGGCTTATGTAGAAAGGAGAGCTTGTTTTCACACAAGATAGCCTCTGGTTGCTAAGTACATAGTTTGTCGTTTCTGGCTTCTAGTTACAAACTGCAGTGGTGGGTTCCTGCAGTTCTGGGTAACTGCTTGCCATCTGGACCCTTTTCAGGATTTGAGGCCAAGAAGCGAGTCATAGTGCGTTTGTGTGCAGCACACACTTGTGTGTGTGACTGCTTTGTGCCTAACAGTATCCCTCTCAGCTAGTTGATCTGTAATTTTGCAGGTTTTTTTTTTTTTTTTTTTTGCGGTACGCGGGCCTCTCACTGTTGCGGCCTCTCCTGTCGCGGAGCACAGGCTCCGGATGCGCAGGCTCAGTGGCCATGGCTCACGGGCCCAGCCGCTCCACTGCATGTGGGATCTTTCCGGACCGGGGCACGAACCCCTGTCCCCTGTATCGGCAGGTGGACTCTCAACCACTGCTCCACCAGGGAAGCCCTGTAATTTTGCAGTTTTAAAAATAGAAACTGAAACCAGTACCTATGGTTTATGGAAATCCAAATAGCAAAACACATGTCCTATTACCCCCCAGCTGAGTCTGCTGTTAAAATGTAACTTTTCAGTGAGCGCTCTCCGCATTTCTTGGAAAGACGGCCTGTGTGCCTTCCCCTGACCAGCCCCGCTTTCTGCCCCCTTCGCAGAACGTGTACGTGAACATAAACCGCATCATGTCGGTGGCCAGCCGCCTGGTGGAGTCGGGCCACTACGCCTCCCAGCAGATCAAGCAGATCGCCAGCCAGCTGGAGCAGGAGTGGAAGGCGTTCGCGGCCGCCCTGGACGAGCGCAGCACTCTGCTGGACATGTCGTCCGTCTTCCACCAGAAGGCCGAGAAGGTCAGTGCCTGGGAACCCCCCCG
>NW_006778358.1:1773266-1797910 GCF_000442215.2 Lipotes vexillifer | reverse complement strand
CCACCTGCCCCCACCACCCCGGAGCCCTGTGTTCACACGGCAGAGCCCAGGAGGACGCTGGGGCCCTGAAGCCCACGGCTGCGCCCAGCCCGCTGTGCGACCTCAGTCACGCTGTTCCACCTCCCTTACTTTCCTCATTTGTCAAGTGGAGAGAAAAGTACGGACTTGAGGGGCCGTTGCATGGTGTAACGTGGTCATTCATATTAGCTGCTGCACAGGGCCTGGTACGCTGTAGGGACTCGCAAGTGGCAACTGCTGTCCTTTATCCCCTCCTTTCCCTCCTCATCATCACTTGAGAATTCCACTTAGGATGCTTTGGCAGCAAGTAATAGAAAGCCTGACTCTCAGGTTTAGACATCACGGGTTGTTGAGTTCTTGTCTCACAACACAGGGAATTGCAAAGTATAAGGAGTTCCAGCTGCATAGTGGTATCGGGGCTGGGTGGGCTCCTGGCTGGGCCTGGCCATCCCCTTGGGGTGCCAGGTGTGTGCCACAGCTCCCAGCGCTGGCCCCTCTACTGTGGTGTCCCATGCGTGCAGGATAGCGGTGTCGTGTCCTCTCACTTTCTTGGGGTGACAGTGTTTTCAGAAGGTCCCTCCAGCCCGGCCCGCTTCCGTACAGTCCCCTTGGCCAGGAGAGGGGTGCCTGCCCACACCCTGGCTTCAGGGGGGCGGGGAAGGGCAGTTCTGGGTTCTCAGCCTCCCCGGCAGGGGCAAGGCTCTGCCAGCCAGGGCTGCGGTGGGAAAGTGGCTTTGGGATATGGTTTCCAGTGTCCCTCACAGTTACTAAGTCATTTGTGTGGATTCGGCTTCACATCAGCTTCATCTGCTGATGTGCTGGTCACAGTACTTTATTTCAGAGGTAACGTGTGATGTGTGCCCTTAACGCTCCCCACATGCCCACAAACAGGCAAACCTGCTTCAGTGAACATGCCTGGAAAACAGCAAAAGGAAAATGAATTGCTGTGACTCAGAATCTAGTGGTGGAAGCCTGGGTGGTGAAACACCTTTTCAAGACATAGAGGAAGAAAGCTCAGGAACTTCAGGCCACTAGGAAGATACAAGTGGTTGCCTTAATTGAAACTACTAGAGCTTCCTCAGGGATAGTTATGGGAGGAAACCTACATTCATGGGGATTTGCACTGACGCTTCTAAGAAGGAAAGAGTATCCCTTTAATCTAGAAACAGTCTCTGTTGAGGAGTGAAGGCAGCAAGGGAAGGTAGAGGCCCCAGCTTGCCTGGCATCTTGGCAAGGCAGCTGGAATGTTGCACCAGGTGCTAATTATGAGTGATCTCAACTCTAGAAACCTTTAAAGTGTGAAGCAAATTGAGGAAACAGAGTGGGATAGAAAGAGGAAAAAATCTTAAGAGTCTCATGTGAAAGCTGTGAGTAGGGACCTGCAGGTTTCAGTGGTCAGGTTTTTCTGCTAACTGTATGCATTTCGGTAGTTTGATGATAAAGGAGAAACAAAGCCCCCCACCCAGAAACAGTTTGAATTAAAGTAACAGGAGCCCCGTTCAGCCTAAAGCAGCGCTCTCTACACTTCTCTGTGGCCACCTCTGGTCCCTGTCATTGTCAAGGTCGTGGTGTGTTGTGCATTGGACATTATGGTGGGTGGGAGAAGAGATTTGTGGCCCCTGCTCGTGTGCCATCTGGAATGGTAACATATAGTGTGGGCTGCAGCCACCCCCTGGACCTGGAGGTGTGTGAGTTGCTTGTGGGCCCCGAGAAAGGTCCTTTAAGATGATGTGAATAACGTTGAACAAGGACAGGCTGCTTGGGGGAATAATGGATAGTCTGAAGCATAATAACACATAGGGAAAAATCTCTCTAACCACGGCAGCTTTCAGAATTGCAAATAAACCCAGAAGATTAATTGCCGCTCTGACCTACCTGAAAAGAATGTAGGAATGTGGGTGCCATGGGGTGTTTTCCCACCCGTGTTTTATTATAAAAATTTTTAGACATGCAGCGAAGTTGAAAGAGCCTGAGGTGTTTTTATTTGGAAAAAATAATGGCTGTCATTTATGGATTTGAAGGAAATGCAACTAGATGAATACACTGTGGAACAGAATTTCGTGGGCTCCTGCGTGAGCTCTAACAGTGCTTGAAGTCCCTGCGTGTCAGTGGCCAGAGAAGATGCCAAACGTGACCACTGACATTCAGATGCGCCAAAGAAGGTCACACCTCCTAAGTAGTTTTCCTCTTCCCAGGAGAGGGATCTCCGAATAGGTTAACTTTGTTTAGTCTCTAGATCTATCCACGTCTCAACAAATGACCCAATTTCATTCCTTTTTATGGCTGAGTAATATTCCATTGTATATATGTACCACATCTTCTTTATCCATTCGTCTGTCGATGGGCATTTAGGTTGCCTCCATGACCTGGCTGTTGTAAATAGTGCTTCAGTGAATATTGGGGTGCATGTGTCTTTTTGAATTGTGGTTTTCTCTGGGTATATGCCCAATAGTGAGATTGCTCAATCATATTGTAATTCTATTTTTAGTTTTTTAAAACCTCCATATGCCTCCATGACCTGGCTGTTGTAAATAGTGCTGCAATGAACATTGGGGTGCATGTGGCTTTTTGAATTATGGTTTTCTCTGGGTATATGCCCAGCAGTGGGATTGCTGGGTCATATGGTAATTTTATTTTTAGTTTTTCAAGGAACCTCCATACTGTTCTCCATAGTGGCTATATCAATTTTCATTCTCACCAGCAGTTTTGGAAGGTTCCCTTTTCTCCACACCCTCTCCAGCATTTGTTGTTTGTAGATTTTCTGATGATGCCCATTCTAACTGGTGTGAGGTGATACCTCATTGTAGTTTTGACTTCCATTTCTCTACTAATTAGTGATGTTGAGCAGCTTTTCATGTGCCTCTTGGCCATCTGTATGTTTTCTTTAGAGAAATGTCTATTTAGGTCTTCTGCCCATTTTTGGATTGGGTTGTTTGTTTTTTTAATATTGAGCTGCATGAGCTGTTTGTAAATTTTGGAGATTAATCCTTTGTCAGTTGATTCGTTTGCAAATATTTTCTCCCATTCTGAGGGTTGTCTTTTCGTCTTGTTTATGGTTTCCTTTGTTGTGCAAAAGCTTTGAAGTTTCATTAGGTCCCATTTGTTTATTTTTGTTTTTATTTCCATTACTGTAGGAGGTGGATCAAAAAGATCTTGCTGTGATTTATGTCAGAGAGTGTTCTGCCCATGTTTTCCTCTAAGAGTTTTATAGTGTCTGGACTTACATTTAGGTCTCTAATCCATTTTAAGTTTATTTTTGTGTATGGTGTTAGGGAGTGTTATAATTTCATTCTTTTACATGTAGCTGTCCGGTTTTCCAGCACCACTTATTGAAGAGACTGTCTTTTCTCCACTGTTTATCTTTGCCTCCTTTGTCATAGGTTAGTTGACCATAGGTGAGTGGGTTTTGTATATCTTTGCCTCCTTTGCCATAGATTAGTTGACCATAGGTGAGTGGGTTTATCGCTGGGCTTTCTATCTTGTTCCATTGATCTATGTTTCTGTTTTTGTGCCAGTACCATATTGTCTTGATTACTGTAGCTTTGTAGTACAGTCTGAAGTCAGGGAGTCTGATTCCTCCAGGTCCGTTTTGTTTCCCTCAAGACTGCTTTGGCTATTCTGGGTCTTTTTTGTCTTAATACAAATTATAGGATTTTTTGTTCTAGTTCTGTAAAAAATACCATTGGTAATTTGATAGGGATTGCATTGAATCTGTAGATTGCTTTGGGTAGTAGAGTCATTTTCACAATATGGATTGTTCCAGTCCAAGAACATGGCATATCTCTCCATCTGTTGGTATCATCTTTAATTTCTTTCATCAGTGTCTTATAGTTTTCTGCACACAGGTCTTTTGTCTCCCTAGGTAGGTTTATTCCTAGGTATTTTATTCTTTTTGTTGCAGTGGCAAATGGGAGTGTCCTTCATTTCTCTTTCAGATTTTTCATCATTACTGTATAGGCATGCAAGAGATTTCTGTGCATTAATTTTGTATCATGCAACTTTACCAGTTTCATTGATTAGCTCTAGTAGTTTTCTGGTGGCATCTTTAGGATTCTCTGTGTACAGTATCATGTCATCTGCAAACAGTGACAGTTTTACTTCTTCTTTTCCAATTTGGATTCCTTTTATTTCTTCTTTTTCTCTGATTACCGTGGCTAGGACTTCCAAAACTATGTTGAATGATGGTGAGAGTGGACATCCTTGTCTTGTTCCTGATCTTAGAGGAAATGCGTTCAGTTTTTCACCATTGTGAATGATGTTTGCTGTGGGTTTGTCATATGTGGCCTTTATTATGTTGAGGTAGGTTCCCTCTATGCCCAATTTCTGGAGAGTTTTTATCCTAAATGCGCATTGAATTTTGTCAAAAGCTTTTTCTGCATCTATTGAGATGATCATATGGTTTTTATTCTTCAATATGTTAATATGGTGTATCACATTGATTGATTTTCATATATTGAAGAATCCTCACATCCCTGGGATAAATCCCACTTGATCATGGTGTATGATCCTTTTAATGTATTGGATTCGGTTTGCTAGTATTTTGTTGAAGATTTTTGCATCTATATTCATCAGTGATATTTGTCTGTAATTTTCTTTTTTTGTAATATCCTTGTCTGGTTTTGGTATCGGGGTGATGGTGGCCTCGTAGAGTGAATTTGGGAGTGTTCCTTCCTCTGCAGTTCTTTGGAAGAGTTTGAGAAGGATGGGTGTTAGCTCTTTTCTGAATGTTTGATAGAATTCACCTGTGAAGCCATCTGGTCCTGGACTTTTGTTTGTTGGAGGATTTTTTTTGTTTTTGCAGTACACGGGCCTCTCACTGTTGTGGCCTCTCTCGTTGCGGAGCACAGGCTCCAGATGCGCAGGCTCAGCGGCCATGGCTCACGGGCCCAGCCGCTCCGTGGCGTGTGGGATCTTCCCAGACCGGGGCACGAACCTGTGTCCCCTGCATCGGCAGGCGGACTGTCAACCACTGCGCCACCAGGGAAGCCCCTCATTTCTAATTTTATTGATTTGAGTCCTTTCCCTCTTTTTCTTGATGAGTCTGGCTAATGGTTTATCAATTTTGTTTATCTTCTCAAAGAACCAGCTTTTAGTTTTATTGATTTTTGCTATTGTTTTCTTTGTTTCTATTTCATTTATTTCTGTTCTGATCTTTGATTTCTTTCCTTCTGCTACCTTTGGGATTTGTTTGTTCTTCTTTCTCTAGCTCCTTTAGGTGTAAGTTTAGATTGTTTGAGATTTTTCTTGTTTCTTGAGGTAGGCTTGTATAGCTATAAACTTCCCTCTTTGAACTGCTTTTGCTGCATCCCGTAGGTTTTGGATCGTCATGTTTTCATTGTCATTTGTCTCTGGGTGTTTTTTGATTTCCTCAGTGATCTCTTGGTTATTTAGTAACATATTGTTTAGCCTCCATGTGTTTATGTTTTTTACGTTTTTTTCCCTGTAATTGAATTCTAATCTCATAGCGTTGTGTTCAGAAAAGGTGGTTGATATGATTTCAGTTTTCTTAAGTTTACTGAGGCTTAATTTGTGACCCAAGATGTGATCTTTCATGGAGAATGTTCCGTGAGCACTTGAGAAGAAAGTGTAATCTGCTGTTTTTGGATGGAATGTCCTTTAAATATCAAATCTGTCTGGTTTATTGTGTCATTTAAAGCTTCTGTTTCCTTATTTATTTTCATTTTGGATGATCCGTCCATTGGTGTAAGTGACGTGTTAAAGTCTCCCACTGTTATTGTGTTAACTGTCAATTTCCTCTTTTATAGCTGTTAGCAGTTGCCTTATGTATTGAGGTGCTCCTATGTTGGGTGCATATATATTTATAATTGCTATATCTTCTTCTTAGATTGATCCTTTGATCATTATGTAGTGTCCTTCCTTGTCTCTTGTAACATTCTTTATTTTAAAGTCTATTTTATCAGATACGAGTATTGCTACTCCAACTTTCTTTTGATTTCATTTGCATGGAATATCTTTTTCCATCCCCTCACTTTCAGTCTGTATGTGTCCCTAAATCTGAAGTGGGTCTCTTGCAGGCAGCATATATATGGGTCTTGTTTTTGTATCCATTCAGCAAGCCTGTGTCTTCTGGTTGGAGCATTTAATCCATTCATGTTTTAGGTCATTATCGATATGTATGTTCCTATGACCATTTTCTTAATTGTTTTGGGTTTGTTTTTGTAGGTCTTTTCCTTTTCTTGTGTTTTGCACTTAGAGAAGTTCCTTTAGCATTTGTTGTAGAGCTGGTTTGGTGATGCTGAATTATCTTAGCTTTCGCTTGTCTGTAAAGCTTTTGATGTCCATTGAATCTGAATGATATCCTTGCCGGGTAGAGTAATCTTGGTTGTAGGTTCTTCCATTTCATCACTTTAAGTATATCATGCCACTCCCTTCTGGATTGTAGAGTTTCTGCTGAGAAATCAGCTGTTAACCTTATGGGAGTTCCCTTGTATGTTATTTGTCATTTTTCCGTTGCTGCTTTCAATAGTTTTTCTTTGTCTTTAATTTTTGCCAATTTGATTTCTACGTGTCTCGGCGTGTTTCTCCTTGGGTTCATCCTGTATGGGGCTCGCTGCGCTTCCTGGACTTGGGTGGCTATTTCCTTTCCCATGTCAGGGAAGTTTTCGACTATAATCTCTTCAAATATTTTCTCCTGTCCTTTCTCTCTCTCTTCTCCTTCTAGGACCCCTATAATGAGAATGTTGTTGCTTTTAATGTTGTCCCAGAGGTCTCTTAGGCTGTCTTCATTTCTTTTCATTCTTTTTTCTTTATTCTGTTCCACAGCAGTGAATTCCACCGTTCTGTCTTCCAGGTCACTTATCCGTTCTTCTGCCTCAGTTATTCTGCTATTGATTCCTTCTGGTGTATTTTTCATTTCCGTTATTGTTCATCTCTGTTTGTATGTTCTTTAATTCTCCTAGGTCTTTGTTAAACATTTCTTGCATCATCTCGATCTTTGCCTCTATTCGTTTTCCGAGGTCCTGGATCATCTTCACTATCATTATTCTGAATTCTTCTTCTGGAAGGTTGCCTATCTCCACTTCATTTAGTTGTTTTTCTGGGGCTTTATCTTGTTCCTTCATCTGGTACGTAGCCCTCTGCCTTTTCATCTTGTCTGTCTTTCTGTGAATGTGGAATCCCGCTGCAGGATTGTACTTCTTGCTTCTGCTGTCTGCCTTCTGGTGGATGAGGCTATCTAAGAGGCTTGTGCAAGTTTCCTGATGGGAGGGACTGGTGGTGGGTAGAGCTGACTGTTGCTCTGGTGGGCAGAGCTCAGTAAAACTTTAATCTGCTTGACTGCTGATGGGTGGGCCTGGGTTCCCTCCCTGTTGGTTGTTTGGCCTCAGGCACCCCAACACTGGAGACTACCTGGGCTCTTTGGTGGGGCTAGTGGTGGACTCTGGGAGGGCTCACGCCAAGGTGTACTTCCCAGAACTTCTGCTGCCAGTGTCCTTGTCCTCCCGGTGAGCCACAGCCACCCCCCGCCTCTGCAGGAGACCCTCCAACACTAGCAGGTAGGTCTGATTCAGTCTCCCCTGTGGTCACTGCTCCTTGCCCTGCATCCCGATGCACACACTACTTTGTGTGTGTCCTCCAAGAGTGGAGTCTCTGTTTCCCCCAGTCCTGTCGAAGTCCTACAGTGAAATCCCACTAGCTTCGAAGTCTGATTTTCTAGGAATTCCTCTTCCCGTTGCCGGACCCCGAGGTTGGGAAGCCTGAGGTCGGGCTCAGAACCTTCACTCCAGTGGGTGGACTTCTGTGGTATAAGTGTTCTCCAGCCTGTGAGTCACCCATGCAGCAGTTATGGGATTTGATTTTTACTGTGATTGTGCCCCTCTTACCATCTCATTGTGGCTTCTCCTTTGTCTTTGGATGTGGGGTATCTTTTTTGGTGAGTTCCAGTGTCTTCCTGTCAATGATTGTCCAGCAGCTAGTTGTGATTCTGGTGTTCTCATAAGAGGGAGTGAGAGCATGTCCTTCTACTCCACCATCTTGGTTCAGGGCCCTTATAAAGACTGAAACCTACTCTTGTATTAGCTCAGTCCTTTTAGAATCCAGTCATTCCCTTACAATTTCTTCATGCTTTGGAGGTGTTTTCTCCTTTTTCTTCCTTTCCAGATATTTGCTTTGAGTGAGAGGACAACAATTTCAGCAGTTATAATCTCTTCACATCTTACTCGTGTTCGTTTATGGTTTTATAAACAAACCTTGGGGTTAGAACTAGATGAGAATGACGTTTCGTAGACTGTGCTTCCAGAGATGTCTTGGCCATTCATTCTCTCCCAACCTCGTCCACAGTGAGGGTGTGCACAGGATCAGAATGTCAGTTTGCAGAAATGGAGACGCGACCACAAGGTTACTGATTTCACCAGTAGACAGTGTCTATGGCTCCAGCCTCCACTTTGTTTGGTCATGTGTTATATCCCTTTATATTAAGAAGCTTCATAGCAAACTCGTTAGAATTACCTTTTTATAAATCAAAGAATTAAAGTGATTTGATTTTACTGCACCTTAAAATCTCCAATTTTCACTATTTAAAAAAATTATTAGAGCTGCACTGTCCAGTATGTTCGCCAGTCACCACATGCGGCTATTGAAATTACTTAATGTTAAATAAAATTTATTAATAAAATAATTTAAAAATAGAATTAGGGACTTCCTTGGTGGTACAGTGGTTAAGAATCCACCTGCCAGTGCAGGGGACAAGGGTTCAAGCCCTGGTCCAGGAAGATCCCACCGCGGAGCAACTAAAGTTGTGTGCCACAACTACTGAGCCCATGTTCCATGACTACTGAAGCCCACGTGCCTAGAGCCCGTGGTCCGTCACAAAGAGAAGCCACCGCAATGAGAAGCCCATGCACCACAACGAAGACCCAACACAGCCAAAAATAAATACATAAATAAATAAATTTATAAAAAAAAAGAATTAAACTTCACCTCCTTAGTTGCAGTATCCACATTTCAGATGCTCAGTAGCAGCTTGTGGCTGGTGGCTGGTGGCCTCAGCAGCACAGATGGGCGTTTCCATCACTGCAGAAATTTTGTTAGTGCTGCTAATGGTTTACCTTCAGCGTGAACCATAAATCTGATCACCTCCATTTTATCCATGACTGTAAGGGCCTCTGTAATCAGATAATAACCAAAAACAAAGTAACCAGGACTTGTATAGCTCTTTGAAATTTACAAAGCCCTTTAATACAAAATCTCATTTCATCCTTAAATCAGCCCAGTGAAGGACATGGGCCTGATGGTGTTAATGTCCTTATATTCTGTTTGGGGAGTGATCTACCCAAGCTGGGACTTTCTTCAAGGTCTAGGAGAGTCTTTTGCTCCTGACATGACAGACAGCACACTGTTTCAGAAACAAAGCACTTAGATTTATTTTCTTATAAAATTTCACGTTCCATAAAAAACTTTAGAAGTAACATTTACTTTGAATGTGTCATAGTTATCATCTGGATAATTTTATCATATGTCTGGGTTGAAATTTAGAGGAAGATATAACAAATACTGCATCAGTATTCCCTTTTGAGTTTTTAAGGCAAATAATACACATGTAATTGTTCCCATTTTAATGTCATTTCACTTTTATTAAAAGCATAGGTCTAATTCTTGGCTTGTAGTAAAACAAAAACAAGATTCTCATGTAATAGAAAGGGATTAGAATATATATCTGTATATATGAAAGAGAAAGATACTAATGAAAACAGGTGGAAGGTATTTAGAGTGATCATTGGCATATTTTGGTTCAGATTGAACCTGTCTTCTCCAAGTTACTCCGTTGGAGCCATCAGACCTGGATTCACAAGTAGAAAATGCATGATCCCTCCTGTGACGTTGCTGGGCCGAGAAGGGAGCCCATCTCCCTTAAGGGAACCAGGAGAGTGAGTGTGTTTATTAATACTCAGGGAGTAGAAATGATGAAAGAAAAAGAAAAAGTAGGGTAATATCTCCTAGAAATGAAAGCAGAAAATGAGGAAATTAGAAATAAGAAAGGAAACTCTGAAGTTTGAGTTCATATATGTATTATACGTATAAAATTCAACCAGTCTTAATTTTTCCAAAGAGGAGAAAACCCACCTAAATATAAGTATTTTGAACATTTACCTTCTAGGAAGTTTCCTTCCCTTTGTCTCCTGAATCGGTGTAACCACCTGTGCTCAGCTGATGCTCCATCAGGAGCTCCTGGTGGGCGGGAAATTCACTAGGTTGGGTGATCCCAGCACATTGGAAGCCCCTGCTCTCAGCAGATGGAGAGCAGTGGAATAAATGCTTCTGAAAATAAGTTTGCTAATTAATTATTCAGGCTCTCCGTTTAAAGCTTTTGTATTAATCACTCTTCCCTCGTCTGCCTGCCTCACTTTTGCAAACTGGTCATCTTCTACTTGGCAGCACTGAAGTGACCATTCTGCTAAGCATCAGAATCCCCAGCTCTGAAGCCGGTTCCTGGTTTGAATCCAGAGAAGCATTGAATTCCCTTGCACTCTCCTGCCTCTACCCCCAGGCTGGCCAAACACATTTTGGCCCACATTTGAGCATTTAAAGCATCAGAGACTCAACTGGTGCTCTGATCTCGCTAGAGTACAGCAGCCACTTTCTGTTGTCCTTCAGGAAGTGTCAGACTCTGTGCTGGACATTCCCCTGGTGTTCCAAGCCCCAAACATATTTGTCAGGATGGTAAGAGAGGTGTGTGCATGTGTGTGTAGGGGCTGTGTTGTAAAGTGGTCAGAGAGGTTTCTAAGCAAACACACCAGCGTCCCTCCCCCTCCCATATTCACAGGGCACATTATATTAATAGGCTCTAGGAGGTTCTATTCTATAGGTACCTGTTGAACTTTGACACCAAACTTGATTCTGGGATACTTTTTCTTTGTGGAATGCCTGTTAACATCCTCTTCCTTGGCTCTCCAGATAGGGATTGCTGCTCTGGCTCGGATCTCTTTCGGGTGTTGAGCCTTTCAGAAAGCATTCAGGGACTGGAGCTTGCCCTTTAGAGTCTAAGGCTGCCATTTCAGAAATAAAAGACAAAAATTGTGCTTGTGCAAAAGTCCCTGTAAAAACCATGGCCAGGTTTATTTCTGTCATTGGGTTATTTTAATCGAGTGAATTTAGATGTGCAGAGTCCTTTTTCCACAAGATTTCTGTGTTACAAGCTATTCTGCCCTATGTTTTTAGAACTGGGCTATGTTTCTGCAGGTAAATACAATCAGTACTTCTCCGGATACTTTAAGAAATTATAAGGAAGTTAAGTAACTACAGGCATACATAAAACTGCTCAAATGTTTCTCTTTACCGATAGCTTCAAAAACTGGGGTTGAATGTATTTTAGTGGTCTTCTTGGTACAGTAATATATTAGTCTGACACTTCTGCTTATCGTGAAGTGTTGTGTAACCAAAACTTGTTTTCATCTTGTTACATCAGAAGCATTTTATCCTCTCCTTAAGAATATGTTCACCTCTGCTTTGTTTTGGGTGTTTTGTAGTGGCCAGTGTACAGGAGCAGTTAATTGCTGACTTGACCTGGCGATTGATTAATGTTGATAGTTAACCTCAGTCAATTTTGTATTTGAGAAAAGTTTACAGTAATTTAAGAGTCGGCGTCACATGCAGTAATGGAAGAAGATGGAGTGAAATGGAGATCAAGAATGCGTGTAATCATCAACTTGACCTAATTGTAGAACACTCCATCCAAGAAATACTTAGTCGAAATATGCCTAAGGAGTCATAAGTGTATTCATGCAGAGGGGGAGAGGCATGAGGAACTTTATTACTACTTCCATTGCCATGGTGATGTTAGGAGGACCTGAAGAGGAGGATGCTGAGGACCTTCCCCTGGGCCTGCATCCGTTTAGTCATGTTTGAAGCCATCAGAAGCCACATGCTATCAGATGACACTTAATGCCCTGGGAGTTAGTTTCGAGCCCTAGGATTTGCATACAGGCGTTTTTTTTTTTGAGCCAATACATTAATAATAAAGGGATTTTTATAAACAATTAATAATAAAGGGATTTTTATAAACAATTATTATTCAGGTGACTTGTCTATTTTAAGTTCCTTAAAATGTCATAAGGAACATAAGGAACCTGGGAGGTTCTTCTCACATATATTTTAAGAGAATTATAGCATGTTTCTTATCTGGCAGGTCAGTTACCCTGTTTTGAATAGTCACCCTCTGCATTCCTTGATAAGTAGAAAGACGGTGAGGAACGAGAGTAAAGGAGGTGAAACCCAGGGAAATATGTCGACGTCTATTTGGGTTAATTGAAGTCGCGTCTTTAATTGGGCCTTCTGCTGCTTGCCTGTGATGTTTAACCGCGATGGATGCTGATAGGATCCCCCTAGGAAATTTGGCAGTGATTTCTCAGCTATCGATGAATCCTGGGATGTGGTGGTGGCAGTGAAGAAGACAGGGTAGGTAGCAGCAGTGACCCAGGACGGCAGCCTGCAGCCCACACTCTCCTCGTTTACGTGCCAAGTGGGAAGAGCCCAGTGATTCCGCAGCCTCCCTTCCGTTCGGTGGGCACAGCTGAGGAGTTTCGGCCCCGTTCGCTTGGTCTCCTTTGATTCCTGTGTGTATTTGCTTTTGGAAAGGTAGACAGATGGACGCCCTGCTCTTCCTAATGATAGGTAGATGATTTCAGGAATCTTCCATTGCCGTTTTAATGTAAGAGGAAAGCAGGAGGGCTGGACTACAGCTCCAGGAGTAGCAAGAGGCTGAGGGGAGGAAGTGGACGAGGCATCTCTGCTTTCCATGGCTAGCAGCGCAGAGCAGTTGGAAACACGGATTCAAATGCGCAACGGGAGAACGAACCAGGATGCCCCAAAGCGCTAATGCAGGGCACAGATGCTCCCAGGGGTGACCGCAGAGCCACCCGAGGCTGTCATTTCAAATGCAGCTTCCTGGGCCCAGCCCCAGTTCTGCCAGAACCTAAGCTGGGGGAGGGGGGGTGCAGAGTCCAGGAATCTGGTTTGAGAACTCATGTCAGTGAGCCATTTGTGATGGAGGCCCAACCGTGCTCTGTTCTTAGACACACTCTCAACCACGCTTATTTCAAAACCACGTTAAAAAATAGCTGCTTCTCAATATCATTTGCTATTGGTAGACATAATCTTTTTTTTTTTAATACCATCCCAGTATATGAGCAATGTGGACTCGTGGTGCAAAGCCTGTGGTGAGGTGGACCTTCCCTCCGAGCTGCAGGACCTGGAGGATGCCATTCATCATCACCAGGGAATATATGAGCACATCACCCTTGCTTACTCTGAGGTGAGTGGTCAGATCTACTTAAGCTGTAAAGCAACACTATTTTTGTGTCATAGCACTGAAAGTTGAAAAAATCAAATTTTTGGCTAGTCTAGAAGAAACTTACAAGTTTCGAGTTGAACTGAAATTTCATTGTAACTTTTGAAATGGAGTTAGGGGGTGAGGGCTAGTGAGTAAAACAGGACAGAGCAGAGAGCAAACTCTTCATGGCCCTGTGACGTTCGTGGATTTTCTTTAGAGTGCTTAGATTGTTATCTGCTAAAATAAATGAAATTGTGATCTTCTTGACTACATGTATTTAGGAAATAGTATTTTGTGTGCTATTCAGTCTAGTCAAACTCAATCTACTATTCCTGAATGAAACTTTCTAGAAAAGAGGGAAACCTGATGTACCTCATGTTCTGGATTTCAAAGCATACACAGGGGCTTCCCTGGTGGCGCAGTGGTTGAGAGTCCGCCTGCTGATGCAGGGGACACGGGTTTGCGCCCCGGTCCGGGAAGATCCCACATGCCGTGGAGCGGCTGGACCCGTGAGCCATAGCCGCTGAGCCTGCGCGTCCGGAGCCTGTGCTCCGCGACGGGAGAGGCCACAACAGTGAGAGGCCCGCGTACCGCAAAAAAAAAAAAAAAAAAAAGCATACACAGTTTTTTCAAGTGTGTAAAGCCACTTGCTGTTCTAGGAATCTAAGTGGAGTGTTTTCCTTTATTAGTTTAAATTAATTATTTAACACATCCCTGCTTTATTTTCTGCCACCTTCTGTGCCAGGCTTTGTTGTAAGGATGTTATGTAATCACTTGTTTAATGCCTGCAGCTCTGGGGCAGGGACTCATACTAACCCACTGTTACAAATGAGGAAAGCGTGGTGCAGAGGTCAGGTGACTTGTGCCTGGTTAACGGCTTGTAGGAGGTGGAGCGGGGACTGAACCCAGGCAGGCTGCCTGTGTGTCCTCAGCCACCACTGTGCTAGATGCAGTGACGACAAATACACGTAGGTCTGGGCAGGTCACTCTTGTCCACGTCGTGGGTATCTGGCCCTTCCGACCAGTCTGCCTTTATGATACTGGTTAAGTTCCTGGAGGTGAGTGGGGAGTGGGTAGGAGTTCTGTGCGTGCTTGCTTTCAGCATCTATAGTGAGCATCTGTAATACTGTGTGCGCATGGGAAAGATTACTGTGAGACTCCAGTAAGAAAATGTTTCAAACCACCTGGCAGAGGGCTGAGCATGGGGTAGATGTTTAGGAAGGACAGTCAACCCTCTGTAGCTGCAGGTCTGCGTTCTGTTCTACGCGGTTGTAGAAAAGAGGCTTGAGCATCCACTGATTTGGGTATCCGTGGGGGGTCCTAGAACCATTCCCCCTTGTTACCAAGGTATGACTATATTTACATCCAGATCTTCCTTGATTTGAGCCACATCCACGCCTGTCAAAGTTGTTCGGCCATTTGATTTTCAGTCTGACACGTCCTGCTTCACCAAATAGCTGTCATTCTCGTGTCCTTGGGCCCAGGTCTCCTGACCCCACCATGTCCGCGGGTGAATTAAATGAACGTGTGATGCGCTACAATATTTGCTTCACAGTGTGGTCCAGTCTCCTGCCCGTGAAAGTTGATATCTACGTGTTTGTTTCTCTGGGCAACTCTTTACTTAACATGATCCCTCTTTAACACTAGCTTATGTTGTCATGCAAATTAAAAAATAGTCAACTCTGTATTATGTTTCTTAATTTTGCATCAGGTGTTTATAAGCTAATTTGGTTATCTAGTTTATTAGAAACTGTATAAATAAGTGATAACTTTTTTAAGAGGAAAAGTGAAGGTTGAACAGATCTGTAGTTTTTTAATCACACTGATTCATGAGGAATGTGTGAGTTCCAAAGAGAATTAAGTTCTTCCCCCTAGTGTACCATCTCCATGCATCGTCTAATTTTGACCTGTAATATAGAAAGTGGGTGAATGACCTTGTTATTGTTATCCCTGGTATAACTAGGCCTTCACCCATCTTATTAATGATTTTCTTGGGAGCAGCTTTTCAGTTGCATTGGTAGGTTCCAGATTGCTATGGGATTGAACAGCTCACACACAAGGTGATTGGCAGGACTGGCCTACAGTCTTCACCTACAGGACTTGCCTCGGACTCAACCTGACCTGCCCAGTGTCATCCTCTGGCCTGGTGGCCAGTCAGTCCACCCGCTGCCCCTTGGCTCTTTTAGCAAAGAACAGAATTCTCTCACCGTTTCCACTGCATTCTATAAAAATGGGGCATCTTAACACGGGAACTTAGGTTTACCTCTGGTGTGGTTTCATTAGATTTTAAATTGGTACTAATAATTTAAAATGATTTGATGGCAAGTAGACAGCTTCCCAGGCTTAAACCACAATTTTTAGCCTAAGAACATGTTTGCAACTGAGTTGTAATCTCAAGGAGACAGTGGTTGGAACTAGATGAGCAGAAAAGACTTTCAGTAGAAGAGAATGAATTGAGGAGAAATTCAGTAGAAGAGAAATTTTTTTTTTCCTTGTAAATTATTTAAATTTGGAGGTAGTTTCAGGCTGCAGAAAAGTGTTAGAGCAGGGAGCTCCCGCATCGCCTTGACCGGATTGTCCAGTGGTTTGCACTGTCCTCTCCCCCCGCCTCTCTCCAGCCCTCACATCGACAGTGACACAACATGACCATCCTGCCCACGGGCCATCCGTATTTCCCCCTGTCCCGGCTACGTCTCTTTCTCTTTTCCGGCCCGGCAGCATGCGGTACGTTCGTGGATGCGTCTCACTGGCCTCCTTCACACTGGAATATTCTTTAGTCTTTCTCTGCCTGTGTCTTTGACAGTCTTAGAGTTCAGGCCTTTCCTTCTGTAGGATGACCCTCAGCCTCCCACCCATGCGGTTTTCTTGGGGAGCTGACTGGGCTGAGTGTCACAGCAGGGGCACAGGATGCTGACCCCTCCCTCGACTGCCGGTGTTAACCTTGACCACCTGGTGAGGTGGGCGGCGTCTATAAGGTTTCTCCAAAGTAAAATCACCATGTAAAAATTCGTCTTGGATGAGCATGTTGTGGAGAGAGGCAGTGATGTAACACGATGTCTGTGCTTCCTCAGACTTCTCACGGCCTTAGCGTCCCTGCTGACTCCTGCCCACGACAGCGCCACTGTGATGCCGTCAGACGCTGGGGACCTATTTCCATCCTTCCTTCTGTATTCGTTAGGTGACCTTCTGCTGTAGGAAGGACTTTATTTCCTTTCTTCCCCATTTTTTAATTTATTTATTATTTCATTATAATCTATGAAATCTTATTATATTCCATGGGTTAAAATCCAGTACTCTGTTTTGATGCCTAAATTGTCCATGTTTGGACAGTGGGACAACTTAGGCCTCATGTTTCTGTGTTTTTCTGATCTGTCCTTATGGTTATTTGAGCATTACTATCTAGCATAACAGGATGTTCCCAGGCTCATCTTGTTCTTTTCCTGCCTCATCCCTGAGATCAGGCATCTCACCAAGAGGTTCTGGTTCCTTGTAGTGTTGCATGGTATTTAGAAACAAAGTCTGGCTGCTCAAGAGTGCTCACCTGCTTGTGGGGTGTCAGTGCTTCTAGGCCGTCTGAGCAGAGTCAGGAAGCATGTGAATGTAGATATCCATCCATCCATCCATCCATCCATCCATCCACCCACCCATCCACCCATCCACCCATGCACATACATCTACAGCTATTGCTATGTCTGTGTCTGTCTCTGTTTTAAAACCGCACATGTTCCTACTGACACTTCCGTCTCTAATCCAGTACCAGCCTTTCCCTTTCTGTTTATAAATCCCCTTTCAGATGGCGAGAAACCTGATTCACTTTATCCTCGGTATATTAAGTTATTTGTTCGGTAAGTGCATTTGCTCTGTCTTCCCAGTCTCCCCCGTTCCCCTGGCCTCTGATCACCCCCAGTGCCCGCGCCCTTAGGAAGCCTAGCACGGGGTCACCGTGGCACCTCCACCCCTCACTGCTGCAGACCCTGGGCACTGGTTCCTCCATGCTAGGAGGGGAGGGGGAAGGGGGATGGGAAAGCAAGGATCACTCTTGTCTTTTCAGTGATTTTTTCCTTTTCCTAAATCAGTGGTTTTCTCACCTGAGCATGCTGGTTATAAGTGCGGCTTCTCTTACTCCACCCCCAAAGATAGTGAATCTCCATCTTTAGTGGGTTTCCCAAGTGATCCAGGGACTCTGATGCAGATGCTTTACAGCCCACACACTCAGAGATATTCCCTGCCTGGCTCTCAAGAGCTGCCGGCCTGCCCAGGAGGCACTCATCCCACAGAAATTTATTGCGCCCCTGCCATGGGCACAGGTCACTTAGGAGGAGGAATATTGGTAAGCAGGGCTTGTGCTTCCTTTTTCTTTCACCTACTTTTCCTTTCCTTTCCTTCCCTCCTCCCTCTCTCCCTCCTTCCCCCTCCTCCTTCCTTCCTCAGTTTTTTCTTTAAATAGTTACCTACAGCTTCTAGTCTCCGATGACAAGAGTTTTCAGTGGAAACTTTCCCAGCACTTTTTTTCCCCCCAGGACACAAACACCTGCTTTTCTGTGCTTTAATTAGATCTGTCCCATGTTCCTGTTTGTGTTGCAGCAACAGGAGCGTGCCCATACCTCGTCAACATGTGCTTGCTTCAGTTTGCCAGGTTTGGGGCTAATGCTGTCTGATGTAGTTGATCACAGGAGAGTGATGCAAGGCAAGCATCTGGGATAAGCTGTAGTTGTAGAAACAGCACAGAGAGTAGTCATTTTCAACATTTTATCTTGAGCAGACTTACCAGCTACTTTCTCAACAAGCTAAATTCCTAGAAGTGACTTTTATCTCAGTACAGTGTGCCCGTGCCATCTGTAACCCTAACCCCCACCATCTGAATTGTGACGTGAGACTGTGTACCAAGCGTCCAGCCACCTGCCCGTGGTCTTCACCACAGCAGTCACAGGCGGGGATTCTTGGAGCAGAGGAGGTGAAATGCCACGCCCACCATGGCCCGCCCTGATCCAGTGTGACTTCAGGGTTTAGTGTCTGCATCAGTTCCTCAATTTAACAAATATTAACATGTCAGTTTAACAATTATTTAACTTACTGCACACTTCAACAGCACCTTGCAGAAGTGACTGATATGCTGCCTGAAGAGCTGGTAGAGCCCCTGTTTTAAGGCGCTGTCCAAGTGGGTGAGGGCACGATGAGGGTTATTAACCTAAAAGAAAAGCAAACAGAGAAATGAGCCACCTCGATAGTAAACATCCTAAAATCCTGTCGGTGATGTGTGACAGCTTTGCCTGCCTGGCTATAGAGCAACGTCTATAGAGCGGTTATTTCAAAGCCTCATTAAGTATTGCAGCATCGCTGTAGACGTGCAGGTGCCATAGTCAATGTTGGGCACAGCATCAGAGCCAACAGACCATCCTGGCGTCTCTCTCTGCACCCCCAAACTTCAGGCCTTGCAAGGGCTTGAAATATAGAAGCGACAGAGGTCAAGCCCACGTGGAATCTGTAGGACATGCATGTCTCTGCATACAGTTGACTTAACTGGCTGGGCTGTGCCAGCCACTTCCTTGTCTGGGTCCTGTTTTGGTTTTTCCTTTCTGAAGATCCCAGTTAGAGGTGTCAGCGAGCCAAACATGGTTAGGTTAATCTGGTTTTGAGTAAGAAATCTAATAGCTGAAAGAAATGGAAGTAGACTTTCAGAATTCCATCCTAAGAGCTTTGCCTGAAGAAAACCATCTCAGCGGGGAGTCCCAGCCTCTAAAGGTAAGGATATTGGGTGGCCTCCCTGGGGTGTGGGAAGCCAGCATGCAGCCTTTCAGAAGGTCATTGGCCAGTGTTAGTGGCAGCGGCTTCTTTGCGGAGCCATCTTAAGGCAGGTTTACGCTCCAGACTCAAAGGCAAAGTGTTCATCTCTTTGGCTGAGGAGTGTCAACCACAACTGCAAAATAAGCTGGATGCTCACATGCTACCATTTGTCTTCTTTGCGGAGCCATCTTAAGGCAGGTTTACGCTCCAGACTCAAAGGCAAAGTGTTCATCTCTTTGGCTGAGGAGTGTCAACCACAACTGCAAAATAAGCTGGATGCTCACATGCTACCACTTGTCCCTCTTTCCTGCTTTCTTAGAACCTGGACTTGAGAATAACTTCGTGAGAGTTGGAGGGGGTAGTGGGGCTGTGAAACATTCTCAGGCTCAGCATGGAGGGCTGTGCCCTGCAGGCTGTGATGAGCCACACCCTGCGAAGGAAGCAAAGCCGGGGATGCTGGTTTGAGTCGATGCATAAAAGATTTGAGGAAGGACCACCATTTCTTTACAACACGCTGAGTGTAGTCATTTCTAGCCGTGCCTTTATGCGGTTCACGTATCTTGCCTACATTGGTCATATCTTGGTATACTGTTGGAGCACTGTTAGATGCGATATAGCACCACATTTGGATATAACTGACCTTTCACAGGTCATATTTGGTCCTTGGGTGGTGGTTTTTGCCACCTTGAGCAGTAATCTCCAGGTACTGGTCTCTTTCTGTAGATCAGAGCAACATTCTGTGTGTGAGTGAAGAGCACCCCTGCTGGAGGCTCTGAGCTCTGATTTGATCTAGTGGGAAATGTAGAGACCCAAGTACCGGAAATAAGAACGGGCAAGCCTCTGTGAGGTTTGGCGGAACGTTTTGTAGGGTGGTACACAGGAATCCAAGTTACAGATCTTATGTGAAGTTGTGATTAAAAGCAAATAATAAAGAACCAGACCACTGTTCTTGATTTTAAACAGTTAAGTTTCCTCTTAAATATTAGGAACAAACATACCTATGATATAGTAAAATTTTAAACTTCAAACCCTTTTTTTCCTTTTTTGCATTTTTCTTAACTCATTTAGGTGTTAGAGTGTATTAGTTCATGTATTTACAAAATGTTACTCTTTGTAAAATATTACTTCCACTGCCTTTCAAGTCCCTGAGCGCTGTATTGAAAGAGGAACAAAGAGCAGAATGTGAAAAAATGGCCCAATTTGATGTTTTCAAAAATTACAGCAGATAAGTCCTGCTTTTTGATAGTAAAGGTTGATTTCCTTTTTTTACAGCTGTGGTCTCTTTGTGGGACAGGGTTTGACTGCCTGAAAGCTAAAAACACGTTTTTAGGCAAAATATATAACTTAAGTAAATTAATTCACCTGGTTCTGTAGTTAAGGAATTCAGAACTGTATCACATACCATAAACTTATATATATTCATTGTTTTAGTACTTAAATTATATATGAATAATTTGCTATTTTCAGTTCTTTATTTCATTAGTTTTCTGCTGGTTATTCTGTACCACTTAAAAGTCCTTAATTTTATACAATAGGACAGTCCTCTTTATAAAATTCTAGCATATTTTGCCCTATATAGTACTACTGTACTTATAAGATAAAGACATTTTGCTAAAATTTACTAAAATTTATATATGGTATTCTTCATGTGCTTAAATAATACCTTTTAAATTGACAAATTTGTGAATGCTAAACTGAAATATAGTAGCGCCATTTCTGAAAGCTTTATTGGAGAATTGCTACGTATGAACACACATTTGGAGTTCCATGGGGTCTAGTTTTGGTGCAACAGGTGTCCTCTTGACTGGGATTTTTTTCTAGCCACTTCTGCTGGCACACTCTCTACCCACAAGTGACAGTGCCAGCAGGGGCACCAACAGAGACAGTTGAATCCCTGCTTAGGGGTACCCAGAAGGCAGAGCTTTGCTTCATGTGTTCCTTTATATTAAGGTGGTTGTGTGTTCACGTACTCAGTCGTTCCCTCCCGCCCCTCCACCATGAGTAGGCACGTTGTTCTAAACCCAGTAATAATGTCTGCTCTCGAGCTCTGTCAGACAGTTGCGAGACACCCAAGAAAGATTAGTTGGAATATTCTCTCTCGGATTATTTATTTATTCTCAGTAGTAGAATATTAATGGTGTCACATGGATGCCTTTGGAAACTTGGTAAGGGCCGGGAGCCCATTTGTCATTTTGTATTGCGGTTTAAGATCCACAATGGCTTAAGATAGAGGTTTACTTTTTACCAGTGGGAAAGTCCCAGGGCTTGCATCCCAGGACTGGTATGGTAGCTGTGTTAGTAAGAGGATCTCTGAATCCTTTTGTCTTTTTGCTTTGCCTCTTTTAGCAGGTGGGCTGCCATCCCTAAGGTTGCCTCAACGTCATCAGTAGCTGCTGAAGCTCCAGCCATCTTCACCAAGTTATTGGCAGCAGGGAGGAGAATGAGGCGAGGGGGGAACGAGCATACTCAGCCTCCTAGGCAGCTTTCCCGGAAGCCCCGTTCAGCATTTTTTACCTCTGTTACGTTAGCCACTCCTACTTGGAAGCAAGTCTAGGAAATGCAGGTTTATAGCTGGAGTGTTGCTGTTCCTGACTGTGGGGTTTGGCTATCAAGGAGGGGCAAGTGGACTTTGGGGAAGCAGCTCTCAGTTTCTGCCACACCTTCTGTCTATATATCCTTCTGGCACATGTTCACCAAGTCATATGCTCTGGTGTATGTTTCCTGACTTACGCATATTATAAGGAGTAAAACTCAGAGGAAATATGTATAAGGAATTCTTTCTAGGCTCTGTACAAATGCAAAATGTGTAACTTGGAGTATTGGTCCTCAGTCCTAAGAAATGCTGCACCCCCATTGTTTAACTGAAATTTTAGGGTACCTGCTCAAATAAAATGTATGGGTAATTATTTTCAGAAAAAATTTATATTTGTATATATAAATTACTTATATGCTACAATATGAATGAGAGACAAAAGGTGATTTATAAAATGTGTTTCAGTCTATAAATGCCTAAGTACGTGCAAAATGGTGGAGAAAACAATTAGATATTCAGGTGCTTGCAATATATATAAAACCATTGTGAATATGGCAACTACAAATGCAGACTGGACA
This sequence comes from Lipotes vexillifer, assembly GCF_000442215.2. Classification (NCBI taxonomy): domain Eukaryota; kingdom Metazoa; phylum Chordata; class Mammalia; order Artiodactyla; family Lipotidae; genus Lipotes; species Lipotes vexillifer. The sequence goes on along the minus strand of NW_006778358.1, from coordinate 1,775,712 downwards.
TGTGTTATATTAATACTTGTGACTCAAATACTGAGAATGGCATTATTGTGCTGGTATTTTAAAACAGTAAGCAACTCTTGTAAAGTTTCAAAGAAGACTAGCACTGCCTTCCTTTGATTAACATGGTTAACTGCATTCCTGGAAAAATCAGTGTATATTGGAGTAGGTGAAAAAAAGAAAAAGAAAAAAAAAAAAACCCTCCATGTTTATATGTCAAATAGAGCCTAACTCACATTATTACCAAAAGCAGGATGATTTTGAGGTAATATCCTGCCTCTGTGAATCTGTCACAATAAATCCCTTCCCCCAAGTCAGTCACTGTGCCTCCCCTCCCGCAAATCATTGTATCAAAAGTGCCCAGGCAAGTTTCAGTGACTCCTGGGGGCAACTCCCTGCTTTGGAAGACTTGCATTTCCTCTGTTTTTGTTTGTACACGTGCCTGGCACAACTGCTGCGGTTCAGTTGGTTCCTTTTTTTCCCCTGTTCTCTTTGGTTATGTCAGCTTGGTTTGTTTCTGCTTCAGTTTTTCTAACTTGATGTATTAGATCAGTTTTAATCTACAAAGGCCGGTAGCCAGCCTTCCTAAGGAATACTCAGCACTTCAAACAAAGGTCTCCAAATCAGGCATTAGGAAACAAACATGTTGCATTCTAGCAAGATTTAAAGATTAAAGGAAGAGATTAGAAAAATCCACAGGCCTCTCATTTGCCACCAGTTTTTGGTTGCTAAAAGCTTCCTTTGGCCTGTCCCAGTCACCCAGTGCCCCCCTCTCCTTTGTCCTAAGGGTTTGTCCCTGAACCCTGTCTGTGTCTGTTAACAAGCCTCCCTTTCAGGACTTCCCTGGGGGCACAGTGGTTAAGAATCCGCCTGCCAGTGCAGGGGACATGGGTTCGAGCCCTGGTCTGGGAAGATCCCACATGCTGCAGAGCAGCTAAGCCCGTGCGCCACAAGTACTGAGCCTGAGCTCTAGAGCCCGCAAGCCACAAATACTGAGCCCGCATGCCACAACTACTGAGCCCTCATACCACAACTACTGAAGCCCACGCGCCTAGAGCCCATGCTTCATGGCAGTAGAAGCCACCGCAATGAGAAGCCTGCACACCGCAACGAAGAGTAGCCCCCGCTCACCGCAACTAGAGAAAGCCCGTGTGCAGCAATGAAGACCCAACGCAGCCAAAAATAAATACATTAATAAATTTATTTTTAAAAAAACAAGGCTCCGTTTCGCTCCTCCTTTCCATAGAAACCCAAGGAGGCTTTCAGATTTGGAAGGATCTGAGCAGGATCCTGGTCATGAGGACTGGCTTAGGGAACACCCTGAACCACACACACAGCCCAGCTACATTATGTGCATCACATCCTTCTTTTTGTCCAATCGGATCATATAGTTTCTCCCACATCTGGCATAATCATTCATACGTTTAAATGTAAAAGATACATAATGCTTTTCTTTTCATATTCTACCTTCACCTTTTCTTACTTTTTTTGGTTAGTCTGATTGCTTTCATTTAATTGTTCTTTGATAGTTAACTGCTGTAATACAGCACTGAAATCTCCTTTAAGAAATGATGGCATTTTAATTAAAATTGCTTCTTCTAAGTTAATGAATCAAATAAAATTTTAATTTTAAACTTTTTAATTTTCTTTTTAATTTTAACTTTTTAATTTTCTTTTTTATTTTGTGAGGTAAAATTGCTATCCAACTGTGTCAGAAAGTGAAGGTACATATTCTTTGCCTGGTGCTAGGTTATTGATTTCTTTTCAAGTGAGCTTTCATATTCAGCATTAAAATTTTGCTCCATTGTGATTGTTGTATCCTCGCTAACATAACTCAAGAAAAGTATTACTTTAAAATTTTAATTTGCAGATATCGTAGCAATGAAATTTTATGTCAGCGCATATGTCATTTAAGGCAAAATACCTTGTTTATTTATTAAGACTAGCATCTACTACAGTGTTTAGTGATGATGAATGTTCTTTTAAGTCTGTGTTTTACCATATTTGGTTTTGTGATGTAATTGAATAACTGATGGATTTGTTTTCAATTTTCTTTTGTTCTTTATATAATACGCCTTTGAATGAAACTGCGGTTTATGTCTGTGTGTATGTGAGCATGTGTCTGTGCAAGTGTGCGCACATGCACTGGAGGACAGGTTCTGCAGCATGGCCTGGGCAAAGCCTCGGGTCTAGAAGAGTTGCTGGTTTATAATCGCTCGTCTGTCCTGCCGGCAGGTGAGCCAGGACGGGAAGTCACTCCTTGACAAGCTCCAGCGGCCCCTGACTCCCGGCAGCTCCGATTCCCTCACGGCCTCCGCCAACTACTCCAAGGCCGTGCACCACGTTCTTGACGTCATCCACGAGGTGCTGCATCACCAGCGGCAGCTCGAGAACATCTGGCAGCACCGCAAGGTCCGGCTCCACCAGAGGCTGCAGCTGTGTGTTTTCC
>NW_006778358.1:1765289-1773256 GCF_000442215.2 Lipotes vexillifer | reverse complement strand
TCAGCAGGTGGGTCTCGTGGACCCCTGTCCTCGCGGGGGCAACTTGTGCCGAGCGAGAGTGTAGGTGGGCGTGTCGTCATAGGGGGCCTGTCTGTGCTGATGAAAGTAAGCTAGGCCAGATGGGAGAGAGAGACACACACAGACACGCATGCACACACCACACACATGCGTGCACATCTCCTTTCTTACCATGAGTGAAAGCGGCGCTTCGAGAACGTGTGTTCAGGCTGCTGTCTGCCACGAGCTCATAGGCCTGGAACACAGGAGATGATGCAGCGCCTAACCCGGGGCCCCTCTGTTTTGTTCTTGAAACAGGTCATCCTTAGTTATGTTTATTTGTGAGAATAATGCCTCTGGTGCTTATACCGAGGTGCTGGTACAGTTGAAGATTTGTCTGCCCTTCAGTTATTTAATGATAAGCTCATCATGCTTCTTTCCCCACTTGGTGGATATTGCAGTCCGAGGGGCACAGGGGGTCTTAATAAATAGTCGTCTGATTAATGAAAAACGGGCTTTTACAGTCATTCATTTCTAAGCAGTTGACATCTTTGTTGTTGTTACAAAAATAAGAGTAAGCCCAGTCCCGATACCATTTATTTCCTTGTTATGAAATACGGAAGATTGTCCTGCTACCAGGGTTTTGAGGATTAACGCTGTGGGAGCTTATGAAATATGATATAGCTTTAGTAATAAGTAAGATAAAAGTTGTGTCTTTGCCCTAAAACAGAGGAGAAAGCAAGGGTGTGGATGAGGTGTCAGTCTGGATGAGGAATTCTGGGGGTGCAGGGAAGCCCGTGGCATCCAGGAGAGTTGGCGTGAAGCCACAGTGATGGGTCAGGAACAGAGCCTGTGTCCCCTCCCTGGGTGTCCCAGAGTCTGGGAGCGTTGCTTAGACAGGCAGAGGCTCAGACTGCGCTCTCCCGAGTATCATCTGCTGCTGAGGGGGTTGTCTGCCGACGGACGGAGGCGTGGAAGTCGTGCCGTGTCCTGACGACACGTAGGTCCTCCATATGCACCGATCATCATTCTTCTAGGAATGGGAATCTGGTGAGTTCCAGATCCTTTTAATTGCTCTATAATTTTTAATTTTCGCATAGTATGCTTTGATTTTACTGATGGTTTTTGAGTTCTCTGAAGGTTGCACATACAGAGCGCCATAGGAATAATCATTTTGATACTGTGCATGCGTCTTTACGGTGTTGTTTTTGTTGAAGAAGGTAATTGCCGGGGAAAGAAGATGGAGGAGCCAAGGTCTAGAAGTTACTGTGAGAGCTGAAATTGTGAGGTTGAAAGCACCAATATCAGTTTTTCTTAATTGTCCAAAAACTGTCACAAAGTGTGGAATGTTAATAGCTTAAATGTAATTATTAAAGGATTTCCCCCCCCTACCTCTGTATCCCTTGGATCAGCTGCTCATTATGTGTCCACGGGCCAGCACACTTTCTGGACTTGTGTCTGGAGCAGCAGCTGGGCACCCCCTTTTCTCCCCCCAGCTCTCATGGCTCCTTGGGGCGCCCAGTCACATAAGAATAAGCCACTGGGCTGCTCACGTCAGAAGAGGAAGCCTTTGGGAACAGGCTGATGAGAAAATCATCTAGTTTGGTGCCAGGTACTTACTGTGCGTGAATTCGAAAACAGCAAACATTAATTTTTATAGGTAGAAAGGTAATTTTGATAATTACGAGGCCAGTTCTTTAAGCTGTTAATTTTTTTTCTCAAGAGCCAGAACAGGGTTGGATGTCGGCAGGAGAGAGTGTTTTGCAGTCCATGGCCCTATTAGCATTCTGAAGAAATAATAATTGCTGTTTAAGGGAAACATTTTGTCGACTGAATGATCCGGAATAGTTTGGACTCATTATGCAAACGGGAAATTGCTCTGTCAGCTTGTGAAGCCAGGAGCGAAGTTGATAAGATTAAGCAAAGCAAACACTTTGCTTAGGAGGAGTCCTTAGGATGTCAGAACTGAAAATGTGTTTCTGAAACTCAAGAAATTAATCACACACAGGGAAAAATTTTGCCATCTTGAGCATAAAGGAGGAAAGGTAAGCTGAGGATAAGTGAGGAAAAGAAAATAGTACTTCAGAAAGATGTTGTCAGCAGAAGATATATTTGTAAACACAAAAACAATCAAACTCCACAGAAACATAATAAGCCAATTGGAGATATCACAAGTGTTTTTTGTTTGGTTGCTTTGGGTTGTGAAAAGGCATCTGTAAATACTGAGGAAAAAGAAAAGCAGCTTACCACAAAAGAGGTTAGGATGATGACATTCTTGGGAAGACAGCCCTCCAAGAAGAGTATATGCTTGTCTGTGGAAAAATGCTTGAAAGAAAAGACGTGAGACCATTAATGGCATGTGCCCTTGAGGAAGGGATGGCATGGGGGATTTCATTTTTAAAACGCGTAATTTTGGTTTAGTGGTTAGTGGTTTTTTTCCATAACAAGCAAAGGCAATTTCGTAATTTCTGGATGGACAGTGTTTTGGATAGGAGTCAGGCGCTGTGGTGTAGGGGGTGTGAAGCTACCGTCCCAGAGCACTGAGCACGGGTCCAAATCAAAGGTTGGGGGGCGCGGGTGGTAGGAAGACTTGCTGAAGACTTGCCCAAGCACATGTCCTGCCTACTGGACAGCCTTAACCTTGGTCATCGTTAGCTTAAAAATAAAATTAATACCATTTGTCATATTTCTTGGTGGTCAAATAATATACCTATTCCCATTGCCTTTTGTTTCCTGTTAGAGCAACCCCCAGTGGATGTTTGGTTGAATTAGTGAATGAAGACTTGTCCTACTGCCAAGCGGTGTTTTCCAGTTTAGGGTATGCTTTAGTTTTCTCTAACAGCATAATTGATCACTGCTGCACTCGTTCAAATGAGTTGACAGTTTTGGAAGCAGTCCACAGCAGGATGCCATCAAACCCGTTCTCCCGCTCACTGGTGCAGTCTGCCTGCCTCTTGGGCTGGTGGGATTTAGCTGCTCCAACATGTTGTGTGAGGTGAATGGGCCCTGGAAATCTGCTTTCCTGAAGCAGGCTGACTCCCCCCAAAGAAGCCCCTCAGACAAGGAGACCTTCTCCTAAAAAAGCCTCTGGCTCCCCCATAGCCCTTCACCCTCGCAGACTTATCTCTTGGAAAAACTCCTTCCAGGTTGGTGTTGGGCCATTAGCTAATATTCTTGAAAAAAATGGTCAAAAAAATCTAGTCCACTCTAGATTCTTCTCGTCCACACTTCATTCTTTTTTCAAAATATCTAAAATTGAATGTGTGGTATTCTGAGAGGTACAGAGGTGAATATGTTGACTAGCTCAACCTTCCTTTTCTCAAGGAGTTACAGCCTAGTGAGAGTGGATGGTTTAATAGTCTCATAAATTAGCCCGTAACATGCTCAGAATTGGCGTGTGTGCTGGTTGTTGTGAGGTGTGATTTTGCCCAGGCATGAGTTTGAGTCATGCCTCTTGAGGTGCTGCCCACATGAGGGAGTGAATAAAACTAGCCGCCCTCATTGGTGTTGTCTGCCTGCCTTGCACATGCCATCTAAGGGGACATGTCTGTGCTGTAATGACTTGTGCAGATTTGGGGGTTCCAGGGAGCCTTTTCCGTATCCTCAAACATCAAGGCTGCAGCTTATGAGGAAGATGAAGACTTCTGTAACAGAGGTGCAAGTCACAATTGCCAGGGTGCCAGGAAAGCCTTCCTGAGAGATACAGGTTTCCGCTGGTCATTCACGGGTGACTAGAAAGTCAGGAGGTTGAGGATTGTGCAACAGGGCTTGCGGGGATGGTGGAGACACAAAGGGCGGGGCCTGTCCGGAGCAGCAGGTGCCCGGAGTGGACAGCTGGGAGTGTGGAGCCTGAGCTGGTGCAGGTCTAGAAGGACGACCTCCGCGATGAAGGCTTGGGAGTTGTTTCTGTGAGCTTTGGGACACACTGAGGGGACATGGCAAACCTGAGCGCCGTGAAGGTTTCCTTCCTCTCTTACTGCTCTCGGCCAGCTTGTGGCGTAGGGGTTAGTGTTTTCCTCGTTTCACCACATTGAGTTCAAACCCGTAGGCCATGTGTTATGACTTGATGCTGTGGCAGTGGATGACAGGGTGACAGGTGTGGCATGAGAGCGAGATTCCAGGCGAGGAGACAGGCTCGGGCCCCACCGTGGACCAACGTGCAAGTCGGGGGAGTCCTGGAGTGCAGAACTTAAGGTCCATGGGGCAGTGGTCTGTGTTTTATTCTCTGGTGTTTCCCAAGTGTCTTGGATAGTAGATGCTCAGTAGTTGCTGAATGAATGAATGAATAGATGAAGAAATTTAAGGAATTCCCCAATTTTGCTAATTAAAGATTATTTAGAGTTAGTCTCTTTGTTTATTCTGGAATGGGGGAGGGTTGGCCCTACATTGGAATCAAGTCATCTAACTGGGAGATCTTCGTGAAGGGACCAGGAGCTTTGATTAAGATTGGGGAGTTAGGGGTGGCTGAGGAAGGAAGGGGTAATTTCATTGCCTGGGAATTTTGCCAATGTGTGAGATCTTTAAAATATTAAAGATTTTGGCCACTTGAATGTGAAGAAATGGGTTTCAGGTCCACAGAGAAGCTATTTCACAGTTCTGCCTTGGGTCCTAGGCTGCTAGCCATTTGCCAGTAAAAGTCATCCCTCAGTGATGCCTGACCCAGAGGTTCCACCTACACTGGACCTAGCTCTTAAGGGAACGTTCCGGAACCTCATTTGTCCTTTGCTCATTAATTTAAGTCAGAAGGATGGGGTTTTCTTGTCAGAGTCATTATACGGCCCTCGCTTTGTGATGATTTACCACTCTCTTCTCTTTACATATAAGAATGGTTAGAAAATGGCCATCTTTTCTGAGAGTTTCTCAGTTAGAATTAGGGAGTACTGGAGGGCGAGTGTTTGATTAAGGATTGGGAACCTGCTGGGAGCAGGTAGAGGCTAATTGTTGATCTTTCTGGTGGATCTGGAGCCAGCTTTCATTACCTTTTTTTTTTTTTTTTGGTGGTACGCGGGCCTCTCACTGTTGTGGCCTCTCCCGTTGCGGAGCACAGGCTCCGGACGCGCAGGCTCAGCGGCCATGGCTCACGGGCCCAGCCCCTCCGTGGCATGTGGGATCCTCCCGGACCGGGGCACGAACCCATGTCCCCTGCATCGGCAGGCGGACTCTCAACCACTGCGCCACCAGGGAAGCCCTTTCATTACCTTTTGTCATAGAGAAGAGACTTGACTGTCAGAGTAATCTTAGTAACCGCAGCTCGCAAGGAGCCGACAGTTCAATGGTGGGGTTACAAGGGTGGGAAAAGGGACGAATCTCTTCCCCACAGTGGATGCAATACAGGAATGCAGGGCGCGGGAGCTGGCACTGTGAGCCAGTGGGACGGGAAGTCGAGGACACATTCACTCAGGGGTCAGGATGTCCAGGAGCTGACAGAGCCAAGAACAAGCCCCAGGCAGCTGGTTCTTCCCATTGTTGAGTGTCAGCCGAGTTGCCAGGGTCCCCTAAGAGGAAAGTGCCCAGGAATTAGCTGACAGGGAAGACCACATGCATGCGCGTGTGTATGTATATTTCTGTAGTTCAGTAACTAGACTTAAGGTATACATAACATCTGGACGCGTTTCTTAGATAACATCTAGACGTATTAAGATTTTTCTTGGACCACTTTGGACTATTTTATACTTATTTCCAAATTAAGAATGAGAAAAATAATTTTTAAAAGTTTAGAAAATTGCTAAAGGTATTAGCACATGTTGGTAGAGTGATGGTTTGGTTGGGGTGTGATGGGAATATCCAAGGTGAGACTATATGAATAGTAACCTACTTACCTCCTTTCCTTTCCTCCCTCCCTCCCTCCCATCCTAAGGTTCTTTGTTTTCCTTAAGAAATTTAATGTACTTATGTAATTAAAACTATGGTAATACCAGGAGAAGTGATTTAAATTTTTTTAGAAAATGGATGGATGGATGGTTGGATGGATGATGTAAAAGTTTAGAAGCCTGCCAGCCTCTTTCTGAGCCCTTCTTCCCTGATTTCGCCCAGGCTCCCTTCCACACAAGAAAGTGTGTGTGGAGCACATGCTCCTGGCCTTTCCTGTGCTCTCATGGGAGTTAAGCAGAAGTGGCTCCTGCAGTGCAGGGCATTTGGTGTCCTGTATCATATGTTTGCTGTGTGTAATTTGACTCAGGTTTTTTAAATAGCATCTTTTTCCAAGTGAGCATTAGGCTTAGTGTACTTTGAAATGTTCTAGAAACCATTTTAAAAAAAATTTCAGTATTATGAGTAATTAGAAGATGTGGTACATAATGCAATGGAATATTACTCAGCCATTAAAAAGAATGAAATAATGCCGTTTGGAGTAACGTGGATGGACCTACAGATTATCATACTGAGTGAAGGAAGTTAGACAGAGAAAGAATATCTATTGCTTATATGTGGAATCTGAAAAGAAATGATACAAATGAACTTACAAAACAGAAACAGACTCACAGACTTAGAGAAGGAACTTCTGGTTATGGGGGTTGGGGAGGAGATAGGGACTTTGGGATTGACATGTACACACTACTACATTTAAAATGGATAACCAACAAGGACCTGCTGTATAGCATAGGGAACTCTGCTCAATATTATATACCAACCTAAATGGGAAAAGAATTTGAAAAAGAATAGAGACATGTATATGTATAACTGAATCACTTTGCTGGACACCTGAAAGTAACACAACATTGTTAATCAACTATAGTCCAATATAAAATAAAAAGTTAAAAAAAGAGTAGGGGCTTCCCTGGTGGCGCAGTGGTTAAGAATCTGCCTGCCAATGCAGGGGACGGGGTTTGAGCCCTGGTCTGGGAAGATTCTCACATGCCGCGGAGCAGCTAAGCCTGCGAGCCACAACTCCTGAAGCCTGCGCGCCTAGAGCCCGTGCTCCGCAACAAGAGAAGCCACCGCTCGCCGCAACTAGAGAGAGCCCGCGCACAGCAACGAAGACCCAACGCAGCCAAAAACAAATACATAAAATAAATTTTAAAGAAAGAGTGATTATATTTTTAGAACAAACTTAATTCTAATTTTGAAATACCATGGTTGAAGAAATGGAGAGTTCTTGGCTCCACTGGAGAGAAGTAAAGAAACGTGTGGGTGGAGATAGTCGTTACTGTCAGGCAGCGGTGAATGCTGGACCTAGAACGTTACTCTTTCTTCACTCGGTCCTCAAGAGCCCACAGATGCAAGGGGAATTTTGTGTCTGTTTCATTTCACTGTAAATGTTATGCCACGCACTTTACAGAATTTAGAGCCAGAGGCCCTTGTGATCACGTCAGACCAAGTCCCTCATTTTCCAGGTTAAAAAACCCCAGACTCAAAAAAGTCGAGCATCTTGGCCGAAGCTGCAGGAAGCCTAGTGGTTTTTTTTTTTTTTTTTTTTTTTGTGGTACGCGGGCCTCTCACTGCTGTGGCCTCTCCCGTTGCGGAGCACAGGCTCCGGACGCGCAGGCCCAGCTGCCGTGGCACACGGGCCCAGCCGCTCCGCGGCGCGTGGGATCTTCCCGGACCGGGGCGCGAACCCGCGTCCCCTACATCGGCAGGCGGACTCTCAACCACTGCGCCACCAGGGAAGCCCAGCCTAGTGGGTTTTTAACTGCTTCACTGCTCCTGACCTGGGGAGGATGCTTCACTCTGAGCTAATCAAAGAGTCAAATTGACATCTTACTTAAGGAGGAATATTTAAGTGGAGCTTCTCAGGCTCCCGGAGGGGGCTTTCATAGAAGCTGCAGTTGCCCATCACTGCAAAGGAAAATAGCTACTGAAGGAGACTCTTTAAATTTCTTCACATTTTCCTTGTCACTCACTGTTTGCATTCACCTCAGGAGTGGATGAGGGGACACGGAGGCCGCAAGGGAGGGAGGGCGCTGACTCCCAGCCCCCAGCGGTCCCGAGCCCAGCTATTCCCAGCTCACAGCTTCGTGTTCTTCTCTGAGCAG
>NW_006778358.1:1733324-1765279 GCF_000442215.2 Lipotes vexillifer | reverse complement strand
GAAGAGCGTGACCGGGAGGCCGGCTTCAGGAGTCAAGTACGCTGTGAGCGTTAGGCAAGAAAGTGCCAGGCAGGCTAAGATGGCAGGGGTATGTGTGTTCCCTCACTTCTGATTCTTAACTTTGTGATTAAGCGTCATTAACAGCGTAATACTGGACGTCCGTCCTCCTTGCAGCAGTGGCTGAAACACTGGCCTTTAATACGAGTTATGTTATTGAAGAGCAGGCCTCCTTTTTGGTCCCCCATTTGAGTTTAGCAAATTTCAAATGATGTGGGTTAGTTGTTCAGTCATTCTTTGTTATAATCACTAAAATAGCATTGATTTGATCATCAAGAAAGCTCTTATCTAGGGCTTCCCTGGTGGCGCAGTGGTTGGGAGTCCGCCTGCTGATGCAGGGGACACGGGTTCGTGCCCTGGTCCGGGAGGGTCCCACATGCCGTGGAGCGGCTGGGCCCGTGGGCCATGGCCGCTGAGCCTGCGCGTCCGGAGCCTGTGCTCCGCGACAGGAGAGGCCACAACAGTGAGAGGCCCGCGTACCGCAAAAAAAAAAAAAAAAAAAAAAAGAAAGCTCTTATCTAAATGCTTCTGTCAGGAGCACTTATTTAAAAGCAGAACTAGAAACATAGTATGTCCATTTCTAGATTGGTATCCTGATGATTTAAATAACAGCCAGCCTGTTGAACAAAGAAGTAACTAAAGTAAGTGGAACTGGGTTAGTTTTGGTTTTATAGGGAATCTAGGGTAGGGATGGGAGGAAATTCATATTTTGCCACTAGAAAATCTGATTTTATATTAAAAAGAACAAATTCAGGATATTTTAGAATTACCATTGTTTTTTATTTGTTTCATGTAACTGTAGTTTTTAAAACTGAATATAGAATCGGCAGAGTTAATTGTTTCATTTTTGTGTGCTTAAAATGTGACTTAGAGCAGCGGTCCCCAACCTTTTCAGTACCAGGGACCGGTTTCGTGGAAGACAGTCTCTTTCCACGGGCTGGAGTGGGTGGGAATGGTCAGGCGGTGATGCGAGCGATGGGGGCAGCAGATGAAGCTTCGCTCGCTTGCCTGTCGCTCACCTCCTGCTGTGCGGCCTGGGTCTTAACAGGGTGGAGGACCCCTGACTTAGAGGGAACTCTCATTATTGTGACAGAAAACACTGATTCACTAGGCCTTGTCTCTTTAAAACAGTAGCTAAAATTGACAGATGTTTGTATGCTTTCCCTGAATACCGTTTGCATCCAAAGTTCCCAGTAAAAATAGATAAGCTTAATGTGCTCCTGGTGGTTTTATGTCAGAGGTCTGGTCTAGTTTTTACAAACAGTAAATCTTAGTGCGGGAACTCTAATGTTAGAAATACTTGAAAGGTTTTCATATAGTATTTACATTTCATAAAGTAACACAACATAATGAGGGGTAGGAGCCTATGTTAGGAGTCTTGCAGTCCTGTGTTTGTTTCTCTTTTTTACGAGGTGTTCTTTCCTGGGCTCTTAACTTTCCTGAGCATGCAGTTCTTGCTTAATAGAGATAATAATAAAAGTCTCCTGTCTTATTTGTAGCCCTTGGGACAAATATGTTTTGGAATTAAGAATCTCTCAGAGTTGAGAAAGAGAACAGTGTGTATACACTGGTGATACACACTCTGGTGAGGTCTGGGCAGCCCCCCATCATCAAGCACATGGAGATTTCTGCAGCCAAACGTTCAAGGACCCACACCAAAGGGATCAATAAAGACTATTAGTAGCCTCAGGTCAGGTCTTACCGCCAATGACTTTTTCTGACCAGGTTTTGAAAAAATATTTGGAATTTCAGAGCTGTTTTTAGCTTTTGGTGGATAAGGGGTTATGGACCTGTATTGCCCTCCCAAGCACAGCACAGAATAATCTCTCAATAAATGATGCCAGAGACAATGCCGTGGTACATGGTGATGATAGAAGGCTGTTCTATTAAGTATTTGAAATAAACACCTCTGCATTTTCAAGGGAAAATGTCATTACGTTGGTCTTTGTATTGCATGTTGTTGACACATAGGCCCTGAGAATGTCTCCTCTCTGACAAGGGTTTAGTATTTAGCTGTAAGTTCTTAAATAGTAATTACTTAGAAATATTAATCCACAAAGCATAGTGACTATTAGGCAGTAGGGGCTTATGGCAGAAAATTACTTTAGAGATTGTACAGGGTGGCCAGACTCGGCCACGTGAGTGAGGGTAGAAAAGGCAACAGTGGCCAGTTCCCGAGGCGTGTGATCCAGGCGTGGTGTTGTTTGCTGGTTCACCTCCCTCCGTTTTGCTATTATAATAGTGTCACTTCATCAGAGGTCATTTACCCAATAGCCTGAACTGTTCTGAAGCAAAGCAGTTCTTTCTTTCCTCAGTTTGCCGCCTGTGTGCCAGCTGTGCTGAGTTGAAGAGGCAGTGGAGACTAGAGGTTAAGAGAATGGACCCTGCTTCCTGGGTCCAGGTCCACAGACCTGGCCTTTCCACTTGGTAGCCGTTGGTCCTGCGTCTTCACGTATGACACAGAGTCACGATGTGCCCCCATCCAGCTCTCCATGAGGACTGATGGTGTAGTGTACGTCAGGGCCGGCTTCAGTAGCAGGTGCTCAGACAGCAGTGCAACTATTCATTAAGAGATGAGCATTATCATACTGCCGTCCTCATGTTCAATGTTTTTTTTTTTTTTTTTTTTGCGGTACGCGGGCCTCTCACTGTTGTGGCCTCTCCCGCTGCGGAGCACAGGCTCCGGACGCGCAGTCTCAGTGGCCATGGCTCAGGGGCCCAGCCACTCCGCGGCATGTGGGATCCTCCCGGACCGGGGCACGAGCCCGTGTCCCCTGCATCGGCAGGCGGACTCTCAATCACTGCGCCACCAGGGAAGCCCACGTTCAATCTTAAAATTACATTACAAACAGGGAGCTAAGCAATCTGAGATTTTCTGCACAGCTGACATTTTGACTTAGTTGCTGAGAAGAGTTATCTGTGTTTAAAGTCTTGGTGGCTCACTTTGGAGCGACCTTGACCTTGAGGCTATCATGGTGCCTGTTAGAGGACACTGTACAGAGGAATGAGCCTGCCCCACATTCCCCGAACAAGGAGGGGGCGCTGTCGGCCTCCCAGCCTTGCTCTTTTGCCTGTGAACCAGGAGCCCGTGGGAAGGACTGGCTTTTGCCCTTTTTCCTGCAGCCGGCTGCAGAGAGCAAGTTGTTGTTCAGGTGAAGGTCACAAGGCAGGGAGGAGGGCAGCTGCCACCACGGCTGAGTCAGGAAGGGGGCCGGCTGGACTAGCTTGATGGAGCCCCTGACTTGCAAATATTTTTATGTTTTAAATCGAAAGGTTCCACAAGCTTGTCTTGCAAATGCTCCTTGGGCAGGTACATTCATTCAGGATTCCTTGGCGATCTGGGAAACATTCTCAGACTTAATGAGAAGCAAAAGCCTCGTGGGGCAGTTTGGTTTTGAGTATGAGCTAGATTTCACAATTGTCTGCGACTGTTTTTAAAAAAGTGCTTGGAATTTGTACAGTCTTCTTTGAATTACTTTCATGTTTGTTGGAAATATGATTGCACTTGGTATTTACAATTCTGTGAAAAGGAACCACTAATAAAAGAAAAATTGTAACCCATTTGTAACCCTGAGTGGTTGGTTCATACTAGCTTTTATTTCCAATTTATGCTTTCTGAAGCAACTTTTCTTGGGCCTGAAAAAACAAATTCTTATTTTTTAAAAAAGACTGTATTTTGCTCCCTCCAGCTCTTTCTACCAAATAGTGTTTGTCTTTTACTTTTTGAAATTGTGCCCTTACTTCAAGTCTGTATTGAGTCATCAGTACTCATCAGGTTTGCTGTTTACCAAACCTCGATTTTTCTTTTTACACTATGTTGGGGAGTATACAGCAGATACTATAGCTGTAGTTTAAAAAAAGAGTCTCCTGGTTTTTCATGCAGATCTGATAGGCAAGTGGACAGTGGCATAGGTGTGTACTTGCGTATCTCTCAACTCTTTTCAAGCTTAATATAGTTGATCCTGGTCTTCTGCCTGGTGCTGGCCTCATACTGAAAGGCACATTCCATTAACTGTATCCATTCTTTGAAGTTGAGACATCTTGAAATTATCATCGGGTATTTCTTTACGAGTGAGACAGGACCTGTGTTCTGTAATATGTACTAAGAGACTGTCATATAAACAGAAGCTTGATATCAGGTGGTGCATGTGGTATTACCTACTAATGGTGATACTGAAGGTTTCTCTCTTTTTAATCTGAAGAAAGAAAAATAATGTACTAAGTGCACTGGTTAAAAAGCAATGGAATATTCATAGCCTGTGCTACCAAAGAGCTTGACATTAGATGGAAGCTGTCTCTGGTGACAGTTTGTGGGTGGGACTGGCTTGTGTGCTGTATACCTGCCACGCCAGGATATTAAGGTGCTTGACAACTCACAGGCCCCCATTATTATCCCCACTGAGCAGGTGGGAAGCTGTGGCTCAGAAGGGCTACCCCGTGTCTGTGGGGCAGGGGGCTAAAATGAAAGGTAAAGAGGGAGCTTTCAGAAGGGCTGGGAGGTGGACAGACAGAAGACAAATGGATCCAGTAGGAATCACTTTGATAGTGTGACCCCGGGTGACTGGCAGAGCGTGATGCTGACAGAGAGGTTCAGAAATGAACTATGGTAATAAGGTAAGCGTGTATCTGTAGCCTGAGCAGCCGCTGTGCTGCGAGGCTTGACCTCTGTACCCCACCCTGTCCTCCCACATGTGCATGTGTGCGTGTACACACACACACACACACACACGCATGCACGCGTGCACGCGCACACACACACACACACACACACACACACACACACACACACACACACCTGCTCATTCTACAGGGCTCTTTACAGAGGACCACCAGGGATTTATTCAGGTTCATGAGCCATTTTATTTACACGCACTACTGACTTTGCTAAGCCCTATGCAGAAAAGACCATCAGTCAGACCAGAAGGTCACTGGTGTGGAGCAGAAGAGGACAAGTCCGCTTGTCCCTGGACAGGCCTTTAGCAGCTGCCTCTTTTTATCTAGATGTCTGTCAGCACAACTGATCTCTCAGTGGTGGAGGTAACAAAGGGCAAGGGATCACTTTTGTAGCAATGAACCTTGAATTAACGCCCCTTTTATTTATTTACTTTAACTGAAATATAGTTGACATGCAGTGTTAGGTTAGTGTCAAGTGTACTCTGTAGTGACTTGGCATTTGCATACATTGTGAAACAATCACCAGATAAATTTAGTGCCCACCTATCCATGATCTGCATCCTTAGTTACCATGGCTACTAATTGCAGAATCAGAGGTGGCCTTCAGTACTTTGCAGCACATGAACAAATGTCTTCAGATATTCAAATATCTTTTAAGGAAAGTTTCTGGCTAAAGACTTCACTGACTTAGTTTTTGGCTGGTTATCCCCTCTCCATCAGAAAGAGACGAATGTGTATTTGATGTAGTCTTAAATATGTTGTTTGATGATGTTGGCGTTTTGCAGCTTCTCAAGTACAGTAGCCAGTGAACTACTCAGCCCCAGCTGTGACTTAAAAACATTGGGTTGCCCTGCTTTACTTTTACTCTTTTTCTTTAGTGTGGTGGATTTCAACTAGCAAGAACTCTTATGTATTTAAGTTCATGGAATGTTTAGCTTTCACAACAGCTTAGTTTATAGAATAAATTATCCTCGAAGACCAGGACAGAGGCATTTAACTGTTTTGTTTTCTTGGGTTTTACTTACATGTTTCAAGTCTTTTAGAAGAGACGGAAAAACATGAACTCTGTAGTTAAACATCAATTGTCTGAGTTGTGAAGCTTTGAGCCTTATAAAAATGTTAAGTTAAATTGCTGCTCTGTGACTTGACTACCACTGTCTCACACAAAACCCAGGTAGATTTGTTGGCTCAATCATGCATAAACTGAGGTGAGATTTAATTTAATCATTATTGCATGTAATATTTATACATAGACAGACTTGCACTATTAAAGTAAGAGCTGATTAAAATCGTGGTGGGAAAGCGGACAGAAGATGTAATTCTCAACGTGTTAGATTACTGTCCGGTTGCTCCCAATTTTTTTTCTCCTTTGTTTCTTGTTTCTTGTAGATTTAGATAAGAGACTGTATCGTTAATGGACAGCCCTAAAACTGAGGGAGGCAGGCGTGGTTTTTATGGCATATATATGTGTATTTCATTGTAGGTGCTGGACTGGATTGAGAACCATGGAGAAGCATTTCTGAGCAAACATACAGGTGTGGGGAAATCTCTCCATCGGGCCAGAGCTTTGCAGAAACGTCACGAAGATTTTGAAGAAGTGGCACAGGTAAAACAATGGCTTTTACTATATTTTCTTCCATAAATACCTATGTGGTTGGTTTTGCATTACAGCTTTAACCCCATCTCTGTTGACTTAGCTTTAATGACGTATGTTTGAAGGTGATTCAGAGATAATGCTCAGATTTCGGATGAAGCTGGCATTGCCTGGCAGAAAGATGATTTAGACAGTTGACCCTTTTGTAAATGTGAAGTTCTTGAAACAGAAAAATGTCTTGGATATTTTTGCCATATCTATTGTACAAGTGTCTGTTGACCAGTTTGTAAAATTCCAGTTCATAATCAGGGAATGACAGTCCTTGAATTTCTGGAATGATGGGCCAGCATTTCTTTTCCCTTTTCTATTTCTTTTAAAGTCATGTGCTTCAGAAACAGGAGGCAGGGGTGTGGTATGTTAAGAGCATGAGATTTGTGGAGTTGGAATGTTGGCTGTAATGCTCGCCAGCTGTGTGGCTTTGGAAAAGTCTCTTAACCTTTCTGAGGTTAACTTTTTTACCTGAAAAGTAGGCACAGTGAGGGCTGCTGGAGAGGAAGTAAGGTGTGTGTGATAGTGTCATGTATGGCATCTCGCCCAGGTCTTTCCCACATTGGTAAATGTGCCTTTCATTTTGTTTTGTGTTTTGAAAGAAAGAGGAGTGAAGGAGGGAGAGATTACCATGCAATGATATATATGTGGAAGCTATAGGAGCTAGGGTAAAGGTTGTTTAAAAAGAAATTGTAGGATGAATCCACACTGAGACACATTATGGTAAAACAGAGGAACACCAAAGGCAGAGTCTCACCAAGAGAGAAATAACAAAATCACAACCGTGAGAATGACTCTTAGCTGACTTCTCACCAGTAACTGCAGATTCTGGAAGACAGTGGGATGGAGTCCTAAGGGAAAGGAACTCTGAACCCGGAATTCCACACCCAGTGGAGCTATCATTCAACAGTGAGAATAAAATATAGACCAAGACCAAGAGAGTTTACCATTCACTTACTTACAGGAGAACTGAAGTGTGTAGTTTAGTCTTGGAAGCACCCACCGTAATTTAAACTCCACGAGTGCAGGGATTTTGTGTTGTTCACTTCTCTGTCGCTAGCGCCTAGAACAAGGCTGGCGTGGTGCAGCTAAGCGTCCAGCAGTATTTGTTGAATGAGTTAATTTAATGAATAAAAAGGAAATATGAGAAGAAAGGCTTGAGGTCAATAATGAGCACAGAAACTGGTAAATATGTTTGTAAATCAAAGGATTGACCATTTAGACACAAGACGGTAGAATTGGGTGGTAGTTAAAAACAAGACAGAGTAAAGCTCCGGAGCGCTTGAACACAGAAGGTGGAGAGGTGTCCTGACGAGGTTGGCAGGAGGTGTTGCTTATCTTAGATTTGTAAAGACAGGGGTGCGTGTGAGCGTTTTTGAATGACTACTAAATGCAGGGATAGAAAACACCGCTTCCCATAAGTATAAAGAGAAAAGAAATACAGAAAACCAGATAAGTAAAAACTCAGGAAAATGGGTCTAGTGGAAGCAAAAGAAAGGAGAACAACAAAAATCATGTCGGAAATCACAAAATAAGATGTAGCAATTTGTCCCCAAATAGCAGTAATTACAGTAAATGCAAAATAGATTATACTTGTTAAAAGAAAGATTCTCTGAATAGTTTTTTTAAAAATCATACTGTGTATTGTTTTCAAAGGGCAAACCTAAAACATAAATACCCAGGAATTTTGAAAGTATGTAAAGTGTTAGAAAAAGATCTACCAGGCAAATATTAAGCAAATGAAAACTGGTATAGGAATATTGGTATTAAGCAAATAGACTTGAAAGCATAAAAACATCATTAGAAATAGAGAGAGCCTTCAATTATAAAAGGGAGAGTATCAATATTACATCTAATGATTTTGTCTCAAAATCTATAACGCCAAAATAAGCAGGAGTGGGTGTGTCCATGGATTTTACATGACAGAGGGTTCAGTTATACCCTGGGTTTGTCAGGAAACTGATGTGAGATAGAGTCATGAGATAAGAAAGCAAACTGCACTTCAGTCCTGTTCAGGGAAAGTGGCTTTAAAAAGTTACCTCCTTTTGGGCTTCCCTGGTGGCGCAGTGGTTGAGAGTCCGCCTGCTGATGCAGGGGACACGGGCTTGTGCCCCGGTCCAGGAAGATCCCACATGCCGCGGAGCGGCTGGGCCCGTAAGCCATGGCCGCTGAGCCTGTGCGTCCGTAGCCTTTGCTCCGCAACGGGAGAGGCCACAGCAGTGAGAGGCCCGTGTACCACCAAAAAAAAAAAAAAAAAAAAAAAAAAAGTTACCTCCTTTAAAGTCTCTGTATGTAAAGTTATAGTGACACCCAGCCTCGTTGCATTCTTGATCTTAGAAGCAGGATGGAAGAGGCTCCGTGTTCAGCGGCCTCGCCGCACCAGGATGGGTCTCTGGATTTTTCTTTTCTGCATTACGTGTGATGTCCCTGCTTACGGTTGCTGGCAAATATTTTGCCTTCCTCTCGTAGCAGAAGAAATGTGGAAAATGTGTTCCATCTCCCCTTGGTTTTTCCATAAGATAAGCTACTGCTCTGTAGCCATGTGGTTTGAGGATGGATGTGAGATTTGGATCCTCTGAGCAAAGACTTCAGGCACCAAAGAATCTAAGAGGTGGGACTGCAAACAACCAAACCCAGAGCAGGCTCCTGCCCCAAGTAGCAAGGTTACCCGTGACCGTGGACTTGGTTCCAGTGTGAAGGCGCTGGCCTGCCGAGTGTCCTCCCGTGCGTCCAGCACCTGTTGACCCCTCCCTCTAATTCCTGTGGTGCCTTCTGTGGCGACCCTCGCCCTATCTTTTCATGGTAATCTTACTTCTTCAGATCTAAGATGACAATCAGAGCCGTCAACACAGGGGCTCAGGGGGCAGCAAGAGGGAGACACTTTCTTTGTAGGACACATTTGCGCCTTGAGGTTTCTAGGGCGAGCCCCAGAGCGGAGGGAGGACTGCCTTTACCCCTGGTTCAGAGAAAGGCAGGGGCCCATCAGCTTCCGCCGCCCCCCGGCCGGGTCTCACTGCGTTCTTATCATCTTTGGCATGTTGACCCTGGGACTCCAAGGGGTACCTGACCCTCTTTTCCTTAAACCGAGAGTCCTTAAGCCCAAGTCTGAACTGTGCATGAAAAAACAAAAACCTTCAATGTAAACACCTTTTGCTCACTTTGCAAACATCTGCACCCGGTTCCCTCCCTCTGGTCTTCATATAATCACCGGTCATGTGCCAGGGATTCATTCTGCCGGGGCCTGGGGAGCCACGCACAGACACCCAGCCTCCCCTCTCCGCGGGCCTCCCTCCTTTGCAAACCCGCCAGGGGGCAGGCTCTGAGCGCTCCGCCCTGGACCTGGCCTTGCGTTCATTTCCATCCCCTGCCGGGACCTGGCCCCTCACTTCTTGGCCTCTTGGCCCAGCATCTCCAGCTTCTCCTTCTCTTAGTTCTTTTCCTTCTGGCATGAAATGTTTATAGGCCCTCCCGTCTCTTGGAGAATGTCGCTTGATGCTGGTGCATGTTTTAGATACCGTTGGTTCAGAGGGAGTGTTGTGCACTTTACCTCTGCATCGCCCCTGGCACCAGCCGTCTGGTTTCTGCGTCCCTGGCTGATAAAACTGTAGCCAGGAGGCACACAGGGACGTGCCGTTGCCCAGAGTGGGCATTCAGCAGTCTGTCGTGGTTGGCTGTGAACGGGGACCAGCCCCTCACATATGAGAAATCCCCTCCACTTGCCTCAGGGTGAAAGTCTCTGATCCTTTCTGTCCGCAGACACACGTCCAGCTCAGTGTGTGTCGTGTGACAGGTCCCGAGTGGTCCCTGATGGGGTTCTGGAGCCTGGTGCTTGCCGCCCGTGTACCTGCAGAAACTGCGCATCACGGACCCGCTTCAGGCTGGTTCTGAAAGGAACGTGCCCTGCCTCAGAGGACACCGGGGGGCCACCCTGGACACCTCTACAATAAGAACAGATTAAACGTAGTAAGCTGGGAGGAGGCTGTAGACCTGAAGAAATAGAGTGGGCTTCTCTCTCTAGCCCCCCCAGCTTGTTTAATAAAGATTCTTTGAGGGGCGTAAGAGGGAGGAGGGTAGCATTTTAAGCCAGGAGAGGTCTGTCCTGTGAAGTGGCTCCACAAGGGGCCGGGCTTTATTAAGACCATGTGCAGCAGATTTGGGCTAGACAGACAGTGGCCTGGGTATCTAGCCAAATTACACTCTGTGTTTGTAGCTTCATTCATGGAAAGCTGTCTGCCTCTTCCCAGAGAAGACGATGACATCAGTCTTGCTCTCGTGCAGGGGGCGAGGCCACTGGAGGGAATGCCTTCCCTACCTTTCCTTCTCTACCCTCCTGTCTTCGATAGCTTTCTGTCAAAACAAAGTATAATACAAGTCTTATGGCAGAGGGAGATCTACGGACATGCTTTAGATGTATGTATCTTTTAGACAGAATGGCCTTTGGAGGCACCTTAAAAACAGGAACAGAGGCACCTTTAGTGCTTAATAAAGAGCCTTTTCTCATTTTCTGAAACATACAAAGGTAAAACACATTTTGGGCTTGGGGGAAAAACCTTTCTTTTTCATAGTTAAGTTCACGGTGAGTTAGTGTGTGTCTTGGGGTTGTGTTTTGAAGGGTCCTTTGTAAAATGAATTCTAAATTGTCTCTAGACAATCTTTAGTTTCAAGATACTGAATTAGCAGTTTATTTAATGAGTTTTTCTTAAAGTCAGCTTCTTCAAAACATGGCATGGTAAAGTAACGTGACGGAGATTCGGAAACGAAGTGTCAAAGGTCTTACGGTTGAATTCATTTAAAACCTACTAAATATAGGTGATTGTGTGGAACGGTTCTAGTGTCCTGAGAAGGGGGAACCCGAAAAGAGCCTCTTGTGTCCTCGGTGGCAGCGAGTTGTGCAGCCTGTGTGACTTCGACCTCGCTGCGAGGCCCCTGGTCTCAGGCTGTTTCAGACACTGCTAGAGCCACGTCAGGAAGCGTTGGACCATTTCTGCACACAGCTCGGCAGACCCGAGAACCTCCTCTGAAGATCCATTCCTTCTTTATGTTGTACAGTGATTGTTGAGTAGACAGATCCTCTCCAATGACTCCAGGCTGATGAATTTCTAGAGGCGGCAGATGCAGCCACGTTGCACGTTCACGCAGGAGCTTTAAAAAAAGAAATTAACAGTGCTTTCCACGTGAAGCTTTTTGCAAATGACTCTGGGAAAGGAAGGTGCTCTTTGACAGCCACCTGCCCTTTTACCTTCTAAATAATTGTCCAAGTTTAACGTCCCTTTTTAGATTTAAAAAGCTATGAGTACAGCAGCCAGGAAAGCTGAGAAAATTCTGGTTCGAGGAAAAAGCTGGTTTTGAGAGCACAGAAGATGTCTCTAATAGGAGTCAATACATCTGTGGCATAGCATCTTCCCGTAGGTGCCTTCTCTCATGTCTGCTTGTCCCCTGGGATTCAAATCACCTTCCAAAGACGTAAACATCTTGAAGTTGTTCTCCAGGAAGCCATTTCTGTCAGTAACTTCTTTTGTGTGCGATATAATTAACGTGTCTTCCAGGATAAAGAAGTGTGGCATTCGGGAAAGCAGGAGACCTTAAACATTCATTCTGGATTTTCAGAAGCTAATCGGGCCAATTCTCTAACCCCCGGGGTCTCTCCTGAACTCATTCACCTTTCTCAGGGAGAATGCTCTGCGCACAGCACGTGGGCACTTTCGGCACACCTGAAATTCAGGCATGACGTGCTTGTGTTTTCCTCCTTTCCTAAGATCAAGAAAACCCATCTTTTTTTTTTTTTTTTTTTTTTTTTTAACCAGTTTCTAAATATAGCCTCTGGCCATCTTGCGTAAGACCCAGGCTGTAGCTGCTGTGGATGGTAGGGAGAGAAGGTCTGATCCTCCTTTGAAAGGCTCTTGTGTTTCTTGAGACCTAGGACATTATGCAATTTTAATTTACTTCTCAAGAAAATAGGAAACTCTTCGGGCGCACCCCGGCCTCGCTCTGCAGTATCTCCTTCAGTCCTCGCTGCACGGATTGGTACCCCACCCCATGGACCAGGAAGTGGGCCCCGGGGGAGATGCCCTGGGGACAGGGCAGTGGGTGGAAGAGGGGGCTCCAGTCTCTTCAGACCCCCAAACAGCCTCCTTTACCTGACACCTCCTCCCTGCTGTAAGTCTAAGATTGATTGACTCAACCTTCCCTTCTGAGAGGACCGCTGGCCGAGGCCTTTGTTTTGGGGACAGTTCCAGCTCTCCTGACTGCTGGCTGAGTTGTTGCACCTCTTTGTCTCCATGTTCTGGCTTACAAAGTAGAAGGGAAATCGTGTCCTTGTCACAAGGCTGCTTCGGGGCACAGAGCAAGTGCTCCAAAGCTAGCGTTTCTCATCCGTATGTTTATGAACACGCTGAGATCCATTTCTTCCATGGCCAAAGGATCCAGGGTAGGTTCTGTGCACAGGGAGGCCTTGGCCTTGGGTTTCAGAGAGGCCGCGGGGTGACCCTAGCTCCACCAGCACCTACTGCTGTGCCGAGGGACAGCCACGGAGACCTTCCTACTGGCTCAGGGTCTTCAAGCGTAAAATGAGAGGTGAGATGAAATGAGTGCTGTTTCGTGTCCCAGATCATTCAGATATAATTCTTCTTCTGGGACGTTGATTGTTGTAACTGTCTTTACCTGCTGGCCAAGAGGCGGAAAGCCTTCAGAATTGGCATGTGTTGGGAAGCTCTGTCACCTGCAGATCCACTTACTAAACTCGAGAGGGAAGCGGCTTCACGGCTGTAGTGACAGTAGATGCGAGAACAGGACTCGGCTCTTAACAGGTGTGTGCGTGCAGCGTACAGCGTGCTACGCTGTCTGCTCCGTCCAGCACCGAGGCCCCGTCGTGCCTCTGCTCAGAGCTGCAGAGCACGGTCCTGGGAGGCCCTGCAGGGAAGCGTGGATCCCCATAAAGCCACCGTCCCCAGGAATGTCACCTCACTGTACGGCCTCTGATGAGCGGAGGCCTCTGGGGGCAACGTGTATGCAGAACCTGCCCAGCAGGAACTTTGAGGCTGGTAGCTGCCCATCGCGAGGAGAGCTTTCTCTGTGCCCAGGGGCTGCGCTGAGGGGCCGGAGGCCAGCCTCCCCGGAGGGAAGGACTAGGTCAGGGGTCCGCAAGCGGTACCGGTCTGTGGCCTGTTAGGAACGGGAGGTGAGGGGAGGGTGGGCGAGCGAAGCTTCCTCTGCTGCCCCCATCACTCGCATGACCCCCTGATCACCCTCCCTCCATCCCCCGGCCCCGTCCGTGGAAAAAGCATCTTCCACGAAACCGGTCCCTGGTGCCACAAAGGTTGGGGACCGCTGGACTAGGTGACAGAATCTGTGGACAGTGCTCAGGACCTGTTCCCTAGGTGAAGGCTGTTTTTTAAAAATCTGCTCTGTGTGTGTGTGTACATACATACACATAATATCTTTTTAATAAACTTTTTTAGACAACTTTTAGATGTACAGAAAAATGGTGAAGATGATACAGAGAATTCTCATACCCTGCACCCAGTTTCCCCTGTTATCAAAACTCACACCGTTCATTAGTGCGGTACGTTTGTTATCATTAATAAGCTAGTATTGATCTAATATCATACTAATAATATATTATACGAATGTAATACTGAACCGATACTGTTAGGATTAATAACTAATACTGATGAACTGAAGTCCATACTTCATTCAGGTTTCCTTCGTTTCCCCCTGTTCGGGGCCCCGTCCCGGATCCACGCTGCATGTGGTTGTGAGGCCCCCTGAGGCTCCTCGTGGCCCCGACATTTTCCGTCGCTCCTTTTTGTGTCATCGTCGATGGCTTCCTCGTCCCTCCCTCATCGTTACCGCATCGCTGTGATTCTCATTCATAGTTTAACTCCTCCCTCGTCCGTCTGGCCACGAGGAGGGCTGATCCTGTCCAGCCTGAGGCTGCGGGTCACCACGTCGGTGACACCCAGGTACTGACGTGACAGTCTTTCTGTCCTGTCCCTCGGAATCTCCCTGGTGGTTTGATAATCTGCGTGAAGGGCTTCTTGTCACAAAGTCACCGCTGGCCAGGGTCGCGCAGGACCGAGAGTGGACTTTTCTGAAAAGTGCTTTTGTCGTTCCAGAGCTCTTTTGAAGTGGGCAGGTTCGCTGTCTGCTCTGCGCAGGACAGCTTAGCTTCCCAGTGGGTCACGGTGAATATATACAAAACCCTTTAACTGTGCTCTGAAGCTCTGCAGTCAGATTGGGAATGACTGTGCTTTTCAGATAATGCCACGTAATTGATTTCAGAGACTATGTAAAGTGTGCACATAGACATTCTCCGAGTCGGGCCATGTCGGTCAGTCTTACGGGGTTCTTTGACCTCTCTCCCATCATTTCTAGGAGTTCTGAAGGATCCTTTGTTAATAGTGCAGAACATTCTTGTGAGACTTGGATAGTACCAAGAAAGAAAAGTCCTCTGAAGATGGTTTTCTAGAGGGACAGGGAGAAAGGGGTGACAGTCAGCCCCGTGAAGCAGGGCTGCATGAACCACCGTTGTGAGGGGTGAGCTGAACAATACACTGGGTTGTTGAAAGCCCAGGCCCGAGTCAGACCTGGATGCGTCCCGCTTCACCACCTGCCAGCCTTGGCCTCTGAGTCTTGAGATTGGCCTCCTGGCCTCAGTCTTCTGACCTGTAAAAGGGGCTGTGGTTAGGATCAGACAGCTCAGTGCAGGGGAGGCCCTTAGACCCACGCCCAGTAAGTGCTCGTGCCAGGGGCACACTTGGAGCAGGGAGCCATCAACCTCTGCTGGTGACGAAAAGCAGACCGCCCTCCAGCTGGTCTTTATTGTCACGTTTAAATCCCCTGTCGACACTGTACCCCCTCAGAGCCTGCCCAGGATGGACCACTCCACCCCACCCCACCCTGACGCTTGGGCCTCGCGTGCTCTCTAAGTTTGTGCATCAGCATCATTTTTGAGATCACCTCATACTTATCACACTGAATGTTACTGTGTTGTAAAATTTTTTTTAACTTGCAGAAAAGTTGGAAATACAGCACAGAGAACATACCCGCCACGCTAAACCGTTGACTCGAGTGTGTGTTTCCTACCAACATTCTGCTATACTGTCGTAATACCGCCATCAAAATCTGGAAATTAACACTGACACATGACTACCTTCTAACCCTCAGACCACAATGTCCTTCATAGCTAACGGATCCAGTGTAGAACCACCTGTGACGTTTAGTCGTCACATCTCTTAGTGTCCTTCAGCCTAGAGTCGCTCCTTGGTCCTTCCTTAACTTCTGTGACATGACATTTTGGAAGATCTGAGGCCCGTTGTTTTGGAGAATGCCCCTCACTTTGGGTTTGTTTGATGCTGCCTCATGCCTGTACTCTGGTTATACGTCTTTGGCAGGTGTATCCCGGGAGTGTTGCCGTGTCCTCCTAACTCCGGCCCTTCAAGGGTTGCACAGTTTAGTCTGTCCTGTTACCTATGATGTCCACTTTGATCCCTGGGTTAAGGTGGTGTCTGCCAGACGTCTCCGTTCTAAAGTGAGTCGTTCCCCCTTTGTAATTAGCAAGTACTTTGTGGGAAGGTACTTTGAAATTCTATAACTATGCCGTCCATCCTCCAGTTTTACTTTTTGTGTCAGTCGGAACTCCTGGTTTCCTATTGAGTGGATGGATTATCCTCCATCGCTGTCACTGTTCCTTCTGATGCTCAGATGGTCCCTCGTTAGGCCAGCGTGCGCCTCCTCAAGCTGGCTTCCCTCTCCTGTCCACATTGTTCTTGGGCTTCTCCTTGCTTTGGGGCACGGTAGGATGTTGCAGGCTCATCTTGTACTTTGTCTCACCCCAACCCTGGAGTCCGCCATTTCTCCCCGGAGCCCTGGTCCCCTCCAGAGCAGAATGGTGCTTACAAGTGGAGGTCTGGGTACTACCATGCTTAGTGCTGCTGGGCCATTGCTGTTCCCAGGCCCTCTTGGTGGATGGGGGGCGGGGGAGGGACATGAGGGTACGTGCGCACTCACACACGTGTCTCTTGAAAACCGTGAACTTACGTGGATCCTCCAGTTCCGATCCAGTGTTGCAGGGTTGGCTCAAGCATTCTCCTTCTCCAAAATGAGGAACCCGCCTCTCATCATCCGTGATTATTAGTAGGTTAATACCCCTGGAGGCCACCAGTCTCCACCTGGGAGACTTCCCACTGCAGGGTCACCCCGTGCCCCATCAGGCTCGGACTCCCCACAGGGGCGCCCTCGCACACCTGGGGCCACCCCCATCTCACCCATGAGGTGCCGATCCTGCTCGGCTGTGGGGCTGCAGTGCTGGGGAAGGAGGAGGACGAAGGGCTCAGCCAGTGCCTCACGGGGAGCCTCGTGCCTCTTCTGGGCTTTTCGGGGCCTGAATTCTGTTCTTTCCTGCACTGAGGTCCCCCACCCGGCTGGACCGCTCCCCGTTCCCGTCGGCAGCCCTCTGGCCAGCAGGTCCCTCGAACACTGTTGGGTCTCTAACAAACCTGTTGATTTGAGGAAGCCATTTGCAGCCTCGCTTATCAAGAATTAAAACAGAGTAATTTTCAGAGTATTTTAGACACCCAATTGATACTCAACTCTCAGCTCTTTAAAACTCTGGCTACTTCATAGCCATTGTAGTTATTATTTCCTTTTTCTTTAAAAAACGTATCCCCCGAAGTAGAGGAAAGATAAGCACAGAATTACTGATAAGTAGAAACATGTGAAAAGAGGCAGCAGCTTATGTTTGTTTGCGACGTAACTTTTTCACTTGATCTTGGGGAATTATCCTAAAGCGGTATATCATACTGAAAGACACAAAACTGGAACTCTGCACTCTGTCATAAAACCAGGAGAAAAAGTGAAGTAGGCATTTGTGGCTACACGCTGTCTTCTGGCTGCGCGGCAGCAAAAGGCCCAAAGCCCTTTATGAGTCACGAGATGGCCAGCAGCTGCCTACCAGATACCCCATCACTGCCTCAGACGGAAGGGCTTTGCCGCGAGGTTCAGAGTTTAACAGCTTCAAACGAGAATGGAAAAGGCTGCTCATGGAGATGTTCTGAACTCCTAAAATCATCTCTTCCCCTCCTCTTTTTTCTGTTTGATTTACAGAAAGGAACATCACACGCTGACTGTTCCAGTGTATTATGGCTCCCAGCCTGGCCAGTTTGTCTTTTATTCACCTTCTGTGTCTCTGAATGTTCCCTTGCACAGAACACATACACCAATGCGGATAAATTACTAGAAGCAGCAGAACAGCTGGCTCAGACTGGGGAATGTGACCCGGAAGAGATCTATCAGGCCGCCCATCAGCTCGAGGACCGGATACAAGATTTTGTTCGGCGAGTTGAGCAGCGGAAGATCCTCCTGGACATGTCGGTGTCTTTTCACACCCACGTGAAAGAGGTGAGGCGTCCGGAGGCAGAGACGGAGCCCTGTCTGGAAGGGCCTTTGGACTCCGGGGGAGGAATGAGGATGGGCGTGATGTGAGAAAGTGGACCAGAGGTGGCCGTTTGCGCCGGTGGGGGCAGGGCTGGCCTCCTTGCTGGCCGTCCTCGCCACACGGGCACACGCGTGCCATTGCAGGGGGTGGCATCTGCTGGGGGCAGACCTGTGAGGGAGGGCGTGGCTGGGAGCTGTGGACCAGGAGGGGAGCGGGGAAGACAGGAGCTGAAGGGGGTCCTTGGCGAGAGGCAGGGCACAGCCACTCTAGCAGAAATAGACGACCTGCCTTTTGGGCTCAGAGCTGTGGGACCTCCTTTCTGCCTGTTGGCCTGTCATGTGGCTGAAGTCCTGGCTGCCTTCTGATTTTATCAGGCTGTGCGGCTGCTTTCAGATACTCGCAGAGGTGCATTTTACATAATGTTGAATTTAAACATAGCAAAGGCAGCACGGCCTTAATAATATTTACGTTACTGTCATAGGTATGCTGTTCTGATAAACTTGTCTCAGGATAAGAGGTAATGTGTTATTTGGTAAATGGAAAACACGTTGGTATTAATTATACCTTGCATATATGTTACTCTCGTGAAAATCATAGTCCAATATAAAATAAAAATAAAAAAAAGAAAATCATAGAAAGTTACAATTGAAGAAACTATTACGTAGCTTTTGAGATAGAAGGATTTATAATAAAATCTAAAGTTTTTGGTAGGACTACAAATTAAGATGTCAACTTACTACATCGTATTTCTGAGGTGAAAAAAATTCTCCACTTGACAGCTCTTTATAAGTTGGAAATGAGGGGCCCTTTTAGGTAATTTGAGATTGAGTACATGAAGGCGGTAGTAACAGGCTAGGAAGAACGATCTGGGAGGGGTAAGACTCTGAGAGACACTTGGAAGGGGCCAGGCCTGGCTTGCCTTGTTTAAAGGCGTCCAAGATCAGGAACCAATGAAATTGTTTAAAGGAAAAGACCTTCACTACCGGGTCCGGGATCTTGGGCAGTCAGTCCTCCGCCAGCCCGTTTGTTTGACTTGAATGTTCAGGACAGCCATTCTCACTTCCAGCTCAAACTTCGTGAGCCCAGGAAGACAGTGTAGGGGGCATATTTGGCAAATGGCCGGGACCCTGAGCAGCCCTTTCTGCAAAGCGGCTGGTGCTTTGTGGACCCTGGACAGTTGTCAGAATAGAAAACTGACAGGAGTGGCTTCTTTTCCTGGTTTAATAATGCCACCACTGAAAAAGACTTCACAGTGTTCACAAAGAGACTGTTTTTCCCTAGGAGACACGTTAAGTGGACCTCGGTCCATGGCAGTTTCTGATCACGGGTGCACGTGTCACCAGTTCCCCACTCAGCTCGAATCAAGCCGCAACCACTAACTAGTCTCCCTGGCTCTGCAGCCCTGCCACCAAGGCATATGAATTTGATTGGGTCATACCCTTGCTTTTGAACCATCAGAGATTCTGTGTGTATCTGGAGCACCAGCCTGAATCACCTCATCCTCGTGATATGGTCCCTGCAGTTATGTACTGCTTCCCTTCACTTCCCCAGGCAGATTCAGCTGTTCCCCCTGCACTCTAGAACTTTCTTTACACGCACCTGTTACAGCACCTGTTTTGATATAGCTGTGTGTTACCCTCTCTTTCCCATCAGTACTCGTATGCCACCTCCCCTTTCTCTTATGCATTTTTACACCCTAGCCGAGAGGGAGGGAAGATGACGCCTGTGAAAAAGCAGGTTGTGCCTTTGTTCATTAAGCTGTGACAGACAGAAAGCAGACGAGGGGCTCTGGGCAGCCCGGACCTTCCCGAGGGAGGTGCGGTGGGTGGGTATGGGGGCTGGCGTTCCTTATTCGGGCCGCAGGGAGCGCCGCGGGCCTGGACGGGCCCAAGAGGAAGGACAGGCCGCTGGGCGGCGTTCACAGACTGAGCAGAGGGGAAGGGCAGCAGTGGCGGCAGGCCTGGAGTCTGGAGATCGAGAGCCAGTGCTTGTATCCTGATGTTTGTCTGTGTCACAGGCCTTAGGAATATTCTTTAGCAGGATTCATGAAGATTTAACGTGCAGTTAGGACAAAGAGAGGCTCTTTCCATGAAGCATTATTTATGACCTTCCAACCTTGTTATGCTTCTTCAAAAGCAGGCGTTAAAGGAAACTAGAAGGAAAGCCGTTTAACGAAAGCTGCTCTCCGGAGACTACGTTTGGGTTCACCGGTTTTTGTAACAGCAATAGCATTTTTAAGGAAAAATCTTACAGTAGAAGCATTCCAGTTAGTAAACTATGGAGTCTGTTTTGTCACTAGGCTTGGAAATTTATGGAAAAGTGAAAATACATTTTGTTTTCTCGACTTAACGCTGTAGGAACTTCTAGTATGTATGAAGTTTGTAGACCGAGGAGAACTTAAAGCTGCTTTAAAGGTTAAGTGGTTCACCTTCACAACTGGAGAATTGTCAGTCCATCATTCTTTCCTTTTTATATGAAAGACCAGCACAGTAGCAGAGAAACTGGTGTTTTACTGTGATTTGGTTCCTCTTTAATCTCGTGTGACCCCGAAGTGACCCGGGTCAGGGAAGGATTCGGTGACAGTTGGAGGCGGGGTACCAACATGCCCAGGTGACTGGGAGGGCAGGACTTGAGGGGAGCTGGCCACACACAGGCGTGGAATGTTGCCTGATTCTTCCCCTCCATGTGCTTGGACTCCATTTTTAGCCTCAGCCATTTTCTCGGTAGATTTATTTTTTTCCTGACCAGCCCCAGAATCTTCCTTTCTCTGGGCTGCACAAATGCCCTCAGACCCACCAGGATACTTGGTAGGTTTTACGCAGGAAGGGATGGTTTCTTCAGTTGCTGTGAACAAGTTTTGAAACTTGTTATTGAAAGAAAACTTCATTTAGAACCAATTTCATTATGTGTTTTGAAACCAACTTAACTCCTTTTCTTAAAAAGTATTTTATTATTATTATTTCTTTATTTTTTGGCTGGACTGTGCAGGCTGCGGGATCTTCGCTCCCCAGCCAGGGATCGAACCCGAGCCCCTTGGAGTGGAAGTGTGGAGTCCTAACCACTGGACCGCCAGGGAGTTCCTAAACAAAATTAAATGTGAGAGTAGAGCCAAGAGGAGGAAATCATGCTAATTAAATGTGTGTTTGCATCAAGTCACTAAGTATTTTAGCATATCAGATGAATGAAAAAGTGCTAGAAGATTTAAGTTAGCAGAATTAATTTTCTCAAGCAGATCATACAATTTCAAATTACTTGGAGGGAGATAGGAAAAGCAAGTGGCCTTTTTCATTCAGGCAAATACGTCAAGCTTTTTAGAAGTTAACTGTCGAAGGCTCTCCTGACGCGGAGGTTAACCTTCCTTGCTCCCAGATGTTCGGCAGTGGTTTTTTTTTTGTTTTTGTTTTTTTAATATCTTTATATTTCTAGGATCACACCTACTTTTTCCTGGAGAATTTTTTTTTTTTTTTTTTTTTTGCGGTACGCGGGCCTCTCACTGTTGTGTCCTCTCCCGTTGAGGGGCTCCGGACGCGCAGGCTCAGCGGCCATGGCTCATGGGCCCAGCCGCTCCGCGGCATGTGGGATCTTCCCAGACCGGGGCACGAACCCGTGTCCCCTGAATCAGCAGGCGGACTCTCAACCACTGCACCACCAGGGGAGCCCCTGGCAGTGGTTTTAAGGCTCACTTTTTCTGGAGAGTAGCCCTCTAGCCCTCTCTTTTTTTGCAGTAAATTTCTGGCTCTCTGAGGAGCAAGTAATACAAAGGTGATCTCATTAACAACCAACTTTGAAAAGGTGCCAGGTCAAGGTGATATCTGCTCAGTGTTGACTCAGAAATTGTTTTTAAGAATCACACCTGGGAGAAGGTTGGTGGTTTTAGTCTCGTTGCAGACCAAGCACTGAGGTTCAGCATGGAGACCTTGGGCTCTACTCTCTTACCCCAGAGGACAGAACGCAGATGCTTGTTCCCGGTAGGAGAGGAAAGAGGAACCCCCAGCTGAGTCTTGAACAACATGGGTTTGAACTGCACAGGTCCACATACACGTGGATGTTTTTCAGTAGTAAATTCTACAGCGCTACACGACCTGCGGGTATAGAATCGCAGGTGTGGAGGAACCTCGCACATGGAGGGCTGGCTGTAAATCCTACATGGATTTTTGAGTGTGTGGAGGGTCGACGCCCCTAACCCCCGCTTTGTTCGAGGGTCGTCTGAATTTTCACGTGGGTGGCAAATATTTTATACCTTGAGGTTGAATACAGAAGGTGGTTGATAGAGGTGTCAGCCCAGTTTCACCCTTACACCCAGATTTGGAAGCATCCTGGGACCCTTTCCTCTTTTCTTCTTTTTCTCTGAAAGAATCCATGAGATGTTTGGTCTCCTCTCAGAAGACCCGAAGACCGATAATCCGTCCTCTTTTTTTGTTTGTTTTAATGTCTTTGACGTAGTATTGTAGTGTTTAGAAGGAATGTTGACTTTATTTTCGGAGAGTTTTCGTCCTCCTGTATTTTGTCCTCCTGTAGTTTTCGTCCTCCTGCAGTTTTCGTCCTCCTGTAGTTTTTGTCCTCCTGTATCCCTCTCTTCCCTTCGGTGTTTCTAGCATTTTATTCACCTCCATTCTGATGATAATTCTCCCATTATTAGGCCTTTGTTACCTGTCCTCCTTTCCCTTTGAATGCTCTTTGCACTGTTGGTTAATTTGTTCATTTACTCTTTCACTTACTCCTTTCAAAGTGTCTCCCAAAGCCACCTGTAACATACGGGGAGCGGGTATAAAAATGAATGACCACTGGAAGAACATACTTCTGCTTCTGTGTGCATCACGTATTTTAGACATCTGTTGGTTTCTCTTGATAGAGGTTAAGCTCCTTGAAGGCTGGAACCCTGTCTCACTTGTCTTTGTAGCCTGCCTCCCAGACTTAGCAAATATTCAGTCAGCTTGTGGAACAAATGATGTCTATTTCTAGCCCATCATTCTGAGACTTAATGACAGAGGGACATGGTTCCATTTTCAGATATAGCAAAGGCATAATTATTTTCATCCATTCGTTCTCTTCAACTTCATTTTCAAAATTAGGTCCCGAGTTAATTGACAATTACCTTTGAAATGTGTGGGTTATTTGAGGCAACCAGGTGGTGACATTGAGTTCTCAGCCAGAGTTTATTTCTGGAATGGATTCAGTGGACTTGAGCTGGTTTTTCTTCACTTGATTCCCAGAAACCATGGTTTCCCAGGAAAGATCATTCCCATTTGAATGGGGCTGTGATTCTTGCTGGGTTAAGTAAAGAAGCCTTTTGGTTCTGCTTCTGCAAACTTACACACTGAACTGAGACAAATTTTTGTTTGGGGTAATGCCTGGGAAAAGAGGAACCTTTCATTTTATTCAGAAGTCAAAAATAAAGGCGTCCCAACCACCTGGAGATTTTTTGGTCACAGCATACCAGCCTGGCTTCATTTTTTTTTTTTTTTTTTACATCTTTATTGGAGTATAATTGCTTTACAATGGTGTGTTAGTTTCTGCTTTATAACAAAGTGAATCAGTTATACACGTACATATGTTCCCATATCTCTTCCCTCTTGCATCTCCCTCCTTCCCCCCCTCCCTATCCCACCCCTCCAGGCGGTCACAAAGCACCGAGCTGATCTCCCTGTGCTGTGCGGCTGCTTCCCACTAGCTATCTGTTTTACGTTTGGTAGTGTATATATGTCCATGCCACTCTCTCGCTTTGTCACAGCTTACCCTTCCCCCTCCCCATATCCTCAAGTCCATTCTCTAGTAGGTCTGTGTCTTTATTCCTGTCTTACCCCTAGGTTCTTCATGACACTTTTTTTCCTTAAATTCCATATATATGTGTTAGTATACGGTATTTGTCTTTCTCTTTCTGACTGACTTCACTCTGTATGACAGACTCTAGGTCTAACCACCTCATTACAAATAGCTCAAGGCAGGCAGACCTCTCTCTTTACACTCGGCCAGCGCCCAGCTCTCCCCGGGGAGCAGGGAGAGCGCCATCCGGATCTTGCCCTGTAGTGGGTGCAGGGTTACGAGGAAGCGGGAGCTCACCGCTCCTCTCCTCGGGTGCGGGTGCGGAGCTTCCCAGCTGCGTCTCCTGCCATCCTCACTGAGTTTGAAAACATACCCAGTGCCTTTTCAACCAGCCACCACTCAAAGGGCCCGGATTCCTTTTCTCTTCTTCCCCTGTGGAGCCGGAGAACCAACCAGTCAGGCATCTGCCGGGTAAACTAATTCAGGAAACTTGACTACAGGTAACTGATGCTGCCCGTGTAGACCAGCTGCCCTCTGATGGATCTCGTGGTCATTGGCAGTCGTGATGCAGCCCCGTTCAGGACACCTAGCTTTCCAGAGAAGCCCTGTTTCTGTTCTGCACGACTCTAGGAAGGGGAGGGGTCACAGTCCTCCTCGGGGTGATCCCAGCCTCCCGGCATTGGATTCTTCCAGATCCCTTCTGTCTCCTGTGCAAAGATCTCTAAAATTTGGTTTCCAACTTTCAAGCCTTTTATTTTGACCTTCTCAGCTGGATTTTACTGATGACTCATCTCTCTATATTCTCTAAAATGATTTGTTTTTTTGTGCATTCCTATGTATGGGTGATACCTTTAAACATATTTCCCAGCTTTTTTTAAAAAAACTTTTTATTTTGAAATATTTATAATCCCTGAAAGTTGGGGGAAAAAGAAACAGACAAGGAGGTCCCTGCACCCTTCTCCCAGCCTCCCCCCAGGGGTCACATCTCACATAACCACGTGCACTGTCAAAGCAGGAAAGTGGCTTTGCCACACTCCTCAGAGCTTATTCCTAGATTCTGCTTTCCCCAGGTGTGCAGTGCATGCACTCACGTGTGTGTGTGTGTATGTGTTCACGTGTGCACGCATGCTTAGCTTCGTGAGATTTTATCGTGTGTAGATTCGTGTAACCACCACCACTTTGAATGTACAGAGTCATGCAGAACCATCCCATCACCAGCGGGCTCCCTTCTGCCGCCTCCTTACACCCATGCCTGACCCCTACCTCCTAACCTCCAACCCTTGGCAACCACTAGTCTGTTGTTCTCCATCTCTATAATTGTACTTCAGAAATGTTCCAAAATGGAATCATACAATATGTACCTTTTTGAGATTGGCTTTTTCTACTCAGCCAAATTCCCGAGACCCATGCCTGTTGTTGCGTGTGTCAGTACTTTATTGCTGAGTAGTATTTCATGGTTTGGATGCGTCACAGTTTCTTAACTATTTACCCTTTAAAAGACAGTTGGGATATTGTCAGGTTTTGGCTTTTCCAAACAGAGACGCTGTGGACCTTCGTGTACAGGTTTTTGCGTGAACTTAAGTTTTCATGTCTCTGGGATAAATGCCCAAGAGTACAACTGCCGGGTCCTTTGGTAAACACATTGTTTTAAAAGAAACTGCCAGACTTTTCCAGAATGCCTGTACCATTTTACACTCCCAGTAGCAATGTATGAGTGACCTCTAGCTCTTTGACATCTCGGAAGTCCAGTGGGAAAGGTTAAGATCAAATGCATAATATTTTAGGAAGTAAAGTGTACCTTCTGTGATCAAATCTCGATAATTTTTATGTTAATATTCAATTCCTTAGATGAACTCTCTAAATACACTCTTAAATGTTTGATTTCTTTAGCTTGTTTTTCTGATGTAGACAGAAACGAGCAATTAAACGGCCACAAGCCAGAGAAAGCAAGAGGAAACTCAGGACCTAGAACCGTCCACTGCATCATCGCCCCTTGCAAGACTGAGCATTGGATTTGACTTTGGTTTCAAAGTCAACATTCAGTTGCTACCTACTGCTTTGGCAATTATGCCTTCACATAGATTGTGGTATCTGGTATTAAAAAAAAAAAAAAAATAGGGGGCTTCCCTGGTGGCGCAGTGGTTGAGAGTCCGCCTGCCGATGCGGGGGACGCGGGTTCGTGCCCCGGTCCAGGAGGATCCCACAGGCCACGGAGCGGCTGGGCCCATGAGCCATGGCCGCTGAGCTTGCGCGTCCGGAGCCTGTGCTCCGCAGTGGGAGAGGCCGCAGCGGTGAGAGAGGCCCGCGTACTGCAAAAAAAATAGGTGGTCTTCCTGTAGGTGGGAATATCCAAAAAATAGATCTAATCATTTATGCTTTCTTTCTGTAAAAATATAATCTTTATTAAAATAATTAAAGTATTCTATAGTGTAGCACATCCCCTTACTTAACTGGCTGAGTGATCTGGGACAGGCTGCTCTGTGGTGCCTCAGCTCTCTCTCTGCAGAATTGGGAATAACAGCATCTCTGAGGGCTGTGGACCAACTGGATGCAATTACACACACACTCACCATCCTAGCTGCCAATAAATGTCCTTGTTTTTCCTCCTCACCTGCCTTGTTACTCGACAAATGATTTAACTGTAAGACACAGAGGTATAAATACCTGGGTATGAATACTTGGGTATAATCCTGATACGTTCCTCACTCATCTTTGAGCAACAGGAACTGCTTAATCTGCTTCTGTTGCCCTTTCTCAGGGTGAGCACCTCACTCTGACCCTTCAGATCAGCAGTCAGAGCCTTGCTGGGTGCACAGGTCCAGCGCTGCATCCACTCAGGGCAGAGGAGGGTGTTACAGAGAATCTTTGCTCATGGTTCTGTCACATTGGCATACATTGCTTTGTTCACATCAGTAACTACTTTTGTTCCCAGCCAAAGCTGCAAAATAAATGAATTTTTTCACCAAGTAAATATGTGTAAAACATTAGGGCTGGCCAGTGGGGAAGAGGGATGTTATTATCTAAAAGGAAAATCCTTTTGTCAGTTCAGTTTAATTCATGTAAAGCTTTTTTTTTTTTTTTTTCCTAGAGAATGGTTTAAAACTGGGTTAAATTCATGAAGTTTCTGTTTCTTCTTATCGACCCAGTATTTTGAGGCAGAGAAAATTTTTAGATCAAGAGAGAAATTAGAAGTTAGTGTGTAAAACTGTAGGGAACTCTAATATACCTGACAGAGAATAGTCACTTAGTAGATGATTATTAAATGAATTAATCAATAATATACTATCTTATCTTTATTTGTAACTCACTATTACAGTGGGGACTAAACATATATCCCTGTGCACTAACTCCAGATTTTAACATTTCTTATTGAAGGGAGAGTCTAAATGTCTGCTTCTAAACGGAGAGTTGGAAACATCTGCTTTAAGTAGTTGTTTGTAGATTGGCCTCAGTTAATGTAACGAGGAGGTGAGGCATTTGTACAGAAGTTCAGGGAACACAACATTAGGTCTTAAAATGCCCAGCTGAAAATGGATGTATGTGTAATCTTGTTTACTTGTTAGACTTTTTTTTAGAGGGCATTTTAAGATTTTGATACTCAGCTTCATAAACTAAATGTGATAGGGCTTCGGTTAATTGAGAGAAGTGAACTATCCATGTGTATTTCTGTCATGTACTGTTTGTTACTGTTTATTGTTCTTATTGAATAAGCGGTAGAAAGATTGATCACCAGCAGTGTTTTGTCAGAAAGCTTAAAGTTCTAGGTAAGCTGTGCCTATAGAGACTGAAAAGGCTTTTTTGGTTTTGTTGTTGTTTGTTTTCTCTTCCTTTTTATAAAGCACAAACTGTAGAACCACAAGATCAAGGAAGGGTCAGGCTTTCTGCTTGGGGCCCAGGATGTTGATGGATACAAGTTGATGACCAAAATGGGTGAAGATTTTTTATAAGAACGAACTTATTTCTCCTAAATGATTTCAAGTCCGTATTCCAAGACACATTAGATCCCTGGGTAGTGAAAGAACTTGATAGTTAGTTCACCAGATTTGGTGTATTGCTGTCTAAGGAGCTGTGGGAAAAGGAAGGGATGCCAGAAGGCCTTCTTAAGAAGGTAGATTTCACAGATTACTCAGCTTGGGGTCACTCCTAAGCAGAGTTCTAGAAAAGACAGTTTATAAACTGCCTTTTAAAAGGGAAGAAGTGAATGAACAAGTTATGCCGTGTGAACTTTATTTCATTCTTTACTAGGTTTCTGATTTGATGAAGAGTATGCAGTGGAATTAGTGAGCATTTAGCCAAGCATTTGACATTTAATTTGTACACAGACAGGAAAATATGGGCTGAATCACTGTGAAAAAGAATCAGTTGAGAGTGTCAGTCAACACAAGGCCAAGACTGTCCTTATCCTCCCATACTGATCTCTGAGTAGGCCATGCCAGGAAGAAAGTGTTTGTGATGGGAAGACATTGCTCATACCCTGCCTGTGAATGAGGAAGTCATTTCCAGCCCAGACCCACAATTGGATCAGCTTTCTGATGAAGTGGGTGATGGGAGGTGGTAGACCAGTCATCCCAGGTGGACCTGAGGCCCCACAGACGGATGGTTTTAATCCCTGGTGTCACCTGCTGCAGGGGAGCAGCCTGTGCGGTTGCCATGTCTTTGAACTGCCTCCACCCACCTGTTCAGAACTTTTGTGTCTGTCTGGGACATCTGGAGAGATTGTACATCCAAGTCCAGGCACCCTGAAAACTTGCCTTTGTTGTGTTGAGAGCATTTTGTCTTGAAAGTGGTCAAATTGCCATAAAGCCAGGACAGACTCGGTGCTGAAGCGGAGATAATCATGGCTGCGTTAAAAACCTTGCAGCCGAGGCTGGCAGTGGGAGTGTTGGTTAGTGGATGACCTCAGCGGGGCTGGAGGTTGTTTGCACTGCAGACCTCTGTCTCTAAGCACGAGGCCTGTGAGTGCGTGGATTGGCACGGAGGGCAAGTTGATCAAAGTCTAGACCAGGGGCTGCCAGATATATCAGATAATAAAATAGAATCAGAAAAGATCCCGGCAAGAATAAGTCCAAATCTGTGACAGAAATTTCATTCATGGGTTTTAATTCATGAGTCTGTTTTGAATCAGAAGTAGGCGGGTTACAGAGGTAACATAAGCCACGTAGGTGGCAGCAGCATGTGTTAAACAAAGAACATTCCTACCTGTGTTGATGGACAGTGTCCGCAATAATTCCTCCCCCAGGGTCACGTATCTCGCTGCGGCTTGGGTCACGTCTGGTGCTGCCTTCGGTGCTTCAGCCCCCAAATTGGGGGGCGGGGAGTTCAGAGGAGAGACAGCTGGTGCTGCCAGAGCTGGCCGAGTGCAGGGAATAACGTGTTAGTCTCCGGAGAGGGAGGCCGGTCTGCAGGAACAGGCACTATCTCCGGAGATTTGAGGCGCACAAGAGGAAGTAAACTTGGACCAGCTGCATACTGTTTCGGGGAGACCGGGTTGCGCTCAGGACGACCCTGGGTGGCGAGGCACTTTCCCCCAACTTGATGCCTCAGGGAGCGACAGCTGCTGGAGGGAGTGTCTTACCCGCTGGGGATGGGGTGGAATAAAAAGAAGATTTAAGATTCTAAATCTCAAAATCTGTTTTTAGCGAATTAGACTTCCTGTAAATATCTGGGAGGTTGAGGTTCTGGCACTGCCCTGATCTCCGTGTCGGCCGTGGGCCCAGCCGCGTCACCTGTGCCTCACCTTGTCCTCCCTTCCACAATGGTGTCCCTCCTTAATGTGTGGGCTGCCCTTGCCATGCTCCTGGGGTTTCCTCCTTTTCTGTCCCCCCTTACACATATTTGCCTTGGTATTACTTCATGATACTGACTTTATTTGCTCTCTGCCCCTCCCTCCATACATCCTTCATACATTTCATTTCATCATACTAAGGGATCTTTTATCACCCATCCAAGAATAATCAGCACTCCTGAAACCCTTACTCCTCAGTCAGGTGACAGGCATGTGCCCAAGAATCACAGTTGGTCATCTCAGGCTAAAGAACATGCTGTTCGTGGCTGGAGTGGTTCCCCTTTGATCCCTGCTTCCTCTGCCTGAAACGGAATCACGTTCTGTGCTCATAGTAGGTGCCCTCTGAAATTCCCCCTGCAAGTTGCCCTGCAAGTTGCCACCTGCTTCTGTTCCCGGCTTTTTTTTTTTTTTTTTTTTTTCCAATTTATTTTTTATTTTGGGCCGTGTCAGGTCTTAGTTGCGGCAGGCAGGATCTTCGTTGAGGCATGCGGGACCTTTCGCTGCGGCACTCGGGCTTCTCTCTAGTTGTGGCGTGCGGGTTTTCTCTCTCTAGTGTGGCATGCAGGCTCCTGGGCGCATGGGCTCTGTAGTTGTGGCGTGCAGGCTTCAGAGCACTTGGGCTCTTTAGTTTGCAGCACACGGGCTTAGTTGCCCCACGGCATGTGGGATCTTAGGTCCCTGACCAGGGATCCGGCCCACATGCCCTGCATTGTAAGGCGGATTCTTTACCACTGGACCACCAGGGAAGTCCCTGCTCCTGGCTTTTACACTTCCCACGCTGGCCCTGTGGCTCACCTATCCCCACTGGTACCTGAATGATTGTCAAAAACAAGAGTAGGGAAATGGATACCAATGGTGGTAGCTTCTATTTACAAAGTGCTTGTGGTAATTGAGCACTGCCACACATTTGTGGTCATCTCACTCGATTCTCAAACTCATGGTAAAATGATCCCATTTCATAGATGAGAAAACTGAAGGCAGAGAACTCCAAGGACTTTTCCCAAGGTCACATGGGGGATAAGGACCCCCCAGCTGGTGTGTTGTGCTCCTACCTCCAGATGGACCAGGCTGGTAGCCTGCGTTCAGACTGTGCATCTTGGGAGTGGTTGCAGCTAGAGCAGCCCCCAAATCTCGGGGCTCCCATCTGACTACCCACTGAACCAGCTGGAGACTCAGTGCTTTCCTGGGATCTCCCACCCCAGTGAGTTCCTCTCAGAGCCCTCTCTAGCAAGGAAAGGGCTTTTTCAGGGGCTTTCTCCCAGCAGAGCTTTGACTCCTTCTTTAGGCTCCACCCAGGACGGGCGATGTGGGGGAAGGGACTGGGATAGGGGACGCACAGGGGTCAGACCCAGCAGATGCTCCATCCAGGACCAGGCTCTCCTACAACTTATCACAGGAGTTTTCTTCCAAGAACTTCATGGGTCTTTCTAAACCAGCCTTCTCTCTGGATCCTGGACTGTGACCCAAGTCTGTATGCACCTGCACCCCGTTCTGGGCTGGGTTCAAGTTCTCCTGCATGGAACGCTCCTAGCCACATCTCGGGTGGCCTCTAGGGGACATTGTTGCCTAACTCTGGCTGCCTGGCCGTCACCTGGCTGTGGGCACGGTTCTCTTAGAAGTGGATTCCATGCTGCTGAGAACTTGGATGAGATACAACTCCTCTCTCATTGTCGGGCAAAGATTTATCTTTTCATTGTAAATTAACAGCATGCCCAGAAGTACAATTTTTTTCACACTCAGGAAGTCTATGGTAAAAATTTCACAGGCATCCTAGAGACTATTTCTCATTCCTTTATTCAGACGTTATTTTGGGCGTCACATGTACCACTTCGAAAGCTTAAAAATAGCCTTTGTCTGACTCATATTGTATTGTGATATGCATCAGTTCATCATCGGTTGGCACTGGAAATGACCTTTCTCTGAGACTTTTTCCTCCAAAATGAATGAGAATATTTCCTGTAGGACCCGATAGAGGAATTCTAAAGGGGCAGAGGAACTTTGGGCGTTTTAATCATGGATTTAAACGTAGTCTCGCTCCTTCTACCTCAGTTTTTTTTCCCTTTTCAACTGTGTGAACCCCTCCAGAGCTGGGCCCTTCCCTGGCTCCGCAGCCGGCTGGGCGGTGTGCACCCCCCACCATGGATGCGTGTCAAGATGTCCAGGCTCTTGAAGGAATTAGCTAGTTCTTTCAGAACTTACCAGGAAGAAAGGAAAGGGTTTGACCCACACATACTCGTGGCACTTTCCCCAGAGCCAATGGGAAGAGAGTTCTGTAGGATCTGGACTAATTCCAGCACCTTTTCCCTCGTAATGCACTGTTGTTAGGTGTAAAAAGATTTAAATGCGGCACGGTATTAAGGTTACCAGACTAAGTGACATATTTTGAACAATTGGTTGGAACTTGGACGTGTTTTGAAAAATACCCAGAGAAAGAACACTTCTAAAAACTTTATAATTCTTATTATCAAAATTTCTCTTACAAGAACAAAACTATAATAGTGGCTAACATATGTTATTTTGAAGAAATATGTATCGTCTTGTTGAATCTTCTCAGTAACTCCCTGGAGTAGGCATTATTACCATGTCCATTTTACAGATGA
>NW_006778358.1:1728936-1733314 GCF_000442215.2 Lipotes vexillifer | reverse complement strand
AATGCCGAGACATGGATCCAGGGAAGTTGCTCTAGGTCACACCCTAGGAAATGTTAAGTCAGGATTTGAACTCGGGCAATCTGCCTTCAGAACCCACACCTCGTAATGGTTATTCCATATTACAAGAAAAGTGTTTTTTAATTATTTGTGGATAAAACACTTTTTAATTGAGATATAATTGACATATTATTAGTTTCAGGTTTACAGCATAATGATTCAGTACTCCTATATATTGTGAAATGATCACCTTCCCATGGAAGATTTTTCATGGGAAATATTAGAGCAAATTGGGAGATTCTCTATGGTCATAATGCTTTCATCCTTCCTGTTATTTATAACTGCAGCAACCAGTTTCATGGGAATTTAGAGAACAAAACAAAACAAAATGAAAAACAAGAGTATGTTATTGATTGGACCCTTAATAGATGTGCAAAGTATCAGTCCCTGTTTGGTCCATTGATGAATAGCAGTTTTTCATGTTGAAATGCAGTATCAGTGTGAAGTGTGACCAGGTCTGGAGGCCTCCTTTCTGATACTGTACTGGCTTTGCTCATAGGTTGGTGCTGCTAATAGGTTTGCCCATGTTCAGGTCACTTCATCACCTATGGCCTCTTTTCCTTAATCTGTAAGATCACAGAGGTGAACCAGCCTCCTTCTAAAATGCCTATAATTAAAATCCTTGGATTGTATGAAATTTGATATCTTACAGAGGTGGGTAAATAATATGATACAAGTTAACATTTGAACATTTTTAGTAAAATTAACTCTTAGGACCCCAAGTACTTGACTAAAAGTAAGTTCTCTGCCAGCACTTGCCTTAGTTTTAAATTCACCTGCCCTATTTAAAATACTTATTGACCTAACAAGAGCCAGCTGGCAATACTTTGTTTTCAACTGAATACATGTTTAACAACAAAAGAACTCTTGAAAGGTTAGCTTGGATTTGCCATCATTAGTCATTAGGGAATTGCTGATTAAAACCATAATGAGATACCCCTCATTTTGAATGGCTACAATTAAAAAGACCGACCATATTGGTATCAGTAATGATGTGGAGGGATTGGAGCTCTCAGACACTGCCACGGGCAGCGGGGGCCGGGAAATGTGAAATGAGCCACTTTGTTTTTTTTTTTTTTTTTGCGGTACGTGGGCCTCTCCCCGTTGTGGCCCCCCCCCCCGCCGCGGAGCACAGGCTCCGGACGCGCAGGCCCAGCGGCCATGGCCCACGGGCCCAGCCGCTCCGCGGCACATGGGATCCTCCCGGACCGGGGCACGAACCCGCCTCCCCTGCACCAGCAGGCGGACTCTCAACCACTGCGCCACCAGGGAAGCCCCGAAATGAGCCACTTTGGAAAACAGTTTGGCATTTTGTTAAAAAGTTAAACATACACCTACCATATGATCCAACCGCTCTGCACCTAGATGTGTACCTACAAGAAAGGAAAGCACAGGTGCATACGGAGACTGTACACCAGTGTGCATAGCGGCTGTGTTTGTAATGGCCCCAAACTGAAAACAACCCAGATGTCGTCAACATCTGAGTGGATAAATTGTGGCGTCGACACAGAATGGAATATTACTCAGTAAAAAAGAGGAGAGAACTGTTGATACACGCAGTAGTGTGGAGGAAATCTCAAAAAAATTATGCGCAATGAAGCCAGACCAAAAAAAAAAAAAGAGGACCTACTGTATGATTCCGTGAATGTAATTCTATTTTTAGAAAATGCAAGCTAATCTGTAGTGGCAGAAAGCAGGCTGGTGATCACCTGGAAGGAAGACAGAGGGAGGGATTACCAGGGGCACGGGAAGACTCTTGGGGTGATGGAGCTAGTCACTGTCTTGATAGCGTTGATCTTTTCATGGGTTTACATGTGTCCAAACTTATCAAATATCAAAGTATTTTAAACTTGTGCCGTTTATTCTGTGTCCGTCAGGCCTCAGTAAAGCAGTGGTGCTGTGTCAGCCACGAGGCCACGTGGCCGGCAGTGTCGGGGCCCCCTCTCTCCCCGCAGCTGGGGCAGCCGTCTGTAATGTACACATACCTTACGGTATGGGAGGTGATTATTCCATCCCCGAGGAAGCAGGAAGCCTTTTCTCCACGCACAAACCGCTCCCAAGCCACCAGGGCCCTTTCAGTTTAATTAATTGTCCTTTCAGTTCGCTGAATGGCTACCCAGAGACCTGGAAGAGGCAGTGGGCTTCCCAGAAGCGGTCGGGGTGCTCTGTCTCCGCCAGGCTGGAAGCAGTCCTTGTCCCAAGTTGTCTTTGCCTATCCATGTGTGCGAACACCTTGTTAATGGTCATGGCAATGAAGGTGATCACGTGTTTCCAGTATGTACTCCTGTCATCGAAGGACTGACCTGCGTCCGGGTTGACCGTGGCCTGTGTTGGGAGTGGGGACCTGGCAAGAGCCGCATCCGAATCTTCTGCCGGGCGTGGTGACGGGTTGATTTTACCACGTTATATGTTTCCTTCTTTCTGAGGGATGTAAAGCCCCCTGTCTGAGCAGCAGTTTAATAATTAGTAATGGACTGTCGTGCTCTTGCTAAAAATAAAACTATCCC
Organism: Lipotes vexillifer; assembly: GCF_000442215.2. Taxonomy (NCBI): domain Eukaryota; kingdom Metazoa; phylum Chordata; class Mammalia; order Artiodactyla; family Lipotidae; genus Lipotes; species Lipotes vexillifer. The sequence continues at coordinate 1,730,750 of NW_006778358.1, read as the reverse complement.
TCTGCTAAGTAAGAGTCAGAAGACGCGTAGAAGGATGCCTGTTACGTTTAGCAGACGTTCCAGCTGTGGGTTTTTTTTTCTGTGTCCTCTTGCACTTGGGTTGGGTCTGGGAAGGACTGGGAATGTTCGCTGCCCTCCCCTTCCTTTTTCTCCTTTGTGACAGTCCCCTCGGGCTCTCTGCCTGGTTGTTTCTTCACCTTGCATCCTGCTCTGTGTCCCACTGGCCGCCGGCCCCCCTGCCGCCCGCCTCCCTCTCAGCTCCCTGGGAACCGCTGCCGCCGGTCCCCTCCCAGCCCGGACCCCCCAGCCCCAGGGAAGCGGGAAGGGCTGGGCTCACAGCACTGTCCCCGCAGCTGTGGACATGGCTGGAGGAGCTGCAGAAGGAGCTGCTGGACGACGTGTACGCCGAGTCTGTGGAGGCCGTGCAGGACCTCATCAAGCGCTTCGGGCAGCAGCAGCAGACCACCCTGCAGGTGACCGTGAATGTGATCAAGGAAGGGGAGGACCTCATCCAGCAGCTGAGGTGGGCCACGACCCGTCCCCGTCCCCCGTCCCCCGTCCCCCGTCCCCGCACGGACGCTCTGAGATCTGCGGGGGGCTTCCCCTCCCCCTCACTTTTTGGAACAATTAGCTATAATTCTCTGTCCAACTAGGCAGAGAACGAATAACATCCATGCATACAAAGGAGACCAACATCACTCTCTCTCTTTTCTTTTCTCTTTTTCTCTCTCACAGTGTTTTTCACTCTTACGATTTTTCTCATTATGGCATTGACTAATACGCCTCCCCAGGATTCAGGTCTTATTAATATTTCCTTTTAACAGCTACCTAGAAATTACTGAAATTTCTTTACAAACCAGATGAATTTAAACCTCCCAGGACCGTGTCCTTCGGGCCCTGAGCGACCTGCTTTTCTACGGTGAGGTGGGCGTCACTCCTCCCAGAGTCCAGGCTCAGCAGGCCTGGCCTCGGGTGGCACCAGGTGACACTCAGGTGCTCCTAGTGGCAGGAAGTGGGGAGGCAGGCTGGGGCAGAGAACATATCCCTGTCCTTGGGTCACAGGGAACAGTCACGTAAATGCAGTGCCCCTTCTGGATCCCTCGGGGTGGCTTATCTCATCGCCCCTGACAACTTCCCGTGATGCTCGCTTTTCTGAGAGTCCGGCAGACTTCCTCGATAAAGGCTCAGTTGGCTGCATTACAGCTTAACCCCACAGCTGACGTGGCTCCACCATTTGTAGTGACGGGTGCCATCTGTTCTCTACTTACGGAGAAAAGTGGCTGAAGATGAAACCCTACGACATGACTCACGTGACTGTTAGCCTTCTTCTAAGAGAGGGGCTGTGAAAAAGTGTGGAAGGAGTTCCTCAGCGTATGCTGAGATCCAGGGAGGAAGGCCCGGCTTGTCTGGCGGGAGGGGCGGCTTATTCTGTGTTCGGAGCGTGGCAGTCCCGCCTCCCGCCGGCTTCTTCCCCGAGGCCCCAGCTGCCGGTTCTGGCCCCCGGCAGGGTGAGACTCTCCCATCCAGTTCCTGTTTGTCGCTCTCCGCCCCTTCTCAGGGACTCCGCCATCTCCAGCAACAAGACCCCACACAACAGCTCCATCAGCCACATCGAGACGGTGCTGCAGCAGCTGGACGAGGCCCAGGCCCAGATGGAGGAGCTCTTCCAGGAGCGCAAGATCAAGCTCGAGCTCTTCCTGCAGCTGCGCATCTTTGAGAGGGACGCCATCGACGTGAGTGTCCCCCCCGCCCCACCCACCCGGGCCTGCTCCCAGAGCTCCAGCACCCCTCCTCTGCCCCTCGCCTACTGCCCC
>NW_006778358.1:1642693-1728801 GCF_000442215.2 Lipotes vexillifer | reverse complement strand
AGGGGGAGCGAAAGAGCGGCTCCTCCCAGCTCGGCCCTGGGAGATGGGGCCTGGCTCTGGGGCAGGCAGGTGGGCAGCGTGACAGACACCACACAGCAGGACAGCAACGCGAGCGAGCTTTGAAAGTGGATCCAGGCAGGGCTTCTACAAACAGGGCCACCTTGTCACCTTGGCTTGTTCATCCTTGATTGGACCCCTCAAAGCAGTCCCCTTGTCCTGGAAGCAGAAGCACAAGCTCAGGACAGTGATGCTCTTCCTCCCTCCTTCCCTCCCCCCCCCATTCCTCTTCCTTCAAGAGTGAGTGTTCCCTGAGCCTGTGGTCATATGCTTGTACGTCCCAGGAAACCCCATTTTTTCCCCACAGAAGTGTTCTTAGGCATTCTGTAATTCTTACCTAAAAGATTGACTTTTGCACCGTATATGTGACTAAGAGAAAGAAGGACAGGTTTCTTATGGGGGCGGTTCTTAATTCTCTGCCAGACAAGGTCTTCTATTTTTGGACTTGATGAGGTACAAGCAGAAGTAAGTATAATTGGGTGGCGCTGAATCTGTGTGTGAAATATGATAAAAGGACCCCAAACTCCCTGGGTGAGCCTGGCTTCCTAGAGCCAGCGGGCTTCCTGCCGCTGCTGGCAGGGACCTGCTGCCTGTCCAGGGACCTCCAGGCATCCCAGGTGGCCCCTGCCTGGCGGCCAGAATCTGTAGAGCCTGCTGTCTCCATATCTATCACTTGTCCTGCGTTTGGAACAGGGCCTTGAGGGCAGTGGGGTCCGGACCGAGGTGCCACCGAAGGCAGAGGGATGGCAGGGCTGCCGCAGCTCAGGGGGACCGTCTGCCCGAAGTGGGCCTTGGTGCTCGTCCCTCGGCCCCACCCCGAGTGGTGGTTTGGTGTGTGTGCCTCTCACAGGGGCCTTTGGTTGCCTCCTTGTCTAAACTTCCATCAGTGTTTTCATTGAAGAAAGGCCGTCTTGGCTGTTTCATTGTCATCACTGGTTGATGACAAGAAAGGAGTTAAACCCTGCACATGTTGCCAGGTAACAGCTACTCAAGGGCTCTGGTCTTAACCTTCCCATCCACGTGGAGCCACATGAAGAAGAGGTGAGCTGGTCTCAACTCACGGTGCTGTGCCACAGCTGCCAGTTTGCAGCGTTTGGGGGTAGCCAGGGTCAGCGTGCATCATTGGTGGGTACCCAGGGTCGGGCGCATCATCAGGGGGTAGCCAGGGTCAGGGCGCATCATCGGGGGGTAGCCAGGGTCAGGGCGCATCATCGGGGGGTAGCCAGGGTTAGGGCGCTTCATTGGGGGGTGACCAGGGTCAGGGCGCATCATTGGGGGGTGACCAGGGTCAGGGCGCATCATTGTGGGGTAGCCAGGGTCAGGGTACATCATTGGTGGGCAGCCAGGGTCAGAGTGCATTATTGGTGGTCAGCAAGGGTCAGGGTGCATCATCGGGAGGTAGCCAGGGTCAGGGCGTATCATTGGGGGGTGACCAGGGTCAGGGCACATCATTGTGGGGTAGCCAGGGTCAGGGTTCATCATCGGTGGCTAGCCAGGGTCAGGGTGCATCATCAGGGGGTAGCCAGGGTCAGGGTGCATCATCGGGAGGGAGCCAGGGTCAGGGCGGATCATTGGGGGGTGACCAGGGTCAGGGCGCATCATTGTGGGGTAGCCAGGGTCAGGGTACATCATTGGTGGGCAGCCAGGGTCAGAGTGCATTATTGGTGGTCAGCAAGGGTCAGGGTGCATCATTGGGGGCTGGCCAGGGTCAGGGTGCAGCGCTGCATGAACAGAAGAGCCAGCGTGGCTGCCTTCCTCTCTGACCTCCACTTCATAGGAATTGCTCCTGGTGACTTAGCTGCTTACTGAATAGTTTCGATCAAGAAACACAGAGCAATCAGAAGTATTATTGGAAGTTTTCCTTCCAGGACATTTTGATATTTGAAATAAAATATTGGCTTTACTTGTATTAATGTTATCGCAAAGGGAAAAATTTTTTTTTATTGTATTTCTACTTTCATAAAACTACTGTTTTAAAACGTAGATCAGGAACCAAAAACATACATTTTCCCCACATGATAGCCACAGAGTTCCACATGGCCTCCACAAAGCCACCGCTCTCGGCCAGGGATAAGCGCTTTCCTAAGCTGGGAACGTAACCCTGCAGTTCGGTCACAGACCAGCTAAAATATAGTTTAAAAGCTTTTAAGTGTCACAGCCTGAGAGCCTCTGTTCTCTGGAGTAATCCTGAAAATGTGAAAACCTGAGCAGTTTAGGCTCTGCAGGGATTTCCTCTCCTGTCTGGGAAGATGCCCCCTCTGACTGCCCATAGGAGGCATGGACTTACCTTTGTGGTAGAAATTCATCTGTTACCTGGTCAGTTAGAAAAATCCCCTGTATCACTTGTATTTCAGTTGAAATAGCATTTCCATCTCTCAGAAGTGGAGCAGGGTTTCCTATGGCTTAGAATATTGCTGTTTCAGTCTCCAAATATTCCATGTAAAACCTGCTGTGTTGGTCTAAAAAGAACAACAAAAGCCTTACACTAGCATCTTGTGACAGTTTAGTTATGGAGAACAGTCATAACTGTGCATTTAGAAAGAAAAACAGACTTTCTAAAAGTTCGGGGCTACATTTAAAAAAATTGTGTCAAAGTTATTTCTTCAAAGAATCCCTGTTCAAAAAAGCCTTGCACTTTCTGGAGCTTTGTTTGTGCCACAGATTTCTTTTCTTGGCTTGTGTGGTTATTAACAATGCTGAATGCGAGGGCAGGATTTTTCCTGATGATCCTGGATCCTGACCGTCGCCAGCGTTTCTTTGTGCTCAGTGAGTGTTTTTGAATCCTGCTGCTTTTAGCACATTGACCTTTGTTTATTGTCCATTTCTTGAGTGTTTTTTGAGCCTAACGTTGTCTCCATGAGGCACTGTCACTGAGTCTGTAACTCACCACCACACCTAACTCTCTTCTCCCTCAGTGTCAGAAAACAAACAAACATTAAGAAAGAAAATTCCCAGACTTCCCTGGTGGCGCAGTGGTTAAGAATCCGCCTGCCAATGCAGGGGACACGGGTTCGATCCCTGGTCCGGGAAGATCCCACATGCCGCGGAGCAACTAAGCCCGTGCACCACAGCTACTGAGCCTGCGCTCTAGAGCCCGCGAGCCCCAACTACTGAAGCCCGTGCACCTAGAGCCTGTGCTCCGCAACAGGAGAAGCCTGCGCACCGCAATGAAAAGTAGCACCCGCTCACCACGACTAGAGAAATCCCACGCATAGCAACGAAAGACCCAACGCAGCCAAAAATAAATAAATAAAATTAATTAATTTTTAAAATTCCCCTTAGAATAGAAATAAAGATTAAAGTTACGGTAAATTTCTTCCTTTTAAAAACTATTTTTCTCGTAGCCTCTTGGTTTGTGTCTAATTTGGCGTTGTTTAAAATGATTACTTTATAAATTGATATAATTTAATAAATTAATATAATGTGCACATATATTACGGAGACCAAGTAATAAAAGGAAGAAATCAGGAAGATTTGGGCAATAGGAATTTGGAGAAGCCTTAAGATGTTTATTACTTCCCATCTCCCAGCTGGATTCCGTGTAAACTCTCTCACATTCTCAAATTCTCAAACTAATTTCCTTACAGCCCCTGTGGACAAAGTAAATGAGGATCCATGGGAAATGCTATTTCACTGAAGTGTAGAGTATAATATTCTTTCACAAGAAGTTTTTCTCCTCCTTTCTGGATTTCATAATCTTTGGTCTTAGTTTTTAAAAAGTATAGTGTGAAAGTTTTCAAACTACACAGAAGTAGTGAGAATAGTACAGTGACCTTCCAGGTGCCTGTCCTGGAAATTCAACATGAGTTTGCCCCTCTTACGTCAAGTATCCTCTTGCTATTGCTGTGCTGTAGTGTTTCAGAGGAAATCTTTGCCAGCTGGTCATGTTTCAGTCCTAAAGGCTTTGTGACTATCTCTAAAACAGGCCATTTTCTTGAATAACCACATCCTAAGCACCTCGCCGTTAAGAGTGATGGCTTTGTTGTCTGCTAATACCCAGCCTCTGTTCAGATTTCTGCAAGTACTGCAGAGAAGAGGCACGTGGGGTCTGCCCCTGCGTTTGGTGGTTAGCCTTTTCATCTAGAATCCTCCCCCCCATCCACCCTTCTCTTTTTCCCGTGTTGTGACTTGTTGAAATAACCTTCAGTTGTCAGAGGAACCAGGTCCCACATTTTGCATTTTCTCACTTGATCTCCGGTAGGCTGTTTAACTGCTTTTCTTTCCTCGGCATTTCCTGTAACCTTAGAAGGCAGATGGGAAGACCCAGTTAGGTTCGGGTTCATTTTGGTGCCAGAAGCTGCGCAGGTGGCTCAGCATGTTTGCTGCTGTCAGGAGACGTGTGCTGTCTGGCCCCGCATTTGCAGGGATTCTGCGGGCGGTCCTTGGGGCAGGAGATGCAGCCTGGTCCCCGTCAGCCTCGCGGGATAGTTCACTGGGCGCTGATGACTTTTACCTGAACACGTGTTGTAGTATTGGTTTTTTTTTTGGTTACAAAGAAGTTTTCTAATTTTATTTCTACATTTAATAGCTAGATTTAACGGTAAAGAGGAACTTCCCTTCATCGTTGTGTGCTTAAATAATTAATTTTCTCCTTTAAGAACCAATTTTGTGGATAAAGGTTGGTTCCCTTTAATCAAAACCAAAGAGCTTTTCATTGAATTTCTGGCGTTTTAGCTCTTCTTTTTTTTAACATCATTAGGAATTAATGGACTTTCGTATATTCCGTGTATTTTATTCAATTGTGGTAAATTTTTTTAGGGTCTAATGGTCCCAGTCACCTGGCTCCCATGTCCTTTTGACACAGTCACCTTATTCTCTTCCCTCCCTACCTGGCACAGTGAGATGTCACAGCAGATATTTATTTTTTAAGTCTTGGTCCTAAGCAGATACTTTCCTCTGTCAGATCATCTCAGACCTTGAGTCTTGGAACGACGAGCTTTCTCAGCAAATGAATGACTTTGACACGGAGGACCTCACAATAGCAGAGCAGCGCCTGCAGCACCACGCGGACAAGGCTCTGACCATGAATAACCTGACCTTCGACGTCATCCACCAAGGGCAGGACCTCCTGCAGTATGTCAATGAAGTGCAGGCCTCTGGTGAGCAGCGCTTTCCGCTCTGGGGCGGGTTTCGTGTCCCCGCAGGAACGCATCCGGTTCCTTTCAGGGTGAGGGCTGCGCGGGTCACTTACCCCTGTGATTGAGGTGTTATAAATACCTGCTCTCTGAAAGGAAACGTTTTGCTTTCTTTCACCCACATACTATGATCACATTTAACATTGGCTAGTGTACTTACCCTTAATATTCCTGCATGTTATTTCAAGTGGCATGAACTTTAGTTTTACAAATTATATATTGTTGGATCTCCACGAATGAAATGTAAACCCCAAGAAAATATTTTCATGTCCTTTATTTTTTTCTTAGTTTATATTTTACCAGCAGATGTCACTATAGGCTCAAAAACGTAGAGGGAACTGTAGTGTTAGAAACTTAGCAACAACCTGTGTCCTACGTTACTCATTTTACACAAGTCAAACTAAATGCTTCCTCAAGAGTGAACGGATATACAGTGGATAACAACGGAAACAAACCAAAGTTTGTGCATTTAAAAAGGACTCACTTTCATCAGATATCAGTGTAGGAGCAGAAGTAGATTGATAGGAAATGGGTTTGCTTTGATTAGCTGTACGTTATATTTAGCTTTGGACCACATCGAATTTATCCTCTGAGACATGCTCGGAGGCAGGCATAAACCTCCTCTGCTGCCTCTGACCTCCTCAAACTTGGCCTTCACAGTAATGGCTTGGCCCGGCGCTGGGCAGGTAGTTCACAAATGCAGCATGTACGTCATGCTCCCTTAAGAACAGGTTGAGTTAACGGTTTTCTCAGGGTATATGCCCAGTAGTGGGATTGCTGGGTTGTATGGTAGTTCTGTTTTTAGTATTTTAAGGAAACTCCATATTGTTCTCCATAGTGGCTGTATCAGTTTACATTCCCACCAGCAGTGCAAGAGGGTTCCCTTTTCTCCACACCTTCTCCAGCATTTATTGTTTGTAGATTTTTGATGATGGCCATTCTGACCTGTGCGAGGTGATACCTCATTGAGTTTTGATTTGCATTTCTCTAATGATTAGTGATGTTGAGCATCCTTCCATGTGTTTGTTGGCAATCTGTATATCTTCTTTGGAGAAAACCGTAATTCAAAAAGAGACATGTACCACAATGTTCATTGCAGCACTATTTACAACAGCCAGGACATGGAAGCAACCTAAGTGTCCACTGACAGATGAATGCATAAAGAAGATGTGGCACATATATACAATGGAATATTACTCAGCCATAAAAAGAAATGAAACTGAGTTATTTGTAGTGAGGTGGATGGACCTAGAGTCTGTCATACAGAGTGAAGTAAGTCAGAAAGAGAAAGACAAATACAGTGTGCTAACACATATATGTGGAATCTTAAAAAGAACAATGGTTCTGTTGAACCTAGGGGCAGGACAGGAATAAAGATGCAGATGTAGAGAATGGACTTGACACGGATGGTGGGACGAAGCTGGGATGAAGTGAGAGAGTGGCATGGACATATATACACTACCAAACGTAAAATAGATAGCTAGTGGGAAGCAGCCGCATAGCACAGGGAGATCAGCTCGGTGCTTTGTGACCACCTAGAGGGGTGGGATAGGGAGGGAGAGAGGGAGGGAGACACAAGAGGGAGGAGATATGGGGATATATGTATATGTATAGCTGATTCACTTTGTTGTAAAGCAGAAACAAACTAACACACCACTGTAAAGCAATTATACTCCAATAAAGATATTTAAAAAAAAAACAAAAAGAAAAGAACAGGTTGAAGTGTTGTGTGAATTCCGGGCCTCCCTTCAATGTCCGCAGGCGTGGAGCTGCTTTGCGACAGAGACGTAGACATGGCCACCCGGGTCCAGGACTTGCTGGAGTTTCTCCACGAGAAGCAGCAGGAGCTGGATTTAGCAGCCGAGCAACATCGGAAGCACCTGGAGCAGTGTGTGCAGCTCCGCCACCTGCAGGCCGAAGTGAAGCAGGTAAAGGAACGGCCGGAGTGAAGGGGACCCAGTCGACAAGTGAGCGCTCGATGAGTGCTCTCCCGGTAGCTCGGATGTGTAAGCCTTGGGGCAGATTGTCCCTGATCAGAACACAGCTGTCCTGGTGTAGAATACAACAACCCCCCTGACACACCACAGCTAGTGTGTAAAATTGAGCCAGTGCCTGGGCAGCTCTGTGTTTACTCTGTAGTGGAAAAGCCTTCGTCACCCAGCAACTGGTCACTTGAGAGTCACCTCCACTTAGCTTGTTTTGTTATTGGTTGTCTCTTACCTGAAACCCTGAGCACATTGCTTCCCGGCCTGAATAACTATATGATTTATTTTTTTTCCCCCCAAATAGACTGTTATCAGTCTGGCCAGGATCACAGGCTGTGTATGGCTTGGGTCTTCTTGTGTTCTCAGGATACAATACTCCCATCTCCCAGATAGCATGGCAAAATAAAAATGGGACATTTGGAAGAGATTGCTTTTGGTTCAGTGCCAGTGGGATTCCATGCATATGTATATTTAGCATGTCTGTTACATTTTACCACGTGAGCAGGGAAACCATGGAAGTATGGCTTTCTGGGATTCTTGTAGTTGTGTAGAAAAGCATTCGTTTGTTTGATTGGAGGGGATGGTTGCCAAATGGCTGTTGTAGCCCCAGCTGTCACCTCCACATTCCAGGTATCAGGAAGGGGAAAGCATATCAAGAAAGAGGCAGCACCTGGATCAGAAAAGAAGTGTGTTCCCCAAATGGCCCAGAAGCCCCTGCTTTGATCTCAGTGGCTAGAATTGAGTCATATCTGCAACCAGGCCGTCATAGGAGCTGAGAACTGGCTTTATTTTAAGCTCTTTCCCAAGTTGGGATTTTCTGAGTAAAGGACATGAAGAAAATAGGTACTGGTTAAGTAACCAGCAGTTTCTGCCACAAATGATTACCCAGAATGACCTTCCACATCCCTGTGGCTTCCATGGTCAGAACTGACTTCTCATTCTGTGATGCTCAGAATCTGGCGGTGTGGCCCTGAGCATTAGCCGACTGCTAAATTCATTCTTGGGTTAGTGTGCTGTCTTAACACTGACTCTAAAGTGGAAAATACGTTAGTGACATCAAAACAGTTCCCTTATCAAGCAGTTTGCTAATTCTGCATGTCCATGAGGCCTAAAAGGAGTGAAAGATACATATTTTTGAGTATCAGGGAATTCTTTGCAATTGTAGGTTTTCTCGTATGTGATCCTCAGTCTGTTCTGACCTGTGGACTAATGATCAATCCTCTGGACCCTCCACCTTTTCCAGCTCCCACTTGAAACTAAACATGACAGAATTAATTTTAAAATGCAGCACTTACGATCAGATACCAGGGAAGGGTAGCAGGCTATTGCCAGTAGGATCACGAGGAACTCCCTGCTTCTTAGCTAAGTGAGCAGCTCGACCGCCGTGCACTCGGACTGCGTCACTGCTGGTCCAGGGTCTGGATGCCCCAGAGGGACTGCTGCATGGAGTTCCCTGTGTCGTGTTTCAGGTGCTGGGCTGGATCCGCAACGGAGAGTCAATGCTGAACGCCGGGCTCATCACGGCCAGCTCGTTGCAGGAGGCAGAGCAGCTGCAGAGGGAGCACGAACAGTTCCAGCACGCCATCGAGGTGCGGACGCCCGGCCTGGCCTCGGAACCCGGCCTCTCCAACCTCAGGACCAGCCTGTTAAGTCCCCTCACACAGCACTGACCCTGGGAGCCGAAGGGGGTTCAGTGGAACCCAAAACGGCTGCGCTTACGAGCCTGCAGTTCGTTACAAGAGGGGGAAGCAGTCTGGCAACTGCAGTGATGGGAGGCTGTCCATGCCCACCAGGGCGACCTCACCGCAAGGGTCCCAGAGGCCGGGGGTGGCTCTTGCTGTCCCCTTGCTGTCAGGGCCCTGGCAGGATGCACCTCACCTGTCAGGAACATCTTGGCACCAGGGAAAGCAAGCTGGGGTCTCAGCTGAGGGTTTTTCACATTTTGCTGATGTTATAGGCACAGTTGCTGCTGTGTAACTGGTCTTGAAACATCAGGGCACTCGGGGTAGCTCTTCAGGACCGGGTGCCAATCACCAGTTCCCTTTCCCCCATAAACAGTGCTGTGCACAGAGCTCCTGTGACCCTGGGGAAAAGCAACATCCCTCACCAGAGGGTTTTGTGCCTTGATGGGTCAGTGCTGTGCCAGGACTTGAGCAAAATGGCTCAGCCAGTCACTCTCACAGCATATGGATTAATTCATTTTAGAGTAATTTTGGAGGGCGGGGGAGTTAATGATTGTGACGGGTGGTCTCAAGGCATAGTCAAGGGAAAGGGAGCATTTGATTATAGAAAACTTGTTTCCTGCTCTAGTTATTCGCATATTCTCAGCCAGAGATGGGAAAGAGAGCATTTGATTATAGAAAACTTGTTTCCTGCTCTAGTTATTCGCATATTCTCAGCCAGAGATGAAAACCAAAGAAGTTACCATTAATTTCTTCCCTAGATTAATTTACTCTCAACTATTCAGCGCCAGTGGGCAGACACTAACACTTCTCCCTGAAGCCCAGACTCTGGGTGAATCTTTTGAAAATCGTACCCTGTGCCAAGTGCCTTCTAGTAATTAAATCACTGATGCGCCTCAATGTCTGGGTAACGGACAGGATTACGCTGGGTACAGTGTTTTATGGGGCCATTAGTACCACTTCAGGTGAAACGCAAAATTTTGCCATTGTTTAAAAAAAGAGAAAACTCTGGGTCCACAGAGACCCATGTGCTTCGCCCTGACAGCTGTCCTGCCGGGCCCTCTGGTTTCCCCGAGGAACCTGACCAACCTCAGCCCCTCACAGAAGCTTCTAGTGAGGATACGAGAGCAGGAGTTGTTACCGGATTTGCCAGTTTGTCTTCATAGATTCATTGTCTGGCATGGACCTCCAGAGAACACAGTTGGTTCATTTTTAGCTTTTAACAACTGTGTTTCTCTCTTTCTCTCTTTTTTAAATCAGTAGTTTTTGAAAACCTTTTACTCAAGTCCAGAGTTTAAGGTAAAAGTGAAATAAAGAGCATTCACTTAGGCCACCTTATTCTCCACTTGTTCATTAGCCCCTGGCTGCTATTATAAGAAGAATCAATAGGAATAATAAACTTGAAACATTTCAACAGCTTTTTTTAGAATATTGGCTGCTGAGGGTTTTTCCTGCTATTTCTCGAAAGCTGGAAACTCCACAGCCAAGACCCGTTCTGGAAAGTCCTAAGGCATTTCATCCTTCCCTGGGTAAATATAAATAGTTGTTGGTAGGCATAAAAGCTTTTTTTTAACTAACCTGTCAGCTGTGGTTTTCGAAGCGTCCTAGTGAGTGTTAACTGAAGTCATTCCCGTAAAAGTGAGCAGACAGAAGAGCCGCGGCCTTCCCACTCCTTCCCCGTGAGCGCGCGACACCCCCGCTGAAGAGCTTTCCGCTCTCTCCCCCCGCTTAGAAGACCCACCAGAGCGCACTGCAGGTGCAGCAGAAGGCAGAAGCCATGCTGCAGGCCAACCACTACGACATGGACATGATCCGGGACTGTGCCGAGAAGGTGGCCTCGCACTGGCAGCAGCTCATGCTCAAGATGGAGGACCGGCTGAAGCTGGTGAACGCGTCCGTGGCCTTCTACAAGACCTCGGAGCAGGTAGGGCTCCCCGCCGCTGCCGCCTGCTGAGCCTGACTGCACGGCACGGCTCAGTCCTTACCTCGCCGGTCAGTCCTGGGCCAGCCGAGCAGAGAAAAGCGGCATTATGGGATTAAGATTGTTCTTGCTCCCCTTACGTATCAAAGAAGAACAGGTCGGAACAGATCTGAGGAGACGTCCCTCTTTCTCTCATTTAAATGGATGGCCTGACACAGGGCAGATGGAGGCGGGAAATTCACCTCGTATTCTGGCCTTGTTCTGAAAGGCCTACGTGGCCTCACGCCAGGTGGCGGTCCCGGCCCTCGGGCCAGCACTCGTCATCCTGTGGGTGCCGAGTGGTCCCTCTGAGCCCGGATTCTCTCCTGCCGCAGGTCTGCAGTGTCCTCGAGAGCCTGGAGCAGGAGTACAAGAGAGAGGAGGACTGGTGTGGGGGGGCCGACAAGCTGGGCCCCAACTCTGAGACGGACCACGTCACCCCCATGATCAGCAAGCACCTTGAGCAGAAGGAAGCGTTCCTGAAGGTACGGAGGAACTGTACCGGGTCTGCTGCCTCAGTGACGGGGTTCGCAGCCCCCCGAGGGTCCACCTGAGCCGGTGGGGCCTCCGGACCATCAGTCCCGCAGCTGTGGCCACTCCTCCAGCCCCGCCTGCCTCGCATCGCCCCTGCCCTGGAGAGAGATCACGGTGACCCTGCCTCAGCCATAAGTCAGCTGACGGGAGAAAATCTTAAAATCTTGTTTCAGTTGTCATTTGTACTCTCCTTCTAGTTTCCACAGACAAAGAACTAGATAGAAGCCTGTGTGCATAAAGATCGGTTGTAAGTCACAGTACCAAGTGATCCTGAACAGACACATGCAGAGAGATTGATTTGGGGGAACAAAAATGCCTAGAGCTTAAAATAATCTTCCTTTGGAAATTCAGCCTTTTGAGGAATAATGACTGTCTCAAAACACGTGTGAGCCCAGTGTAGAGTGGACACAAAGCAGGAACACCCCTTGTGGTTCACAGGACCAGTTACTAATACTGTACTTATTCAGGAAATGTTTCCTGCAAGAGAAACTTAATCCCATTCAAGGCCTGGCTGGAAGTTTTAACTCTAAGAAGCTTTAAATGAGGCACTTACCAAGCCTGCTTTGTCATTTGTATATATAGTCATACCTGAGTTACTGGTGTGCTTTGCAACAGTTAAATTTTAAAAAGTGGTCAAAATGTTTAGATACATTGAATATTTCCACGTTGCATTCTTTCACTTGCGAAAAAGATCTGCTGAGGTTCTGCTGGTGGCCACTCAGACCTTTGAAACCTAGGTGTGGTGTTTACTTTCCATGTTGCTTGGTTTAGTTTTCCTCCTCACTCCAGCATCCTGATCTCTCTGACACCATTTCCTGTCACATTTAATCATTTCTGTTTCTGTTTCATTTCTGAAGGTGATCCTCTGAGCTGACAGAGAGTTATTGTTTAGTCTGGGAGAACAAATTGTAACTCTTTGAAAATTCTTACCTGGGAACTTATTATGAGCTTCCACCACAGAGATTTTCTTTTTAAGCAAATCAAGGTGGGAAAACAGTTGGAGATTCCCAGGGTCATTAGTTGTAACTATTCCAAACAGGACCTGAAAGCCCCACCCCTGCTTGTCGGTGCTGTTTAAGTTTAGGAAAGGTCCACCACTACTGGGATGTTTTGAGGTGGAATCGTTACAATTGCCTCTCTTTCTCTGGAATCCATTTAGTATAAAACAAAATTACATACTACTTAGTTAATATAATTAAGAAAGATATTTAGGTAAAATTACAAAACAAAAATAATCACAGACCTGGTCAGATTCTTTCTAGGATTATGTCTTTGGTGTGTTGGATATCTTTAAACTTCTTATTATGGAAGTTTAAAAATGCATATGGAAATTAAGAGAATGGATAATGAACCCCCATGTACTTCTCATCCAGCTTCAATAATTACCAACATATGGGCATATGCCCACCTTTACTGGATTATTTTAAATTCTAGATATTACACCATTTTATTTATAAAGACCTCTGTGTGTATCTAAGCATTAAATTCTACCTTTCTAAAACCATTCTACAACCACAATATCATTATTGGACCTGAAAAATTAACAGTAACTCTTATTTTATATAAAATCCAATGGTGTTCACATTTCTCTGGTTGTCCCATAAATCTGTTTTTATACGTGGTCTTAATCAAAATCCAAATAAGACCATGCATTGATTTGATTGGTATGTCTCTTAAGTCTCTTTTAGTCTAAATCCCACCCTCCCTTTTATTAGCACTTGTTAATTGAAGAAATAAGTTATTCATACTGTGGAATTTCCCTCATTCTGGATTTGGTAATTGCATCCTGTGGAGTCATTTAGCACCATCCCAGATTCTCTGCATTTCTGTTAGTTGTGTTGAGGGCCTTGACCCGGTTCAGGTCTAATGAGTGTGCGGGGTACACTTAGGGTACCTGATGGATGGTGTTGTGTACTTCCAACGGCATTGCTCCAGGACACACACAGGCCTGCTTCTCCTGCTGTCTCTGTGATATGAGGGCTTTTCAATGCTTCAGACGTCGTAAGTCCACGTCATCCACTGTGTACTTCCCCATCAGCCTTTCACCCGCTGGGTTTGGTAGCCAGTGGTGATACTGTTTCATTAGGAGTTGCAAAATGGTGGCATTCTATCATTCTTTCTGCCTTGATTAGCTGCAGTTATTCCCTCCACAGCTATTTGGTTATGCTAAAATAGAGTTTGTCCAAAATGGGGGGGGGGGGAGGTAAATGCTTGATTCCTTCCCTTTGTTTATGATTTTCAGAATAATGATCTGTTGCCCTAGCAACCTCTGCATATGATTGATTTGTTCTTTTAGTATCATCGTGGATTTTAACATTTGGTGTGTTTCAAATCAATTACAGTCATTTATCTTTGTATATTCAACTTGTCCCACTAGTGGGAGCCCCTTCAAGTCAGGTTGGCTCAGATGTCCTTTTTTTTTTGTGGTACTCGGGCCTCTCACTGTTGTGGCCTCTCCCGTTGCGGAGCACAGGCTCCGGACGCGCAGGCTCAGCGGCCATGGCTCATGGGCCCAGCCGCTCCGCGGCATGTGAGATCTTCCCGGACCGGGGCACGAACCCGTGTGCCCTGCATCGGCAGGCAGATTCTCAACCACTGCGCCACCAGGGAAGCCCTCACATGTCCTTTTGATGTAACCCTAGCAGTCTTTACGGCTTCCTTGCTGTTTGGAATGACAACTTATTTCAGTCTTATCAGTAGCGACTCATGATATATTTTTCTCTTAATTTAAAAAAAAAAAAAAAAAAGGTGTTGCAGCTCCATCTACTGAAAAGGCCTAGGAACGATGACCAGCCCAATGATAATGAGCATCCCTAGTGCCCACATTGTGGGCTTTCAGTGCCATTTACCACAAGAAGGAGACCGAGCTCCTTGAAAAAAAGATTGATTCCAGATCTGGGCTAGGAAATGTGCAAGATATTTCCAATTCTATTATAATTAAGGGTTTTTTTTCCTGAACCATTTTGATTTTATATTTATATCTCTTTTCTCTTAAATAAAACTTTTTAAAATACATGAATGAAATTACTTATTCGGTTTACAAACATGGAATATCAGTTTTCTATTACCACAATAACAAACCACCCCACAGTTCAATGGCTTAAACCAAGGGTTAGCAAGCTAAGCCCTGAGGGCTAAATCTGTCCACTCCCATTTATCAATCGAGGCCACTTTCATCTACAATGGGCAGGTTGAGTAGTTGCAACAGAGAGATGGAGCCCACATGACTCGGAGAGCTGAAAATATTTACTGTCTGCCCTTTATAGACATCCCGGTGCAGCTTAGCCAGGTCCTCTGACTCAGGGTTTCTCCCAAGACTGTGATCAAGTTGTTGGTCAGGGATGTGGTCACCTCAAGGCTCGACAGGGGAAGGGCTTTACTTCCTCTCGGGCTGCAGGCCACGGGTCACCCTCAGTGTCTGGCCACCTGGACCTTACCATGGGGCAGCTCTCAACGTAGCAGCTGGGGTCAGCAGAGCAAGGGCTCCAAGACTGAGATTTTTTTTTAAGTCGAAATAGGATTTAGCCTATATATTCTCCAGACACAGATTGGCCAGATGAATGCTTTAGATTAAGACCTATGTTAGAGCCACGTGATGTCATCCATATACACTGAAGATGCATGTCTGTATGAGTCACATGAACACGTTGCTCTGCATTATTTCTTAGGCTTGCACGCTTGCTAGGAGGAATGCAGATGTCTTCCTGAAATACCTGCACAGGAACAGTGTGAACATGCCTGGAATGGTGACACATATCAAAGCCCCTGAACAACAAGTGAAAAGTGAGTACACCTAGGAGTCAGCTGACTGATGAGCTTGATAAGACATGTTCTAAAATCTTGGTCCAGGGCTTCATTTGGAATGTCCTTTTCATATCATTAAAGTTCTCATAAGTTATCTTATTTTAATAATAAAATATTAAACAAATATATAGCTTGATACTTTATTGAATAAAGTTGAAGAATATAAACAGGGAGAAAATGCAGCATGTTCAGGATATTTATTGGCATCAACTGTTTTGTTAAAAGTAAGTGAAAATATAAATCGGGAAAAAATGAAAGCCAGAATTATCTACAGGCCAAATACTTTTAAAAGTTTAAATCACAAAAATTATATACCCATTTCATTGCTATAATGTATCAGTTTTATATACTTAAAGCATTATTAATAAAAGCAAATTGCCAAAGAATGTTATATAGATAGATGGGTATCATTTGAGTTTAAGAATGTACAAAACCGTACACACACACACACACACACACACACACACACACACGCACGCACGCACGCATAGAAAAAGACCTGGGAACAATTATACTAAACTGTAAGTAGGGTTGTCATGGGTGGAAGTTAAGGGTACTGATGATTTTTATGCTGTAGAATTCTGATTGAATATTTTGCAGTGAAAATGCATCCAGGTGATACATCATTTTAAACAATCATAATTTTTTTTTACAAGTTTAATTGAAATGACATGGAAGTGGGTCCTCAGAAAATGAGGAGAATTGTAGAAAACAGTCTCGGTATTCAGGCCCTGTTCTACCAGCTTTAATCCTCACCTGAGCTTCAGTCCTGCCCCAGGCAGAGGCTACGGAAATAAGACTAGAAAAGACTTACGCTTGTTTTCCTTTCATTTCAGTGGTAGCTTATTTTTTGACAGGCTTCAAATTTCAGTGCTGATTTGCTTCACTAAGCTAGTTCACTTTTCAGTCGAGCAAAGATGATGTAACAGGGCCAACCAGTGAGCTGGCGGGTACATGCTGCTCGCAGGCTCCTGTTTCTCACAAAGTACTCAGCCTGTGAGGAACTCGGTAAATATTTGTGGAGAGGTTATTATTTTTAAAGTTTTCCAATAAAGTTATATTCCAGGTGCCACTTATTTGATTTGCAATTTCAGTCAGGGAATCTTTTCCTGAAGTTTTTTTATCTGTTTACTTTGTAAACTTCTAGAGTAAAACAGACTCACTGTAAAGAATGTTTAAAGTGTACAAATGTATATAAATTACCTAAACTCCTTTGCCAGTGGTAACCACTGTGAAGACGTTTTTGTGTATCCTTCTATGCACGTAAATGGAAATATGCAGAGAGATACAAACGTGTAGCTTCAACTTACCCATCTGGCTTTTTAATTTTTTTTTTGAAGTGGGACTATATTCCCCTGCAGTTTTCTTCTTACGCTTAGTAATAATCTCATTCTATGTCAGAATTTGGAGATCTGCTCTGTTACTTTTAACGTCCAGTATGGCAACTTTGTAATTGATTTAATCTGACCCCTAATCGATGGGCTCATACGTTGCTGCCAGTTTTTCCGAACAGCACCTCAGTGTGTGTGCATCTGTGTACAAATTGTGTTGAGAGCTTGTGCCAGCACCGTATCTGAAAGATAAATTCCTGGTTCAAGGGTGCGCACCACTCAGTGTCGTTACCTGTCACCAGATGACCTCTGCAGGGGTTGTGCTCCATTTTCCTCCCCCAATAATACAGGCACACAGGTTTCCTCTGTCCCTTCTAGCCCTGGGCAGCGTAGTCCTTGCCAGGAAATGGTGTAAACTGGTCTCATTGTTTGAGTGAGATGAAACGTTTCTGTATTTTTAGTGGCCATATTTCATTTCATATAATCATGACCTACATGTTTATATGCTTTGCTCGCTTTGCTGACAGATTATTCATATTTTCCTGTTGACTATTAAGTAAGTTAGATCCATCTTCTATGTTCCCAGTAGTTTTTCCTGGCTTTTTATTTGTGTCATAATTTTATGGCGGTTGTTATTTGGTTATGAGATTTTTAATTCTCTTGTAATCCGATTGCTGTTTTAACTTTTCCTTTCTACCTTCATGCTTCTCAACTTCATTTCCTTCCCTCTCCTAAGGGTTTATGTTTTTGGTTTTATTTTTAAAGCCCGTCGTTTTCTTCTAGTACTCCACTGTTTCATCTGACATCTTTTGATGGATACTAAATTCCTTCCACAGGAAGGTTCTCATGGTCTTGCACAAAACATCCAATACTGGTGTTTTCCCAGCCGTTGTCAGATTGCCCCAGCAGGGGACTCAGTAGCTATCCCACTGACCCAGCGGACCTGAGGGATTAGAGGCCAACTCGAGTGTCGGGTGATGTCAGTCCTAAGAGTAAACCGGAGTAAGAGAACGAGGAGAGGTCTGGACAGGCCAGGCAGGCAGGCCGTGCGGCTCAGTGACTGATACTCTGGCTCAGAACGGCATTTGCATGAAAACGTCTTTCAATAAAAATGAATGGGATTTTGTGGGTGTTGTGCTTGATGGCCAGCACCAACATGTGGCTTTCTCTTCATTCTCTCAGATATCTTGAATGAACTCTTCCAGCGGGAGAACAGGGTGTTGCATTACTGGACCATGAGGAAGCGACGGCTGGACCAGTGCCAGCAGTACGTGGTCTTTGAGCGAAGCGCCAAGCAGGTCAGCCATACACGGCCCTCCCGGCGCCCTCCTCCCCGCACCCAGGCCTCCATCATCAGATGGGCAGCCTCTGACATGGCAGCAGATGGAAAACCACTCCCTGATCATCAAAACAACCTTGCCTTTTACTTGACAGTTTGTTGCCAGAAAACCCCCCAGCCTCGTAAAAGTGTGTTACTCAGTGATTTTGGCCTCAGCGGGTGTGCCATTCAGCTCTGCCGAGCTGCCGTCACCCCACAGTTAAGACAGCAAAGTGCAAGCAGTCGTGATCATGATGATTTAAGTCACTGTAAGATAATATGGTGGGCAGTTTTCCATGTTGGCGTACTTATATTTTCAAGACAAAATTTTGTTCTTCGGATAAACTGAGCTAAAATTAAGTAAAGAAATGTGGCAGAATTTCTCAGAATTCAGTTTACTCCAAAAAAAGGTCACGCATTTGGCCAAGGCAGAGACCTCAAGAGGGTACGTTTGTAGTGTCCCCCCCTCGGAAGTCATTTTGGGATCGATGTCCGGTCGTGGAGATCATTTTAGGGTAAAGTCTGTCTGACTGTAACTCAGACAGAAAGATGCCCATCACTTCTCTCTGCCCTTAACAGTAGCCTAGGAATCTGTGCCCGTTAGTCCAGAATTCGGAGGGTCAGGAGGGAGCGGGAGGGAGAAGGCTTGTTCTCAGAAGCCCCCGCGAGTCACCTCACATCCACCACGTCCCCGGGACCTCCTCAGGGCTGCCGGTCCCTGGTGACCACGTGTGACCTGCTCTGTCTTCTGGATCCACCTGGAAACCTGACACGTGCCTGATGCAGCGTAGGCATTCGATAAAATCCGTTTAGCTCAAGAAAGATTACATTTTCCTCAGCACAGGTTTCTCACTTGGGGAACATATTTTGTTTAATTTGGTAAATGTCAGTCTCTCACTGGGCAGCCTGCTGCCCAGAGCAGCTCGGTGTCCCAGGGCGTAAGCAGGAGTTCATGGTGCCTGGACCTGGCGCCCTGACCGGCCTCTCCCTTGTCTTGACTGGCTTTCCCAGATGCAGTTACCATGTTCCCAGCAGGGGTGGCAAGCGGTAGTATTTTTTAATGTTTAAATTCCATTTTCTTAACATTTTATTTAAGGATAATCTAACCATATTTCAGATTTATGGGGGCCTGATTTTATTTCAAATTAGAGACTGTTTCATAATCTTTTCTCACGTCTTTGTTTATCTCTCTGTTGAAAGACAAGAAGTCATTCAGCTACAGAGAACAAAATTGTAAATAATGCTCTTGACGGAGAGAAATAATGGAATATGCTGTTGCTTTTTCCTAAAGCCAGTTCACATGCCAAAAATAAAATCATTCAGTTTCTGCCGTTACAGATGATGGCCCGTCAGCCCCACGGCCCTGTACGGTTGGCTTCTGTGCTGTACGATAACAACAATCCCACAGTAAATACCGAGTTACGGGTGGGATGTGGCAGGTGACTTGCAGCCGCTGCTCTGCTCTGGGCACCTCCTGCCTCGGGGCTGCTCCTCCTGGGCTGTCTGTGCCCCCTCTCCCTTACCTCTGCCTCTGAAAGTTGGCTTTCAGTTCAGGGCTTGTTCTTGTTTCTCTTTCCTCTCTCCTTAGCTCTCACTGTTGGTGTCTCCCAGCCCTGACCTCCATTTCTGGTCTCCAGATGTAGACACCCCAGCTCCCTCCTTGCGTCTCTCCACTTTGGCCTTAACCAAAGCAGAAGTGGACCCGGGGCTCCCCGTCCGCCGTGTCCCCGCCCTCATCTTACCTGATTCCCGCCTTTTCCTCATCTTCCCAGCTTCACCCCTTCATCGGGGCCTGATGCAGCACATCTGCCCTCTCCTCCGCCCCCCAGAGCCATCACGGGTAGCAACCTAGCCGTGTCTCATCTGAACCCCCTGGGCCAGTTTGCCAACCGGTGTTGCTTTTCTCTCGCTCACTCTCCACTCCAGTCCCTTTTCCATGTGGAAGCCCCATTCGCTTCCAGACCAAAGTCCAAAGGCCTGTGGCCTCCGAGGGCCCCCTGTCGCCCTCCAGCCTCACCTCCAGCCTCCCCCTGTGCAGGGCCCCTTTCCTCCCGAGCCCATCCCTTCTCAGCCTGCGGGTCCCTCATGGTCACAAGGGCAGGGCCCAAGCCTCTCCCACCCCAGCGCCCCCCTCAGTACCTGGCTGCATAGAGGGCGCTTGGGCACGATTCGCTGTGTGAATGGAGGAAGTAGGGACCTTTGAATAAATTGACCAAAATGGCTTTCTGCCTTGATGCACTGTCAGTGTCAGCATTGTTTCAGAGATGGGATAGCCATGCTTGTGCAAAACGAAAGTAAATTCCCAGCCAGGAAGCTGCATGGTAAGTAATCTGGGTCGTGGTTTCCTTTTCATTTTTTTCTTCTAAAATGCCACAATGCTGTGAAGTATCTAATAGAGACGGTGATGTTTCTGCTCCAAGACCAGCAGATCACAGCGGACGACTAAGATACTGTGAAGGGCAGATATGAAAGCTTCCATGTTTTTATGTTTCTTTTCCGTAGTGTTGCTTTTTCAGATGTGTATGTTTAAGTAAGATTTCACTTCAGATCTATGCACATAGAAGGAAAAAAATGGCTTCCATCTAAAACCATGAAAGAATAGGAGTCAGAATGTGTCCTTCTGTTGCAGTCTGGACCTTGCCGGCCCCCTTCTTCCCAGGTGGGGTCATCTCTCTCCTACATCTGGGAGGTTAAGCCACTTCTGCCAGCGTCTCCCCAGAGCATCTTTAGGCATAATGACGCTCTGTAGGAGCCCCCAGAAGGCCAGTGAAGTGGGTGCACACCTCAGGACTCACTGAAGGCAGGAGTAGGAAGAAACGGCTAACATTGTACATTTGAAAGCTGGGAATTTGCATCTGCTTTCTTTTCCTTTTTTAAGTTAGAACACCCCAGGAAGGCTGTCAAGTCCCTGTGATGTGAATGTCTCAGTATTCAGCAATGCGAGGGTCTCAGACTTCCCGTTCCCCACAGTTTCTCAGTATTCTTGAGGGAGGCTATTCACTGGACTCTTATGGCCCTTTAGGTTCCGGCTTATAAGAAACTCTTGTGCATGTTATCGTTGATGCCTAAGTGACATGATTACAGTTCTCTAGAATGTCAACTTTTAATTTTGGAATTAAGATACATGTTTCAGAAGCTCATCTCTCTTTGAGGGAGTGTTTCTTGATGCGCCTGGGCTTGTGACTTTGCGTTTAAATGAGATACTCAGGTATTGGGACTTGCTTCACTGACGTTGAGCCGTGAACCTGTTTCCATTCCTTCCGTCTCTAGGCTTTGGAGTGGATCCATGACAGTGGGGAGTTCTACCTTTCCACACACACCTCCACAGGTTCAAGTATCCAGCACACCCAGGAGCTGCTGAAGGAGCACGAGGACTTCCAGATCACGGCAAAGGTGAGCTTGCATTGGCTCAGTGCCTGCGTGCCTGCCTGCATGTTTCCAGGATAACCTCGAACAGAATACTTTGTGGAAAAGAGGTCTTTCCTAAAAATATCATTGAAGAAATACCCAATGCAATGGGAGGAACGGGATGAGCCAGATGGACTATTAGACCCTAATTTAGTGGTAATTCTAAGGCCTTTCACACTGTCCTCACTTGTCCCTTCGTTTCTCTGTTTCCTCTTGTTCCTCTGATTTCTGGAAATGCCTCCCACCTCCTTCCATTATTTTTTCTATCTTCTTTATCCTTTTCGTTCTTCTCTTATTTTCATTCTGTTTTCCAAATATTTTCTGAGTACTTGCTATTTTTATGGAACGCTGGTGTTCCCAGCTTAGCTTAGACAGATTCTGTGCGTGTTTCCTTTCCTTGTCTTGAGCAGTAAAAACTGCTACAGTAGCATCATGCCCAGTTGTCCACTCACGAAGCTGTCCGGGTTTTATAGTTGGCAGAGTTTATGTCAGTGGCTGTTCATAGGCTTATAAAACTAAAGGCATTTTCACTTTTCTGCTGAATTAAATACATCTTTATGGCATATGCAGTACATGTGACTGTGAATTTTTAAGCAGATGTGTAAGGATTCACACACTGACACGAATGTTTTCTCAATTAAAATATTTGCAGGGGCTAATTCCTTCTTTTACCTCAAAACAATTTTGAGGCTTCTAGGTTTCCCTTCTCAACCTGTGGTGTTCTTGTTTTTTGTTCTTCAAAGTTTTGAATATACATTCTATGTACTGTTTTCAGGAGCACCTCTGTTTTTGATGATAGAGTTAAGGTTTTAGAAAAAAATTGGAAATTAATTCACATTTAAGAGTAGAAAATAAATGAGGAAGCTGCATAATAATTTTTGGGTAAAAAGAAGTGTTCCTGAGGAGACACCTTCAAGATAGTGGAGGAGTAAGACATGGAGATCACCGTCCTCCCCACAGATACATCAAAAGTACATCTACATGTGGAACAACTCCAACAGAACACCTACTGAACGCTGGTAGAAGACCTCAGACTTCCCAAAAGGCAAGAAACTCCCCACGTACCTGGCCATGTGGCTGACAGGGTCTTGGTGCTCCGGCTGGGTGTCAGGCCTGAGCCTCTGAGGTGGGAGAGCCGAGTTCAGGACATTGGTCCACCAGAGACCTCCCAGCCCCACGTAACTTCATTTGGCAAGAGCATTCCCAGAGATCTCCATCCCAACACTAAGACCCAGCTCCACTCAACAACCAGCAAGCTCCAGTGCTGGACACCCCATGCCAAACAACTAGCAAGACAGGAACACAACCCCACCCATTAGCAGAGTGGCTGCCTAAAATCATAAGTTCAAAGACACCCCAAAACACACCGCCAGATGTGGTCATGCCCACCAGAAAGACAAGATCCAGCCTCATCTACCAGAACACAGGCACCAGTCCCCTCCACGAGGAAGCCTAGACAACCCACTGAACCAACCTTACCCACCGGGGGCAGGAACTATGAACCTGCAGCATGCAAAAAGAAGACCCCAAACACAGTAAGATAAGCAAAATGAGAAGACAGAGAAATAAGCAGCAGATGAAGGAGCAAGATAAAAACCCACCGGACCAAACAAATGAAGAGGAAATAGGCAGTCTACCTGAAAAAGAATTCAGAGTAATGATAGTAAAGATAGTCCAAAATCTTGGAAATAGAATGGAGAAAATACAAGAAACTTTTAACAAGGACCTAAAAGAACAAGGGAGCAAACAAACAATGAAAAACAACACAATAAATGAAATTAAAAATTCTCTAGAAGGAATCAGTAGCAGAATAACTGAGGCAAAAGAACAGATAAGTGACCTGGAAGATAAAATAGTTGAAATAACTACCACAGAGCAGAATAAAGAAAAAGGAATGAAAAGAATTGAGGACAGTCTCAGAGACTTCTGGGACAATGTTAAATGCACCAGCGTTCCAATTATAGGGATCCCAGAAGAAGAAGAGAAAAAGAAAGGGTGTGAGAAAATATTTGAAGAGATTATAGTTGAAAACTTCCCTAATACGGGAAAGGAAATAGTCCAGGAAGCACAGAGTCCCATACAGGATAAATCCAAGGAGAAACGTGCCAAGACACCTATTAATCAAACTATCAAAAATTAAATACAAAGAAAAAATATTAAAAGCAGCAAAGGAAAAAAAATTAAAAAAAGAATAAAATAAAAGCAGCAAAGGAAAAGCAGCAAATAACATACAAGGGAATCCCCATAAGGTTAACAGCTGATTTTTCAGCGGAAACTGCAAGCCAGAAGGGAGTAGCAGGACATATTTAAAGTGATGAAAGGGAAAAACCTACAACCAAGATTACTCTACCCAGCAAGGATCTCATTCAGATTTGACGGAGAAATTAAAACCTTTACAGACAAGCAAAAGCTAAGAGAATTCATCACCCGCAAACCACCTTTACAACAAATGCTAAAGAAGCTTCTCTAGGATGGAAACACGAGAAGGAAAAGACCTACAATAAGAAACCCCAAACAGTTAAGAAAATGGTAATAAGAACATACATATCAATAATTACCTTAAATGTAAATGGATTAAATGCTCCAACCAAAAGACACAGACTGCCTGAATGGATACAGAAACAACACCCGTATATATCATGTCTACAAGAGACCCATTTCAGACCTAGCAACACATACAGACTGAAAGTGAGGGGATGGAAAAAGATATTCCATGCAAATGGAAATCAAAAGAAAGCTGGAGTAGCAATTCTCATATCAGACCCAATAGACTTTAAAATAAAGACTATTACAAGAGACAAAGAAGGACACTACATAATAATCAAGGGATCAATCCAAGAAGAAGATATAACAATTATAAATATATATGCACCCAACATAGGAGCACCTCAATACATAAAGCAAATGCTAACAGACATAAAACGGAAAATCAGCAGTAACACAGTAATAGTAGTGGACTTTAACACCCCACTTTCACCAATGGAGAGATCAGCCAAAATGAAAATAAAGAAGGAAACATAAGCTTTAAGTGATACATTAAACAAGATGGACTTAATTGATATTGATAGGACGTTCCATCCAAAAACAACAAGATACACTTTCTTCACAAGTGCTCATGGAACATTCTCCAGGATAGATCATATCTTGGGTCACAAATCATGCCTTGGTAATTTTAAGAAAATTGAAATCATATCAATTATCTTTTCTGACCACAACACGATGAGACTAGATATCAGTTACAGGAAGAAAACTGTAAAAATTACAAACACATGGAGGCTAAACAATATGCTAGTAAATAACTAAGAGATAACTGAAGAAATCAGAGAGGAAATCAAAAAATACCTGGAAACAAATGACAATGAAAACACAACGACCCAAAACCTATGGGATGCAGCAAAAGCAGTTCTAAGAGGGAAGTTTATAGCAATACAATCCTACCTTAAGAAACAGGAAACATCTCGAATAAACAACCTAACCTCACACCTAAAGCAATTAAGAGAGAAGAACAAAAAAGCCCCAGAGTTAGCAGAAGGAAAGAAATCATAAAGATCAAATCAGAAATAAATGAAAAAGAAATGAAGGAAACAGTAGCAAAGATCAATAAATCTAAAAGGTGGTTCTTTGAGAAGATAAACAAAATTGATAAACTGTTATCCATACTCATCAGGAAAAAAAGGGAAAAGACTCAGATCAATAGAATTAGCAATGAAAAAGGAGAAGGAACAACTGACTGGCACTGCAGAAATACAAAAGATCATGAGAGATTACTACAAGCAACTCTATGCCAATAAAATGGACAACCTGGAAGAAATGGACAAATTGTTAGAAAGACACAACCTGCCAAGACTGAATCAGGAAGAAATAGAAAATATGAACAGACCAATCACAAGCACTGAAATTGAAACTGTGATTAAAAATCTTCCAACAAACAAAAGCCCAGGACCAGATGGCTTCACAGGCGAATTCTATCAAACACTTAGAGAAGAGCTAACACCTATCCTTCTCAAACTCTTCCAAAATATAGCAGAGGGAGGAACACACCCAAACTCATTCTATGACGCCACCATCACCCTGATACCAAAACCAGACAAAGATGTCACAAAAAAAGAAAACTGCGGGCCAATATCACTGATGAACGGAGATGCAAAAATCCTCAACAAAATACTAGCAAACAGAATCCAGCAGCACATTAAAAGGATCATACACCATGATCAAGTGGGGTTTATCCCAGGAATGCAAGGATTCTTCAATATACGCAAATGAATCAATGTGATACACCATATTAACAAATTGAAGGAGAAAAACCATATGATCAACTTAATAGATGCAGAGAAAGCTTTCGACAAAATTCAACACCCATTTATGATAAAAGCTCTCCAGAAAGTAGGCATAGCGGGAACATATCTCAACATAATAAAGGCCATATGTGACAAACCCACAGCCAGCATCGTTCTCAATGGTGAAAAACTGAAACCATTTCCCGTAAGATGAGGGACAAGACAAGGTTGCCCACTTTCACCACTATTATTCAACATAGTTTTGGAAGTTTTAGCCACAGCAATCAGAGAAGAAAAGAAAATAAAAGGAATCCAAATTGGAAAAGAAGAAGTAAAGCTGTCACTGTTTGCAGATGACATGATACTGTACATAGAGAATCCTAAAGATGCCACCAGAAAACTACTAGAGCTAATCAATGAATTTGGTCAGGTTGCAGGATACAAAATTAATGCACAGAAATCTCTTGCATTCCTATACACTAATGATGAAAAATCGGAAAGAGAAATTAAGGAAACACTCCGATTTACCATTGCAGCAAAAAGAATAAAATACCTAGAAATAAACCTACCTAAGGAGACAAAAGACCTGTATGCAGAAAATTATAAGACACTGATGAAAGAAATTAAAGTGATACAAACATGTGGAGAGATATACCATCTTCTTGGATTGGAAGAATCAACATTGTGGAAATGACTCTACTACCCAAAGCAATCTATAGATTCAGTGCAATCCCTATCAAACTACCAATGGCATTTTTCACAGAACTAGAACAAAAGATATCACAATTTGTATGGAAACACAAAATACCCCGAATAGCCAAATCAATCTTGAGAAAGAAAAATGGAGCTGGAGGAATCAGGTTCCCTGACTTCAGACTATACTACAGAGGTACAGTAATCAAGACAGTGTGCTACTGGCACAGAAACAGAAATATAGATCAGTGGTACAGGATAGAAAGCCCAGAGATAAACCCATGCAAATATGGTCACATTATCTTTGATAAATTAGGCAAGAATATACAGTGGAGAAAAGACAGCCTCTTCAGTAAGTGGTACTGGGCAAACTGGACAGCTACATGTACAAGAATGAAATTAGAACACTCCCTAACACCCTACACAAAAATAAACTCCAAATGGATTAAAGACCTAAATTTAAGGCCGGACACTATAAAACTCTTGGACGAAAACATAGGCAGAACACTGTATGACATAAATCTCAGCAAGATCCTTTTTGACCCACCTCCTGTAGAAATGGATATAAAAACAAAAATAAACAAATGGGATCTAATGAAACTTCAAAGCTTTTGCACAGCAAAGAAAACCATAAGACAAAAAGACAACCCTCAGAATGGGAGAAAATATTTGTAAACGAAGCAGTGGACAAAGGATTAATCTCCAAAATATACAAGCAGTTCATGCAGCTTAATATCAAAAAAAACAAACAACCCAATCCAAAAATGGGCAGAAGACCTAAGTAGACATTTCTCCAAAGAAGATATACAGATCGCCAACAAACTCATGAAAGGATGCTCAACGTTACTAATCACTAGAGAAATGCAAATCAAAACTACAATGAGATATCATCTCACACCAGTCAGAATGGGCATCATCAAAAAATCTAGAAACAATAAATGCTGGAGAGGGTGTGGAGAAAAGGGCACCCTCTTACACTGTTGGTGGGAATGTAAATTGATACAGCCACTGTGGAGAACAAATAGAACTACCATATGACCCAGCAATCCCACTACTAGGCATATACCCTGAGAAAACCGTAATTCAAAAAGAAGCATGTACCAAAATATTCGTTGCAGCTCTATTTACAGTAGCCCAGAGATGGAAGCAACCTAAGTGTCCATCATCGGATGAATGGATAAAGAAGATGTGGCACATGTATACAATGGAATATTACTCAGCCATAAAAAGAAACGAAATTGAGCTATTTGTAATGAGGTGGATAGACCTAGAGTCTGTCATACAGAGTGAAGTAAGTCAGAAAGAGAGAGACAAATACCATATCCAAACACATATATATGGAATTTAAGAAAAAAAATGTCATGAAGAGCCTAGGGGTGAAGCAGGAATAAAGACACAGACTTACTAGAGAATGGACTTGAGGATATGGGGAGGGGAAAGGGTAAACTGTGACAAAGCAAGAGAGAGGCATGGACATGTATGCACTACCAAACGTAAGTTGGATAGCTAGTGGGAAGCAGCCACATAGCACAGGGAGATCAGCTCAGTGCTTTGTGACCGCCTGGAGGGGTGGGATAGGGAGGGTGGGAGGGAGGGAGATGCAAGCAGGAAGAGACATGGGAACATA
Organism: Lipotes vexillifer; assembly: GCF_000442215.2. NCBI lineage: Eukaryota > Metazoa > Chordata > Mammalia > Artiodactyla > Lipotidae > Lipotes > Lipotes vexillifer. The sequence continues at coordinate 1,700,990 of NW_006778358.1, read as the reverse complement.
TGTATATATATAACTGATTCATTTTGTTGTAAAGCTGAAACTAACATACCATTGTAAAGCAATTATACTCCAATAAAGACGTTAAAATGAAAAAAAAGACAAAAAAAACAAAAAAACTACAATGAGTTATTACCTCACACCTGTCAGAATGGCCATCATCAAAAAATCTACAAACAATAAATGCTGGAGAAGGTTTGGAGAAAAGGGAACACTCTTGCACCGTTGGTGGGAATGTAAATTGATACAGCCACTATGGAGAACAGTATGGAGGTTCCTTAAAAAACTAAAAATAGACCTACCATATGACCCAGCAATCTCACTACTGGGCATATACCCTGAAAAAACTGTAATTCAAAAAGAGTCATATACCACAGTGTTCATTGTAGCTCTATTTACAGTAGCCAGGACATGGAAGCAACCTAAGTGTCCATCAACAGATGAATGGATAAAGAAGATGTGGCACATATATACAATGGAATATTATTCAGCCTTAAAAAGAAACGAAATTGAGTTATTTGTGGTGAGGTGGATGGACCTAGAGTCTGTCATACAGAATGAAGTGTGTCAGAAAGAGAAAAACAAATACTGTATGCTAACACATATATATGGAATATAAAAAAAACAAAAAAGGGTTCTGAAGAACCTAGGGGCAGGACAGGAATAAAGACGCAGACATAGAGAATGGACTTGAGGATACGGGGAGGGGGAAGGGTAAGCTGGGACGAAGTGAGAGAGTGGCATGGACATATATACACTACCAAACGTAAAATAGATAGCTAGTGAGAAGCAGCCGCATAGCACAGGGAGATCAGCTTGGTGCTTTGTGACCACCTAGAGGGGTGGGATAGGGAGGGTGGGAGGGAGACTCAAGAGGGAGGAGATATGGGGATATATGTGTATGTACCACTGGTTCACTTTGTTTTACAGCAGCAACTAACACAACAATGTAAAGCAATTATCCTCCAATAAAGATGTTAAAAAAAATAAAATAAAAGGTTATATTGAAAAAAAAGAAAGAAGTGGTGTATATGTACTACTATATTTAAAAAGGATAACCAACAAGGACCTACTGTATAGCACAGGGAACTCTGCTCAGTGTTATGTGGCAGCCTGAATGGGAGGGGAGTCTGGGCCGAATGGACTCATGTGTATATATGGCTGAGTTGCTTTGCTGTGCACCTGAAACTATCACAGCACTGTTAATTGGCTATACTCCAATATAAAATTAAAACTTAAAAAAGAAAAAGTGTTCCTATAAAGTAAAAAGATTGAATTTCTTGTGTGGCCCTTAACTTGGCTTTGGAAACATATCCATGGGGAATTTTTAAATCATTCAGAATGACAACAGCTACTTTGTATTACGTTTATTTTTCCTTTTTGATACATTCTGTAACAACTTCTGATTCTTGCTGTTCTTTCTTCCTGGGGCTCTCTTCTCAGCTCCCCTCCATCCCAAGCTGTAAGTGTACTTTTTCCATTCAGGCTCTCGGTGCCGGGCTGTGGGAACCCCTGGTCTCTGTTCTGGAGGACACACAGTCTAGCGGGGCTCAGTGGGGAGGCCTGGCAGCAGGAGCATTTGGGTAGGGCGAGCCACACCCAGAGGGCCCATGACGCTCGGAGGGGGCCCCCGCCTGCTCGGTTGAGGGGAGCTGACCTGTCGTACCTCTGCAGGTAAGGATCATATCTTTCCCTTCCTCTAGCTGCAGCACATGTTCGGCCGTATAATTCTTATTTTTTGTTAATAATTGGATAATAAATAGTTATTATGTGCCTTATATGATTTATATTTGTTTCATTGAATGTCCTTTGGTTACAGATAGTAAGAAAATGCCTAAGATACACTCGGGTAGATTTAAACTTTGCTCATTTGCGCTGACTTAAATTTCCATGGATGCTGCACTCTGCAAGCCATGTGTACAGCCAGACAGCTTTTCACTGCCCAGCTCCAGGGGACGCCATGCCACACACACAGGTTGTGGTGGGAATGTCGTCATCTAGAGCTGAGTAGCGTGGCAGCTTTGTGCCACCAGTGGAGCACGTACAAAGGGGTTTTTCCATTATTTCTAGTTTGCCCTTTTCCTCAGACTTGGGTTGTGGTTTTGGGAAGAATGAGCAGTAACAGTCATATTTTTGCCTGTATTTTACTTTAAAAATAAGCATCTAAAATCATAGGTGACATCTGATCTTTCTATTTCCCAAATAGAGCTGTTTATTTTGTTGGGTATATTGAATTAGTTTTGCTAAGAGGAACTGATAGGTTTTGAAAAGAGCACCTCTCAGGTTTGTTTCTTAGCATTTTTTCGTTGGTTTCTGGCTCCTTTTCTTTTAATCAGAAAGCGCCTGCCCTGGTGCTTGGAGACATCATTTAGTTTTTCGTGTTGACATGATGCTCTTGCTAGCCTTCTGTCCCTCTGTCTTAGCGTCTTCTAAGAAGTCTTGTAATTTTTCTCTTGTTACGTAGAAAATCCTTCCTTCTGACATGACGTCTTCCAGTTCAGTAGTTACATAATTAGTATTGTAACATTTTTAGGGTTAATGGAAATGAAACCTCTCCTCACTATCTGATTAAGACTCAGCTTGATTCCTTTGCAACTCAAGGCAGTAATTTCTCAAAATGCTTTGAAGCACCACCGGCATCCAGGCCATGGGTGTTTACTTAAAAGCAGATTTCTGTCCTCACCAGGCACATACTGACTTGGACTCTCTGGGAGCAAGGCTTGAAAAGGAGCATTTCTAACAAGCTCACCAGGTGGTTTTTATGCACGCTCAAGTTTGAAACCCACTGCCTTACTAAGACCTTCACAACTTTGTCCCCCATGCCAAATGGCTTACTTTGCTAGAAAGTGTCTGAGGCCATTGAATATGCATCCTTTCTGGGTTTCTGATTACCTGAGAACATTATGAGTAAAGCTCTCGTGAGCATGTGGACTTAAACGTTCGGTCTGCCTTTATTTTTCTCCAGTCCCTTGATTTTGCCTAAAGATGAGGTTGTTGAGATTATATTTGTACTCTTCAAAAATAAAAATCTGCTTTCATAACAATCTCTTATACAAACAAGGAGGCAACTGTGTCCTGATAGTGAAGGATAAGCAAGAGTTGTTAAATGAAAATGCTAGGTGCTACGCAGTGCTTATCATAGACATTTATGCAAAAAAGGGAAGGGAGAAAAATACACATATACATACACGCACTTGCTTGTATATAGTAAAACATCTCGGGGGTGGTACACAAGAAGCTGATACAGGTAACAGGTGAATGTGGAGTGAGAAGGCTTTTCACTTTGTGTCCTTTTGTACTTTTTGAATTTTGAATTCTGTGAATGCAATTTAAAAATACCAGTTAAGGGGCTTCCCTGGTGGCGCAGTGGTTGAGAGTCTGCCTGCCAATGCAGGGGACGCGGATTCGTGCCCCGGTCCGGGAAGATCCCACATGCCGCGAAGCGGCTGGGTCCATGAGCCATGGCCGCTGAACCTACGCGTCCAGAGCCTGTGCTCTTCAACAGGAGAGGCCGCAACAGTGAGAGGCCCGCATACCACAAAAAAAATTTAAAAATAAATAAAAATACCAGTTAAAATAAAAATACACCGTTATAAAAGGTTCATGGATTAGCAGGTTCGTGCTACTTAATTTTGATCACACCATTCATTCACTCAACAATTATTTATTGGCCTCTACAGTATACCAGGAACCACTCATTGGTGCAGAGCTCATGGATTGCACATTCTAGTTAGAGAAACGAGCAATAACATGATAAATGAGTAAATATATATACATACATGTTAAATAATAAGAGAAAAAGCCACGGGGGAGGGGAGGGTTGTCATCTTTGATAGGCTTCGGCAGGTCTCCTCAGGAAGCCTTTGACTATCTGATGAGCATTTTTGTTTAAATGAAGTTTGCAAATGGAAGATTTATAGATCTACCAGGCTTTGCCTATAGGAAGCCTTTTGTTCTGTATCTAATTTCATAGACTCAGCCTGTTGGCGTCACATGCTTGCAACTAGGTCTGTTTTGTGATGTGTTTTTGACATATGAAAATCTTCCTTTAGTTTCTTGGTGGCTTTTGTTTTCTGTTTTAATGTAGGTAAGATGCATTATCTTTTTTATCTTCACTTCTATGTCCCCACTGCTTAAAGCATGAAATAACTTTCTTAACCCCTTAAAGATTAAGGGGCCCTTGGGCAACACAGGGTTGAACTGTGTAGGTCCACTTACACTCAGATTTTTGTCAACGAATACGTACTATAGTACTGCCTGGTCCCATTGAAGCCTCGGATGTGGACTGCATGGGGGCGGGGTGAGAAGTGAGGCGCAGGGGTCAGCACCCCAACCCCTGAGTTTTTCAAGGGTCAGCTGTTTGCAGTGCCCTCCACTGATGTCATTCATGACAGTGGAAAAGAAATGCTTAAATGTTGGTAAAACCCAACTTCCCTGTGCTTTTCAGAAGATTGATATCTTGGTAAACAGCAAAACCTTCTTTAGGCAACCTGATTTTTTAAAAATCCTGTATCAGCCATGTTAATTCTCTTTGATGTTAAAATTTCATAATGTTTCTAACTTAAATCCCTTGTGGAATTTATGCTTCCAAGTCTGAAGCTTTGATTTCTTACTTCCTTGATATATAATTAGGCTTGTCTTAACCAGAAAGGTATCGTGTTGATCACAAGTCAGAAGGTTTGTTTGACAGATATTTTCCTTTTAGCTCACTCTACTTGAGTTCATTTCCACACAAGATGAAGGCCCTAAAAACTTTCAGAGTGTTTTCTTTGGCTGACTTTCTCCAATAAACAGCTTTTATACAATTTGCAATAGCAGTTTTTTTCACAGAGGTATTAATGTCTCTGGAGTTCTTGTTTTCCTGTAGTTTTTTTGTAAAGTATATATTCATGCCAGTTAAAAGTAACTACCACTCCCATTAAAGTTGCAGGTGTATACACACTTGCATAAAGGACCTAATGTTAATTTATTATCTCAGTAAATATTTGGTAGATGGCCACCATGTGCCAGACACGTAGAAGGTGTGTGAGATACTAGTGAGCAGAGGAAGCAAATGTCCCTGGCTGCTGGCGGGTACATTCTAACCAGGAGAGAGACAGGCAGTGATCTTAGCAAGTGAATTACACCTCTTGGGAGTGTGAGGCGTGCTGTGGGGCAGAGCAGAGCAGACAGGGTGAGGGAGGCGCGTGGCAGTCGTGAGGGTTAGGGAGGCCGGTGAGAAGTGGCCTCTATTCGAGCAAAGCGTGAAGGAACCATGGAGACGTCCAGGGGAACAGCATTCCGGGCGGAAGGGGCACTGGTACACAGAGGCGGAGGCCAGCAAGCCTGGAGGGATGGTGGGCAAGCTGGACCCTGTGGAGGAGCCCGGGGGGCGTTCGTGTAGAGTCTGAGGATGTTCACAGCTGGCTCTGCAGGCTGCCTAGTGAACTCTGCTCAAAACTTTTATTGTACAAAGTAAGATAGTTTATCCAGGTTTTGAACCCTGACCTCCTTCCTTTGGGGGATTTTTAAAGTCAACTTCCTGAGTGTTAGTCATAAAGATTTTCTAGTTAAAGCCTAAGTGAGAAAAGCAGGTTCCATAGAGAAGAGTAACTGTACTCATGTGAAGAGCCAGTGGGAATGTTGAAGGAAGCCCAAGGATAAATGAAATGGTAACAACAAATGATATAAGCAATAAGTCATAATGAGTGAAATAATAAGTGAAATGGATGTGACGAAAAATCTGTTGGAAGAATCAGATTTGAGTGAAATCACTGCCGTATGTATGTATCTATCTATCTATCGGACCAGTGTTTTATGGTTATCCGTAGCTATAAAAGTAGGAAAGTCATACTTAAAGATCTTTCTATGTGCATATAAAATGAAATAAATGTATTTCTGAGAGAGAGTTTTAAAACAGGGACTAAGTTTAAAATACCTCTATGAAGGCAGCTTCCCTAGTCGTGACTTTTCCTCCGGGTCTACTGAGAATTAAAGAAGAAACGAGCGCGTGCTGTGATGTTGCGGCATCAGGGATTTGGTTGAGTATCTGCGGGGGGCGGCGGCGGGGCTTAGCCACGTAGGCTCCAGGAGAACGAAAATCTCAGACGGCTGCCGCCCTCAAAGGGCTTTCGGTCTAACTGGTGACACAGAATAAACAAGCGTAGGGCAGGAGGTGTCCGTAAGCACTACCTGTGGCCTTCACAGGAGGAAAGTCGTGGAATGTAGAGGCTGTCCTGAGTGAGCATCCACTTGTTCATTTTGCAGAGTGACTGACCATCTACCAGGTGAAGACACCGTCCAAAGACAGTCCAGACTTTTTCCTCGAGGTCATAAAAATGCCGTTCATTGCAGAAGAGCTGAGGAAACGGAGCCAGTCTAGGATCGGGGAGATGAATTGGGTGGACTTAGGGTTTCAGTCTGAGTTTCTGTCACCAGCAGTTATTTTCCTGTTCAGAGCTCAGAGTTGTAGGCAAGTTGCCACTGTGTTTCTGGTTTCTGGCAGTTGGGTTCATTTGCTTCACAGTACTTTCCTGTTGTTTTTTTTTGCAGCAAACCAAAGAGAGAGTGAAGCTATTGATACAGCTGGCTGATGGCTTTTGTGAAAAGGGGCATGCCCATGCGGCCGAGATAAAAAAATGTGTCACTGCGGTGGATAAGAGGTACAGAGATTTCTCTCTGCGGATGGAGAAGTACAGAAGCTCTTTGGAGAAAGCCCTGGGCATTTCTTCAGATTCCAGCAAATCGGTAAATTGCTTTGTGCACATTGAATAAAGGACTGTTTTCTTCTTCGTACTGTTTGTCGATTTAATTAACTGAAGTGCATCGACTCCCTTATTCCACAGAGTAAAAGTCTTCAGCTAGATATCATTCCGGCCAGTATCCCCGGGTCAGAGGTGAAACTCCGCGATGCCGCTCATGAACTTAATGAAGAAAAACGGAAATCTGCCCGCAGGAAAGAGTAAGCTTGTCTTTAAGAACCTGCCAGGATTCATTGACAAAGTGAAGAAAATGTCACTTGGACAAAGATGCTTACTTCTGTGTGTGCTTTGAAATCAAGCAGTGTTAATACTTTTCATTGCTCTGAATGTGCTTAGTTTTTACAGCAAAAATGCCACTGTGTCCACTGTCCCCTTAGCACGTGATGCAGAAACAGTATCTTGTTGTTTTGTCCATGCGCCCCCATTTCATATGTGGTTGACAAGTTGTTTTAGTGTCATTTGTCATCAATAGGTCATGAGTAATAATACTAAGGAGAAGAAATTAATAACACAAGTGCAGCTGTTTGGAAGCTGCTAATTAGTAAACTGTACTAAGTATTAATAAAGACAAAAGATTGCCCTAAACCAGTGGTTCTCAGTCGGGGCCAGCTTTGTCCCCCCGGACGGACGTTTGGCACTATGTGGAGACATTGTTGGTTGTCACCCAGTGGGGAGGGGGGAGTGCTACTGGCATCTAGTGGGCGGAACCAGGAATGCTGTGAAACGTTTTATAATGCACAGGGCAGTCCCACGGCAAAGCATCCTCCAGCCCCAAACGTCAATACTGCCAAGTTGAGAAACCATGACCAGTAGGTACCTTAACAAAATTTTTTCCAGAATGTTTTTTCCTTTGAATTGGTGACTGGATACTGTTAATTCTTCTATTCTTGCCTTAATTCTCCAGAACATATCACTGACTCATGCTTTTTCAACCACCTTATTATTTCATAGACCCTAAAAGTAAATAGTTAAAGTAAGCATGTATCCTGACTGTGAACTAAACTAGTTGCTGTCTTTTCCTCTACTTTAAGGTTCATAATGGCTGAGCTAATTCAAACTGAAAAGGCTTATGTAAGAGACCTCCGGGAGTGTATGGATGTAAGTAAGTTTGTCTGCTTATTTATTTAGATGGAGTATAGTGTTGCTGTTTATTCTTACCTGTTGGCAATTCTTAAAATAATCACGTTTTGTTGTTATTTTTGAGATTCGAAGCACGCACGAGCAGCCTTCTGTGCATGTTTCTGCACTTCTGTGAAGTTCTAGGCGTGTTTTTGCTCATTACAGAGATGATACAGCACTAATCCTCTCATTCCATTTACCACATGATGGCCTGGCTGACATTCTCTCAGTGTAGAATTTTACAGCAGCTTCAGAGAACTGTGCCTACCGATTATGATTGGCAACTGATGCTCAGTAGTCTAACGAATATTTGCTGTACCTTGTGGAGTAGGTTTATCCCAAAATTTGAAGCTGGGAATGCATTTAGAGCTGAAGAGTATGGAAACTATTCTCAAGTATTAATAACAACTGAGATTTTTAAAAAATAGTTCCTCATGATTTTTTTTACAAAAGGTTGTATTGTTCAGATATATTTTCAATTATACGTTAACCCTGGGTACGTATTCACAGAGGTCAGGAGTACCTGTTTCTTGAAGACGAGGTGTGGGCTTTCGTCTAACCCTCTCTGTTTCCCTCCCGGCCAGACCTACCTGTGGGAAATGACGAGTGGCGTGGAGGAGATCCCGCCCGGCATCGTGAACAAAGAGCTCGTTATCTTCGGGAACATGCAGGAAATCTATGAGTTTCACAATAAGTGAGTGGCTTTATCTTCGGGGACCTCATTAGCAACTCTGGAAGTCTGTGCTGAAGTTTCATGGCAAATGAAAGTTTCCAGTAAATAAGCATAGATTCCAGTGATTTTGTTGAAGTTTGAAGGAAGCCTGCCAGACTCGCTTCACAAGGACAGACATTCGAGGGACTATTTTAGCAGAGACTCAACTTTGTATTTACTTTTTATAGAAATGAGATTAGGAAAACTGAAAGCTGGTTTTGTAGGGACCCTAACTTCTCTCAAGCCTTTGTCATCAGCTGCTACATCAGTTACTTCTTAGGGTTAAAAGAAAGAATTGCCCTCTGTGGGCTGCTGGCTGGTGTTTGGTCTTTTCTAATAAGAAGGAGGAAGGAACTGAGGACTGAACAGATGTGTAGGGACAGATGTGACCAAAATAAAGTGCCCTTTCCACAGGCCATAGGAGGAACATGGTTTTATTTTCAAGGTCAGAAAAAAAGGCAGCAGAAGCTCCTCTAGCTGGAGTCTCTGCAGCCCAGATAGCCTGCGGAAAGATGATGCTGGGCCAGAGCTGGCAGTGTCTTCCTCACTTCCCTGCCCCCCCACCCCAGCAAAGATGCTAGAATCTAAATGCGTTCTCTAGACTGAGTGTTTACCTCCCTAACTTATGTCCTTAGCTACTAAACATACCACTTTCCCAGAAGTAAGCTACTGTTGAAAAGTGTTCAAAGGCTAAACTGGTTAACTCTTTGAAAGTCACAATAACTTACCCTGGTTCAGAGCACTTGCTCTACATTTTGTTAAATTAAAATCTAGAAGTTACAGTTTTCACTGCATTTAATTGAAATGATGACGTTCAGACATTGTCTGAATTCACAGTATGCTTGGTCTAATTCCCAGCATATCTCACTAGTAAAATGTTTTAAAACACCGTAACCATTTTAGTATCGTTTTCTGTCTCTGCAGCATATTCCTAAAAGAGCTGGAAAAATATGAACAGTTGCCAGAGGACGTTGGACATTGCTTTGTAACCTGGGTAATGAAACCTCAGCTGCTTGTTCTGTCACAATTGCTTTGAGGGAAGTTGGAAGGAATACTGTTCATTTCTCAAGTGTCGCCATTTTCTCCTGGTGTCTACAGAAAGAGAAATAGACTTTACCTATAAGCTTTTCATTGATAGTAGTGATGGTTTGAGATAGAATGTTGAGTTAGTGTGCCAGGCCTCTCTTCATGGCCCTGGGGATTCACGGGTAATCGTGAGTGCCCAGCCCTGCCTGGGAGGATTGTCCGGTCGGGAGGGAGGGAAGGAAGGAGGCAAGTGACCTGGTGATCAGGCCCTGCTCTCTAAGTGTGACACTCACGTTTGCGTATAGCATCATGGGAAGAGGGGCCGGCATCCAGCCCCGACTCTCCAGGCCAGGGGAGGACGTGTGTCCTATTAGCAGGATGTGTTTCTTATTTTAATAGCTTTCTTTATAAAGTAGGGTTTCTTAAATTGGGGGCTTGAATTTCATTTATACACACAGCTTCTTTTCTACATAAAAGTTTATCATAATTTGATTTATTGTCATTTGAACGAGATAGTCTAATTTTCTTTTTGTTTATATAGGCAGACAAGTTTCAGATGTATGTCACATATTGCAAAAATAAGCCTGATTCTACTCAGCTGATATTAGAGCATGCAGGATCCTACTTTGATGTAAGTAATAGATTACTAAAGAAGATGTGATATTTTCTAAGTTGCATTTCGTGTACATAAAATGCAGCATGACTCATAACTTTCACCTAATGGATGGCGTGATACCATTTTTATCGATCACATTTATAATGGGATATTCTTATATTCTGTTTTTAAAAGATGCTTCTCAAATACTGCAAGCTGTATATCTGTAAAAAATTCAGATTTTAATAAATACATGTGTATATATGTCATTGCTTACAATTTACATATAGTCATTAATTTTTTGCATGTAATATCATGTAAAAAGTATGAGTATTAACTATTAAGCTTCTTTTCCCCTCTATAAAAAAATAACTTTGCATCTTTTTTGATCATTTATTTTTCCCATTTCAATTTCATGATGTTATTAACTTCCAAAAGTGGCCTATCAGTAAAATTTTACAAATAGCACTCTAACAGCTCAGACCATTGGGAGGTTCGTTAATTATATTCTCATTGGTGTAAACATAGTTCATCTTTTTTGGGACCATGTTGCGGGGAGGTTATTTAGTACGAAAGGTGATGGAGCCTCATGATATAATATAAAGAGTGATTTTGCGGTTTCCAGAACAGAGTCAAATGTGTGCCAAATAAATTTTGATTAAAAGATAAGGTACTTTCGAATTTTACGTATAATTTGGTGCCTGAGGCCACGAGGGTATTAGACTTGTTTCCGTCTTTATGTTTGTACATGGCCGAGTGTGATCATCTGCTCTTCTCCGAAAGTCTGGGAAATTAGGATACATTTTAGCTCCTGTCTTTTGAGGTGGAGCCCTGCCTGTAGATGCCCCTATTTTAGTTGCCATTCTCATGACCAGTAGTTACACATCACTGCCTGGGTGAATACGAAGCCCTGCTCCCAGCCCGGTGAGGCCTTTTCTTTCCAATATTTCACACGACCCTGGGTCTTTGCCATTATGTGGAGCCCAACACTGTGGCTCTATGCAGTTAGGATTATTGAAGGCCTTATTGAGCGTATGGCACATGTGCCTTTTTGGAATCAAAAGTCATTTTAAAAAAACCCATGCCCTAAGGAGGATGCCAAGAGCTAAGATACTGCAAATACAGTAGGTTGGTGTGAAAATGACAGCAAGCAGGAGAGAGGACTTCCTTATTGCGAGGACGAAGGAAGCCTCCAGTAGGGAGGGTTGCGATGTGGTCTGTGACGAGGGTGCGCACGTGGCCGAAGCTTCAGGAGCTGCAGTGGGAGAGTCTGACTGCCGGGCAGGCGCAGTGATGACAGCACCAGGGGTGGTTGGCTTCCCTGCTTGACCTCTGCCCGTGGAGGCCTGTAATACAGGGGAAACACTGTGTCTTTAGTATTCAAAGTGATGACCGAGATTTGTTCTTTTTATGTTGAGCTTATTAAAAGAAGCAATAGTGATTTCTACTTTAGAAAAAGTGGTTTGTGTGTATTTATCGTGGGGGTAAATGAATGTAAATTTTCAGTTCCTGTTATCTGACTTACACAGTGGTGTGTGTGTGTGTGTGTGTGTGTGTGTGTGTGTGTGTGTGTGTGTGTGTGTCATGGGGTTTGTGTGTGTGTGTGTGTGTGTGTGTGTGTGTGTGTGTGTGTGTGTGTGTGTGTGTGTGTGTGTGTGCTTTTTTTTAATTCAGGAGATACAACAGCGGCACGGATTGGCCAATTCCATCTCTTCCTACCTTATTAAACCTGTTCAGCGAATAACGAAGTATCAGCTCCTTTTAAAAGTATGTATGAAGCCTCTGCAGCCTGAAAAATTTTACGCACTGTGCGTTATCATTTTGACGTTGTTTTATGTATGTAAAGTACCCTGAGTTTTTGAAATAACGCCTAGCAAATTAATGTTATTTTAGAACTCATTGCCATTTATTGCCCCGACCGATTTGTCAGTGCATCTGGTAAATAATAGTATATTTCTTGATTATGCACCTGAACTTTGTTGACTGACCCTAGTCCCTGACGTAAAATGAGAAAGGAAGGAAAAATTGTCAATCCTGGATGATTTAGTACCATTGTTCCCAGTATGACTTGTGTCAGACTGACCTCTGCTGTTTCTTGGTTATGAATGATTGTAGTTAAAATCACACTTGTAAAAAATCAAGTAATGATTAGTTCTGACGATAGAATGGTGAAGGAAACTTAGAATTTGTGATAAGAGTTGTTACAGAATTCATTATATGTAACTGCCGCACATTTTCTTGACTACAAGAAAAATAATTTACAAACTCTATCTCATGGTGTTTACCCCACCGTTTCCTTGGCTGGTGAATGTTATTAAACGTTAGAACGTACCCACATCCGTTCATGCCAGTAAGAACATTGCATGAACCCAACTAAGTCCCCAGTTCGGTCCTAACACAGCAATAGGAGATGATCATGTAATTTTTCTAGATATAAAAGAAATACAGAAGATGAAGTTATGAATGCCTGGAAACCCTTATTTTTACCCTTTTTGTTAATACAAAAAAAATCTAGAAACAGTAAAAAGTGGCTACATTCTTTGGTGAAGGGATACCATTATGGCATTCTCACATTGGAAAAGCTCTCCTGCACTTCCCTATCAGAACCCCATTAAGTGATTTTATGACCACCACGGCAGAAATATGTGGTTGCTATAAACATGAAATGAAAGTCAGGAGGCTAAGTTGTTTATATTCACGTTTGCCCTTTGCTTTCTAATTCTGCAAAGGCAATTTACCTCTTAGTGTCCTCAGGATTGATGGGTTTTGTTTTTAGCACGTGGTTCTAGTAAAGATCTCTTCCTCGGTGACCTCACATGTAGTCATTCACTGTTGAACCTCTGCTTTAATTTATAAACCTGACTTTATTCTGCCCAGGGGTTCTTCAAGAGAGCAGTCATGAGCCATGCTGAGCTCCCCAGCGAGGAGGGTTTTCTGACAGTGACGTTAGTCTCAGCGCATTGCAGTTTTAAAGCACTTTTTGCCAAGCTGCTCAGAATAATAGGTGCACACCATCTGGCCATGAGAAGAGGGGCCTGTCAGGCAGCTGCATTGCCCGAAACCATCCAGGGTGTGGCCAAAGCTGACTGTAGGGCCACATCCGTCTAGTTGAGCCCCAGGACACAGAAAGCTGTTTTTACCGTTACTGCCTGATAAAAATCATATACGCGCTGGTGAGAAAATATCTTGGAGCCCACCAGAATGTGAATCTGTTGTCCTGCTGTCACTCCTCTAATGACAGGTGTTCCCCTACACAGATCTGAAATGTAATTATGCCCGGGGCGGCGTGCTGCGATCATTAGAGCTTTGTGAATGTCCCAGCACAGAGAAGAAGCATTTCCCTGTAGGTAACTGTGCAGCGATGCTGTTCCCGCTGTGAGACAGGACAGCTCCAGGGCAGAGGGGACATCGTGTTCACGGCACCAGAGGGCTCAGAATCATGCTGGGATCCTGTGCAAGCAGAGCAGTACTAATTGGACTCTGGCTTGACCTTCGGATGTAACCACTAGCTGACTATGCTTTGCTACACTGATTAAATATTTTATTTGTCATTTTTGAGGCTTGGTAGTTGACGTGTACACTAACTTCGTTTTAATCTCTGATTGCATCTGGTTTCCTCTGAACTGAAGAAACGTCCTGATTTGAGCAGGACAAACCCTTGCGTCCATTGGATTAAGAGGCAGTTCACGTTTATCATTTGCTGTCTGTGTGAATCTCTGCCCAATTGACCACAGTTTGTTTTTATCTTGAAAGTCGTGGATTTTCACAAACTCTTTTCATTTCTGCAAAGACCTCCGTAGCGGAGCATTTTGCTCTCTTGGGCTCGTTCACGGTGTTGGTTTCCCACAGGAGCTGCTCACGTGCTGCGAGGAGGGGAAAGGGGAGATTAAGGACGGCCTGGAGGTGATGCTCAGCGTGCCAAAGCGGGCCAACGACGCCATGCACCTGAGCATGCTGGAAGGTACGTCCTCCCGTCTCCCGCTGACGCCACCTGTCCACCACCACCCGCGTCCTTGTGCCTCTGTGTCTAGTTAGGAGTCATCAGTGCAGGTGCAGTTGCCTTCTTTATTCAATAATTGGTCTCGTTGCTTCCCTTAAGGAGTACATGACATGTTTCGACCTCATCACAAGCCTGTCCTTGTCCCCTCACTGGAGAGCAGCCGCTCCACACTCTGAACCCTGGGAGCACCTTGTGTCACTTGCCTTCAGCTACCTGGTCTCTGTGTTAGAAGGACAGGTGGAAGGATAGGTAGATCCATCCCCCAAGATTGTAAAATCCCTAACAGCGCTCACATCTTCCCCATCTCTGGCATCACTTGCCAGAGCCTTGAACCAAGCAGGTTCCACATCCCTGCCCGTGCAGCCAAACAGCACGTGGAACGTGGCAAAAAGAGAATCAGATAAATATGCCTAAAAATGATCATCGCCAGTATAATTTCCATGAATGCTTCTGTTTAAGAAAGCTATTTCTGTGTTACAGCTCAACTCTCATTATCAGGTTACACAGAGTTATTTTAAGAAGTAATCCTGCCCCAAACGCTTTAGCCAGCCTGTGTGGTCACCATTGGTCACATTGAACAGTTTCCCAGTTGGGCAGAGGTGCTGCTATTTGTTAGTTACAGAGACCCCCCCCCCCCCCAAATCAGAGGCCAAGCCAGAGCATCTTTTCCCCCTCTGATGTAAAATCCCGAGCTGGTGGGCAGCCCTCGGGGCATCACCAGGGACTCAGGCTCTGTCTAGCTGGTCTCTCTCCACTCCTTGGATGTTTTGCTGGTTGGCCAGCTGCAGGGTGTGTCAAGGCCACGTTAGCCTTCCATCTAGCAGGATATGGGGAAAGAGCAGGGAGGGGACAGCTCGAAGGACAGAAACCAGAAGTTGTGCCCAAGTCTCCCTGCGTGGCCCGGGCGTAGGTGAGCGTGCGTGTGGCCGCTCCTGGCCGCACGGGGGGCTGGGAAATGTAGTGCTGGCTTGAGCGGCCACAGAGGGGCTTCTGCTCGTAGAGGAGGGGGCCCCTGGAGGCTGGCACGTAACTAGCAGGCCCTGCCCGGGTGTCGGCCACTTCAGGAAGAGACAGCCGCGGTGAACGGCAGCCAGTGACCAGAGCGCGACCGACTGGCTTGAAGAGCTTCGTGTCCAGAGGAGAGAAAACCCCCCAAGGAACGGTAGCCAGAGGCCCAGATGGGAAACTTTAATGGGAGATTGAACGGATGGGCGTTTTGCAAATGTTTAAGTAACCATGATGCCACTACTGCATCATTTTTCATTTTCTTTCAAATTGACTGTGCCTCCTTTTTTTCGTGTTCTAGGGTTTGATGAAAACATTGAGTCTCAGGGAGAACTCATCCTGCAGGAATCCTTCCAAGTGTGGGATCCCAAAACCTTAATTCGAAAGGGTCGAGAACGGCACCTCTTCCTTTTTGAAATGTCCTTAGTGTTTAGTAAAGAAGTGAAAGATTCCAGTGGCAGAAGCAAGTACCTTTATAAAAGCAAATTGTTTGTAAGTATAGGCCTTCAGAATTGTAAGTTTAAAGGTGACACAGTTGCAGCTTCTTGTGGTCAGAGAAAAATTACTGTTTGTGGCCTTCAGTTTAACCTCCTAACTCCTAAAGTGTGACTCTGAAGCAGCTTCCTCAGTGAAATTCTGGCAGCCTTGAGTCCACTGGAGGGCGCTTGTGAGTTTGAGTGTCCCTAGACTTAGGAAACTTGCTTTTTCTAAATTCCGTAGAATCCAACTGCAGCATAAGAAGACACTTCGTAAGTGAACTTAAATTATTTATCTCCTGTGTGCCTTAACTAGCTTTATAAATCAATCAGTCATGTTAGACTGTGATTAAGTAAGTTCTCATATCATTATAATTAATATTTCATTCACCGACATTGGAATTTATTGAAGCAGCCTACTGGGTGGCTAGCTGTGGGCTCTTAATGATGAAGTTTGATTTTTTTCATTAAAAATACACTTAGGAAAAACAGCAGCAGAATACCATCATTAGAGAAAATGTATGTTATAAGCAGAAATCGTTTTAAAGATACACAGCCCCACCTGCCTAGTGACAGCCTCCCTTGAGCACTTGGTAGATAGAAAGATGCATCTGAATTCTTCTTTAACTTGTCGGCGTACTTCCGGGCCAGAGAAACACACCTGGTGCTCTTTTCCATGGGTGGCAGCCCCACACGAGTATCTATAAACCACAGGTCGACGCTCCGAAAAGTCTCGGGCGGGTGTCATCCTTGCCTTCCCTTCGTGGGCGATATCTCAGAGGGCTTTCAACACAAAATTGCTGGGCAGGGGGAGGGAAAAAAATCACAGTCAGAGAATAGAAAATGTGGTAGAATTTGGTTTCTTCACAAGATATGGCAGATCACTTATAAAATATCGGTAGATGTTTGGACTTTGGACAACTTATACATTATGCGTTTTTATGATATCCACGTATTAATCAAATTCCTAAAGTAATAGAATACTACCAAGTGTAGAAATCATCTCAATGATAATCTGGAGTTTGCAAGTTCAAGCTAACGATAGGCATACCATTTTCTTTGGCTTGTTTCCTGTTTGAGATTGTCTTTTGGATCACAGCCCACCTTACATCATTTCAGATCATATTGTAAGTGGAAAGAAAACATGAAACATTGCTGGCTAATAATTTCACTAGCTGGCCTTAGTCAGTCCCTAGGGACCAAGCTAGTCTGTTTTAGAAGCTGATACATCTTCACTTAATTTATCTTTTAAAAGTTAAGGTTCCCTCAGAGGCCACAATTATGAATCACTTCCTTTGCTGGAAAGGAGAGAATGCATTGGGGTGAACCTGATTGCGGGGGAGGATGAAGACGTTGACCTTCCTTTACACTCTTCCGTGTTCTGCATCTCCTGCAAATGCATGTACTGTAGAGAGAAAGTTTGTCTCTTAACCCTTAACATTATTGGCGAAATAGTAAACATTAATGCTGTTGATAAACACAGTGGAAACGAACTGCGTTTTAAAATATCATTTAGCTCCTTCTGGGAAACTAGTTCGTTAATGAAGGTGCATGGTAGCAGCTCTTTTGCAACTAGGACAGACGCATTTTATTGTTTATAAGGTTGAAAATAGTCAGCTCTTGATTTTCCAGATAACAGGAAATAGGACTTTCCAGAAATTTTGGTTTTCTTCTTCTGGATTTGCTTGTTGACCTGCATCAGGATTTCCAGTGGAGGTGCTCAGAGGAAGCGAAAGACATGAAGCCAATCATGTGTAGCCTAAGAACAGCTCATTTTAACTAAAGTGAGGTCTAAGGAGTATGTATCAGTGTAAACAAAACTGTGTCATTACAACCTAGCATGAGCACAAGTCACCAAAAACGGTTTCCTTTGCCTTTGTCTCTGTTCTATATCCTGCCAGAATTTTACTGTTGCCTAATTATGTAATTGTCTTTTTATCCAGACCTCAGAGTTGGGTGTCACAGAACACGTTGAAGGAGATCCTTGCAAATTTGCACTGTGGGTGGGGAGGACGCCAACTTCAGATAATAAAATTGTCCTTAAGGTACGTCCACCCGAAGCTTGGGAGTGTGCTTTGTGACAAGATTACCATGTCTGTGAGTGCTTTTTCCTGTTGTTGAGCCATATTGGTTTTCATGTCCTTTTATTGTTCCCTTTGTGTTCTGTGGAGATTGGGGGTTACCACAAAAAGAACAGCAGAATAAATTCAGTTGGGTATTCTAGTGGTGAAATGACTCGAGCTGAATTTTTGCTTGCCTACAAAAGGTCACTTGGAGAAAGGTCTTTCTAAACTTCTCCATTCTTTCAGTCTTGCAAAGAATTGGGTGATTCCGTAAGAGATGCAAGAAGTTGAGGTACAGGAGGAGGGAGATATGGACCAGTAGCTCCCATTGTACACTTGACCTCTGGTTTCCAAAGGAAAATAGGCACCTGATGAATCTGTGAGGGCCTTTGACAGTTTCAGGGCTGAACATGCCAGGAGTCTTCATGGGGTCCTAAGACTCTTTGGCTTTCCAGTTTGGAGGCAGAGAAAAAAAGCAGGGTTGGGGGGGGTCATGATCAGGTATAGGGTTTGGTAATGTTATCATTTAAAGTGTTCAAAAACACTAAGGGTGCTTTGGAGTGTGTCGTCTTTGAGGGAGGAATATATCTTTGAATATTTAATGTGAACGCTGTTTTGAGTATACTAACCTCTCCTAGGAAAGTTGGAGGGCTCTAAGGGTGTCTTGTGGACTTCCCTCCTCCTGTGTTTGAGAAAATGCAGATGGAACTGTCTTTCTGAGCTATCTGGAAAGACCGTAAGCGACTTCAGATGTAGCTGAAGATTTGTAGAATATTGGGAGACGAGCCAAAAGCTTAATGGGCCTCTGGTGTGTGGACTTGCATGTCAGCAATTTTGTCCCTTACATTCTTTTTGAATCTCTCAATGGTATTTCCAGCAACTGTGAGTTATTTAACAGTACAGCGCTCTTGTAGAGCCTGTACTTTAGTGACCGCTGACTGTGGAAGCCATTGTGTTCCTAAGGTCTTTATTCACATGGAAATGATGGATTGTTTTGCAATGAATATATGACTACCAACCCAGTGTATTCTCCTTAGTACTGGCGTAAAGCCCTATAAAATATAAATTGCACTGATAGCTCGATATTAGATGGCTGAACTTTTCTAAGGGATAAAGTTTTAAAGTATACTCAAGACCTTAAAACTTCCAACTTATGAGTATTTATCCAGATTAGCTGCAGTGACACATGCCAAAAGGTACATCTGAGAAATAGTGCCAGATATTTTAGCCAGATATGGACTACTTTCATTTAGGACGTAATAAAATACTCATGATGCAGTTGAAGAATCAGATTTCCTTGCAGGCTTTACCAAATGAAAGTTTTCTAGGGAATTGAGGGTAATATTTTTCTGACTTCTAATGAGAGGCTAAAGGAAATGATGTCCTTATTAATTTCAGAGACTGCTTAGTGGTGGTGGTGGTGGTGGTGGTGTTGATGGCGTAGGTGGTGGAGGTGGAGGTGGTGGATATTTTAGCAGGGGTGATGGTGGTTATGGTATAGGTGGTGGTGAGGGTGTCGATGGTGGTAGAGATGGTGAGGGTGTCGGTGGTATAGAGATGGTGAGGGTGTCGATGGTGGTAGAGATGGTGAGGGTGTAGATGGAGGTGGAGTTGGTGGATATTTTAGCAGTGGCAATGGTGTTAGAGATGGTGAGGGTGTAGATGGAGGTGGAGTTGGTGGATATTTTAGCAGTGGCAATGGTGGTTATGGTATAGGTGGTGGTGAGGGTATAGACAGTGGTAGAGATGGCAATGGTGTAGATGGTGTAGACAGTGGTGGTGGTGGAGGTGGTGACAGTGAAGGTGGTAATGACAGTGATGGTGATGGCCTAGTACTTGTAGAACAAAATTGTGACCTTTTTTTACTTTTACAGTCTGGAAAGGAGAATTTTATTCCTAAATCCTTTCTTGAACAGATTGAGACTACTGAGAGTATGAAACAAATTATTCCCTTCTCTTAGCCAAGTGGGGCCTTTGCTTAGTAGTCTAGCTGGGTTACCTTTCTTTTACTGTCTCTGAAAAAATTGGTGCCTTTTTTCCTTGTTTAATTTCTTTAAGGTTAGGAGAATTGCTCTCCATAAAGGTAATGGTCAGTTTGCTGTACTTAAATTACGAGAATGTTCTTTATTTCTCAACATGGTACGTACAGATCTCCAAACTTTGCCAAATGTCCTTTCTCAGATACTTCGCTTTGTTTAACGCCCCAAATATTTGTCTCAGGCATTTAAATGCCAGTAGTTCTGTGTTGTTCACAGTTGTCCATCCTGAGATGCTGATTTCATGCACAGATTCCCCTGTTCCCTAGTCACGCTGCCTCCTGCCCCAGGAGAAATTGGTTTAACTGCTCTCCTGGCATCAGATCTGGGGAGAAGGGACAGGAGGCTCCTTTTCTCCTTCACTTATTTCTCTGTTACTGCCTCTCATTACCTTTGAAGACACACCCTTCAGTGAAAACATTTTATTTAGAAAGAGAGTTCTCAATTTTAATTTCCTTCCCCAGCATGGGCTTTGACCTTGTATTTTCAAAAACAAGGTCCACCACGAGAAAATGCTGGGTTCCCCTCCCTGCGTGATCTCATCCATAATCCCACTGACGATTGTTTTAATCATTCACAGGGAATTATGCTTATATCATAGGAGGTTGATGTTTTCCGTAAGGAAATTAAAAACTGTTACTAAGGCCCAGAACATGTAAAAAGGGAAAGAAAAAAAAAAAAAACCACCTCCTTTGAGGCACAGTGAAAGAAAAAAATCTGGAAAAAGTGATGCCATATGTGTTCACTCCACCGATGCTTGTTGAGTATCTACGATGTGTCGTTTCCAGAGAACCTTTCTCCAGTGTTGCAGTGGAGTTGAGGGAAATCCACCATATGTAACTGGCAGTAGGCTACCCTGGTTTATCCCAGTGGTCTAAGCAGAGGTGGATACAGGCAGAGATTGGGGGGATGGGCTGGGGTGTCCACCCCCCGGGAATCCCGGCTTCTTCACCTGCTGGCAGTGTGGCCTTAGGCACATTTCCAGTGTGTCCACACTGCAGGTCCTCATTTATAACAGGAGGATTAGGGAGGCCCCAACTCCATAGAGTGCAAGTGGGGATATGGGGAGCGGACGCAGCTGGGGAAACGGTGCAGCTGCACCAGTTGATCGTGAGTCCAAGGGGGCGAGGTGGTGAGCTCTGGGGCACTGGCCACTTGTCTGCCTAAAGGGCCTCAAGACACTTGGGTTTGGGGGTGGTTGTGTTCTCATATTTACCCAGGGCTGCTTAACAGGTCTTAGGGCTGGAGAATGATTGATTACTAGAATATTCAGAGATCTGCAATAACATGAACGCTATAGAATAAAAACGGTCTTGATGACAGAATATTCAAAATTAGGGTCATTTATTTGGTGGGAAATTAAACACAGGAGATGGTTGCTTTTCTGCTGAAAAGTTATTTTTCAAATGGGCAATTCCAGGAATGCAGGGACCTGACTGTGGTTAGTGCAGGTTCTGGAAAAGGCCCCTTCTGTATCCTGATTGATTCTAACACTTTGTCAAGGCCTCCAGTATAGAAAACAAGCAGGACTGGATCAAGCATATCCGGGAAGTGATCCAGGAAAGGACCATTCACCTGAAAGGCGCCCTGAAGGAGCCCATTCACATCCCCAAAACAGCTCCGGCAACGAGACAGAAAGGAAGGAGGTCAGTGCCTGGGGATTTTTTTTGTAAGTTTGCTTTTATTGAAGGAAAGGAACAAGGCAATGTTAACGTACTATTTTTCAAAAATCATTTTTCTCAAATATTTTTGAGAAGTGTCGAGGAGTAATTTTTTTTTTTTGCGGTACGCGAGCCTCTCACTGTTGTGGCCTCTCCCGTTGCGGAGCGCAGGCCCGGGACGCACAGGCTCAGCGGCCATGGCTCACGGGCCCAGCTGCTCCGTGGCATGTGGGATCTTCCCGGACCGGGGCACGAACCCGTGTCCCCTGCATCGGCAGGCGGACTCTCAACCACTGCGCCACCAGGGAAGCCCGAGGAGTAATTTTTTAAAGAATACAATCTATATATAACATCATTCTTAGTAATGAAATTCCTTTGTCAAGACAACAACCTCCTTCA
Organism: Lipotes vexillifer; assembly: GCF_000442215.2. Classification (NCBI taxonomy): domain Eukaryota; kingdom Metazoa; phylum Chordata; class Mammalia; order Artiodactyla; family Lipotidae; genus Lipotes; species Lipotes vexillifer. The sequence goes on along the minus strand of NW_006778358.1, from coordinate 1,679,161 downwards.
GCTTAAAGTAGATGAAAGTCTATATGCAAATCCCTAATTCTTTTCCTTTTCCACCCCAAGTGTTATTAATCTGTGCTCATGTGTAAGTCGTGCATGTGACCTTGGACAAGTTATGTAGCACCTAGACGTTTTTGCTTCTCATTTCTAAAATGGCGGTGACCCTATCAACTGGATTTTTATTACTGTGAGAACTAAGTGCAGTGGTAGATGTTAGACTCTCAGCCCAGGGCCCAGCAAAAAGCCTGTTCTCAGTGAAGAGTCATCTATCGTCATTAATACCGTGGTGGCAGCCGTAATCAGAGACCGATTCGCACCTCTTTAAACAAATCTGTTCTTCCTCCAATGGCTGATAGCCCATCTTTACCATTCTTGAAAAGCAAATCCAGCAATGTCAGGAATTTCTCTGTGTCTCCAGGGATGGAGAGGATCTGGATAGCCAAGGAGATGGCAGCAGCCAGCCTGATACGATTTCAATCGCATCCCGGACGTCTCAGAACACGCTGGACAGTGATAAGGTGAGCCAGAACTAGCCCTTTCTTTGGGGAGGTGCATGTGGCCAGTCTCCGGTCAGTCGATAAATGACAGTTTGTCATCAGCATTTCAGACAGCTGCCATGGGTTAAAAGAGGTGCCCGGACATGGTACCAGGAGCAAAGATTTGCAGTGTCAGGGCTAAGCAGACTTGAACCCCGAAGATTCAGGAAAAAATCACTCGCCCTTCCCAGTGCCGTTACATGGTTTTCTATACGAGTGTTCTAAGGCAGTGTGTTTAAGCTTTTTTATTTTATATTAAGCAGAAGACCCTATTATTTTAAATTAAATCTTACACAGAGCCCAGGTGTGTGAAAGCGGGGCGCTCTGATTGAAGCAGGGGCAGCGGCATCTGCCGGTGGACCCTGAGGCGTCCGTGGACTACCCACCAGGAAGGAGGGTCTGATTTGCAGCAAAGAAGTCTGTAGCTTTACCTTCTACAGCAGCGGCCTAGAGTGTCCTGTGATTGTCTCGATAGAATCAACTAACCTACAAAATAAACTAATGGGAGAAGTTGGAACCCTGGGCTTACGTGATGCACAGGTGACCAGAGTCCCCTGTAAAAGCCAGTGGAGGCATTGATGTCCACAGAGTCCTCAGTTCCTACTGAGATAAGCACCTATTCTGTTCTTTTTCTAGAAGGCTTAAGACCAAGTTCTTAAGACAAGGTTTTGACAGCAAGTAGGGGTTTCATTGAACTTGCCGTTGGTTCAGAATTCCTGGGTTTCTCAGTGCCTGACACGGGCTGGACTTTCCCACGAGAGACCTTCGTCCCGAGGGGGCTGGAGGAGTCTGCGTTTGCACGATGTCTCCACAGCCCACTCGCTGTCCTGACCTCCCGTCATTTGGAGACGGCCGCTGTCAGAGGAGAGAGCCCAGTGTCGGGGTTTGCTTCAGAGGGCAAATCTGAGTCCCAGGCTTCGGTCTTTTCTCACTTGCTTTCGCAGAATTCATGGTGTTGAATGTTGTTTCCAGGACAGGAGTGAGTAGGTTTGAAAACATTGGTTTCCTACACTGATTTCATTTTCAGAATCCTTCTAATTGGAGTAATTAGCTCTTTCTCAACCTCCTTTTTGACTTCACTAAATAATAAGCCCTAGAACTTAAAATGCTTAGAGTAACAGGACTGGAGAACAAAAACAATGTCTCGTTTGATTTTGTTCGGAGCTCAGTGTATTACGTTCAGAAAATATTTCTCTCCAGTAGTAATAATGAGGAATAAGATAAATGACATGTTCAGTCATTTGGTCCCTAATAGCCTCTTTCCCCGAGGCCCACCCCGCCCCATAGTCATTCAGTGAAGAAAATAAAGTTTGAACTTGGAAACATTTCATTAGAGTAATCCCAATTATTTTCTTTTAAAAAAGTAGTAATTGAGGTGACTGGGTTATCTTAATAGTTACACAAGACTTCCACCTGAAGGAAAGGTCCAAAGTAATCGTGGCTTCTGCCGAGGGGACCAATTCACAGACTCGCCAAGGCTGAGCATCGCCGCCCCAGCTGGAGGTCCACCAAGCCCCCAAACTCACAGTCTTACCAGATGTCCTCTCATGGATCTGGTCTGGGTTTACCTGAGTTTAAAAGTTTATTTAAAAAACAGGTTATTTGAATGAAATTGCCAGAGAAAAATAAATATAAAAAGTTCTGTCTTTTGGAAGGGGTGTTAAGATTTTTCTGGTGGTTGGCCCAAGAAGAAAGGGTAGCTTTGCTTCTTGGGTGGTTTATGTATAAATGGGTGGTGGTGGGAGTCTGGAAACGCTCCCTGCATCTGGGAAGGGGCTCCTGGCTCTCCAGCCCCCGGCTCTGAGATGGAGCTGCCTGGTGCCAGGTTGTGCCTCTGGCCCACAGAGAACCGTGTGCTAGTGCCCCCGGGCTCCCTGTCCCCTGACACTGGGGGCTGGCAGCTGCGGGGCGCCGACCGGGATTCACAGGGGGTTTGCCCCAGAGATAAGGCTCTGCCCTGGAGTTAGGAAGAGGCAGTTAGTTCTACTTGGAATCTATTATAGCAAAATAGGCTTATGTGAACTTGGATTTGAGTCTAGAAAAATAAGGCATTATCCTTATAATGCCTTATAAGGATAGGAACTTATAGGAACTGTGGCTTTTAAGACAACACATTGGGCTTCCCTGGTGGCGCAGTGGTTGAGAGTCTGCCTGCCGACGCAGGGGACACGGGTTCATGCCCTGGTCCGGGAAGATCCCACATGCCGCAGAGCGGCTGGGCCCATGAGCCATGGCCGCTGAGCCTGCGCGTCTGGAGCCTGTGCTCCGCAACGGGAGAGGCCTGCATGCCGCAAAAAAAAAAAAAAAAAAAAAAAAGACAACACATTATGTACCCAGTGAGAGAGAAGGGATACATCACTAGCAAGAGTATAGGTTTGCAGAAATTAATCATTTTACACTGGGGATCTACTGCGGTATTAGAATTATTAAAGAACTGCCTCTTAAATATTTTATCTGTGAAGGTAACTCACCAGTTTCTGTTTACCTCATCTCATACCTTACCAGCGAACTTCACTCCGTAGCTCAGAAATCCCGCCAAGGCCCCTTCTGCAGGTGCCGCCTTGCCTGTGCTCCCGGGTGAAGCTGTGATAGCAGCCCCTTGCTCAGCCGCTCTCAGCCTACCTGATGTTCTCATGACTCTTAACCATCTCGCGTAGTGACGTGCCAAAACTGTTTTCTTAAGTGGATGTGGCATGTATTTCATAGCCCTCATTGAGGCCATAGGTCCTTAATAGGAGGTACACAAAAGGGATGAAATGTCTTCCTAAGACCGTAGAATGGCAATGGGTTGTCTTCTTCCGTTCTTGTGTTCTGTATTTGGGAGGAAAATAAGCAGCGTGTGACACTTAATATGGATAAGTCAGAATGTGGAGTTTGGAGGGGCCATACCCATGAGGCCTTATACAAAAGAAGGCCCATGTTTGCGACCACACATATGCCTACACATGTCTGTTCTCTGCTTTGGGGAGGTTTTCTCCTTTTATGTACTTCTCTGGTAGAACATTTCAGGGTCAGTAGATGATTCAGGAGAATACATTTAAGAAACTGCATGCTTTATGGAGTCAGTTTGTAAAATGCACTGTTACTCTGAACTAGGCTTAAACAGAAAGCCCTGTTATCTCTGATGGCAGTAACTTTTCATATGTCCCAAGGTTCTTTCCACCCTATACATATTTCAAGTTTAAATAGCCTCTGATGACATGGGCAGATAGATCTGGCAAGGGAAATTACTTAACCATATTCTGCCTGTTTGACTTAATTTATGATGTCTGTTATGAGTTAGTTAGTTGTTATCATGGAGTTTGGTTCCATTTCAGAAACCGGGTGGGGGGATGTTTTCGGCTTGGCCTCTTGGAGAGCTCTTGAGGAGTTGTCCGCCCAGTGCTGTAGTAACTCTCAGAAGAGGCACAGGGTTTTAGAAGAGTCAGGTAAGGAGGGGCCTGGAGACACCCTCTCTCCAGGGACACTGTTAGCAGATACAGACCACAGGGCCCCCGAGCACCTTTCCTTCTTTGAAAACGTTGGTTTTAAAATCTGCCATCTCTTTGTTCCAGTTGTAAGTGTAGCACTGATTCTTGCCCATATTAATGGTGCTTGTGCTGATAAAGCGATCTCATGAAAATATAATTTGGGTTCCAAAGAAATCAAATGCTTGCCAGATTCTTGTCTCATTTGTCCTGAGCTTGTCTCCCTGATGTTGGGAGGGGACGCCTCCAGGTCACTGCGGGGACGAGGGAGGCCAGGTGACCCTCACAGGGCCACCCGGAATAGAGAGCGGAAGCCAGAAACGGAATGTGGATCTAATTCCCTGGCGGGGTCTAGACCCTGTTATTTCACACTAGAGCTGAGGAGGAACTAAATATTTTGGTGTATTAAAGAAGGATTTTTAATATTTTTTTCCTTCTGTATGCATTATTAGTCTGTGGTTTGCTTCATATAACAAAAATTTATATTATAAGGAAAGTAGAAAATATGTGAATCAAATATAGGCTACTACTATAGAACAAACCATCTTGAGCTCAGGATGAAAAAACTAACCAAGGCCAGACAGGGCAGGCTGCGGAAAAGCGGCCCAAGGCAGCAGGGGGCCAGGTGTGAGCCTTCTTTAGGTCTGAAGCCGTGCTGTGCTTATTTGTAATGAACGAGAAATTCAGTTGAGACTGATACTTGGCACAAATTGCCCCTAAGCTTGTGATGTGAGTGTATGAATTCACACATTAAAAAAAAATAAATGGTTTCAGTTACTTTTCATGAAGTATATATAGCACTGTGTTGGGGATATGAAATTTATGTAGTTTAAAAAGTCAATAAACCTCTGTGAAGTGACAGTCTGCACCATAGGAACTTGGATGGATTTACATAAATTGCAGCGCTGCGGTAGTATATAAAGTAATTAACGCCAGTACGTTTTAAGATGAGGCTGGCTTCAAGTTTTGGAGAAAAGAAGCCTGCATTCAGCCTGCTTAGGAAGTGCCTCATGCTTGCATTCAGCCCCGTTCCTCACATACCTGGCACTGTGTGCCCCCCCCCTCCAAGCTCACACTCTCCCCTCTGCCTGCAGCTGCCAGAAGCAGGAGGGAGCCTTGGCTCGAGGCGCTGCCCAGCCTGCTGCCCTTGCCAGGGTGTCCCAGAGCCTCGTGTAGGTTTGCCCGCGCGGGCATGAAGTTGAGTCGCTTCGTTCAGAAGCCTTTCTGGGGACAGCACATAGCTTTAATCCCGGGACGTCAGTTAAGGGTCCCGACTCCGCCCAGAGGGTAACGGAGTCGAGTAAGCAAAGTATTTAGCGTCCAACAGCAGATGGTTAAGAACAAGCAGGTGCTCCCCAGCCAGGCCTCTGAGCTCTGCTTCTCAGCAGCCTCTCTGTACCTCAGTTTCCTCATCTGTAACAGGGGACAGTACGACTCCCTCCTCTAGGGCTGTGAGCATTAAAAATGTGCGTTTGGAACAGTGCCTTACACGCCCTGAGCACTGCCTAGATGTCGACGGTCACTGTGTCTTCATTTCAGAAATTGCCTCCTTGTCCCTCATTACTGGCTGTTGCAGACCACTGCACATCGGCCTCTTAGTGAGCACTCCTGCCTGCAGTGGATTTAGAAGCTAACTGTGTTCCTTAGGAGCTAGAAGCCGTGCTAAGGGTAAATTGCTCAGACTCAGTTCCTGAACTTGCACGTCTTGGTGGCTCAACAGCAGAATACTGATCACGTGCTGAACGGGCAGCCTCTGAAGAAGTGGGAGACTCTTGCTTGAAACGTTTTCCCAGCCTCTCCCCTGTAATCCTACCGCATCAGCCGTAGGATGAGTCCGTGCTCTTCACGAGGTCGGTTCGTGCCTTCCCAGGTGCAAGGGCATCAAGCCCTGTGCAGCCTAGGACAGGTGCCGTTCCACAGGAACAAGCAGAGAAAGCCCTCCCCGCTGGCAGCCTGGCGAGGGTGGCCCCTGGCATTGGTTCCCTCTATCTTTCTAAGTGACTGTGGCTTTTTGTAGTTTTTAACAAGTTTCTTAAGTGCTCTCATAAAGCCACAGAATGAATGCAGCCTTTGCTAACTTTACTCAATCAGAAAAACAAAATCCCCCATGCTAGAGCAGAGAGCCTCAGTTCTAAGAAAAGGCAGATTTTTCAAAACTACAACTTTAGGTATAACTGTTAACAAAAGTGTTTCTAAAAATAGTGGTGCCTCGAGAAGTGCTTTTCAATGTAAATTTTACAGTACTGGTCAAAGTCACTGTTGACAGTGAGGGCCCATCTTTGATTCAGACTCGAGGCTGGTGGTTTATTCTGCTTGTTCTTCCTTTGGGTGAGGGACCCAGTCGGCTGGTTACCTGGCTGTCATACCTTAGCTTGTCAGGGGAAAAAAAAGAGGCCTTTCAATTGAACTTTTCTGGATAAGTGCTGCTTACTCAGGAAACACAGCAAACAGGCTCCTTTGGGCTCAATTGTCCCAAGAGGGGTCTTGCTTTCCAGGGCCTGTGATTGAAAGTAGTACAGGTGGGGTCCAGCTGACTGCTTCCCGAGCCTCATTCGTTTTTCCGCTTTTCAGCCAACGAAGCTTTTCGTTCATGCCCCGCGGCTCGGCCCTCGGCGCCTCTCGGTTCTAAAATGTTCAGAGTGAGGGCAGGTGTGGCATTGGTCCAGGCCAGCTGCTGCCGAGCCTGGAGGCCTGGTACCTGGGAGCTGTCCTCTCTCTGATCTGCCTGGCTTTTTACACTTAAAGTTTGCCTTTTCAAATATATCTTTTAAATTTAGCTTCTTGACATCTAACTTTCCGTTGCACCTCATGTGTATCCCAGTCAAGGAAGGCTTCCAAGGGATATTTGCATGTCAAAACCAGCGTGTGATCACATTAGCAAAGAGTAAAGGATTAACCTCCCTGAATGTTATACTCAGTATTTCTTTTCTGGGTAAAAATGTTGGGTAGGGTAAGCTGCTGCTTTTGAAAAAGTTTTTTCTCACAGATTTTCTTTTTCTTTTCTTTTTTTCTGTTTCCTTTTGTTTTGTTCTTTTCTTCTTTTTCGTGGGGGAAGGGTGGTAAGAAACAACATTTTTGCCATCTTAACCATTTTTCAGTTCTGACAGATTTCTTTTTGCACCCCAATCTATGAGAGATTCACAGTGGTCCTCTTGGAAACCCAGCAGCAGATTTTGTGACGGCTTCTCCTGTGAACTTGGCCTTGGGTTTGGGGTAAGCAAGGGGCCTGATGGTCCCATGGTTAGGACGGCTGCTGAGAAGCCCAAGCCTCTGGCCTCCGCGAAGTTGCCCAGGGAGAAGCTGGGGTAATGCGTTTCCTTGGGGAATTGTTCTGGCTGCCGGTGGTGGCCTTTCTCTTGTAACCACGGAGCTGGTAATTAACGGAGCTGTGCTTTCTATTCCCCTTTAAACGAGGAACCACTCTTTGGTCTGCTCTGTGTGAAGCCTGCACAAAACCACAAGGCCCTTTTGTGAGGTTTCTAGTGCCTGCACCGTGCTGGGCTGTAGGATGTGACTGTGGGTTGGTACACTCTATTCCATAGGGGAAGGTGGCTTTTAGTAGACCGCTTCCCCCTCTCCTTTTGAAGCGCTCCCGGAAAGTTGGCCAGACACCCACCTGCGATTGATCTTAGCTTCTCGAAGCAGATTCATTTACAGGGAGGACTACACCATCCGTGTGTCAGTCGTAAAGAGCCCCTGTTCCTCTGGCGGAACCCGCCCCAGAACTCACCTGCAAGCCAGTCATTCAAATCAGGTGTTTGCTGTTGTCTCTCAAGAACTGTATGTTCTTGTAAAGTAGACATGCCTCATTGCAGAGCTCCAGGGAGGGGATGCCAGAGCCCGAGCGGTGGGTGAGAAGCACCCAGCCACGGCTCTGCTTCAGTTACTGTCTTTAACTGGGTTCAGGCAAAGCAAAACAATGTACCGTGGTTTCTCCAGAAAATGTAAAAAGTAAAGTTCTGTTCTATGTGGCGGTTTTTGAAGGTTCACGTGCCTGCGACCAGGTGAGTATTTCATTCTTTTGGGTGAAACACAGCAACTTGTTCATTTTCAATCATTGAGAAAACTCAGGCAAGGGGGCCCTGGTTTGGTTCTGCTAATCGTCCGTGCATCAGCATCACTGGAGTTCCCCCCGGCAGCCCTTTCATGGCTGGTCTTGGAGGAGGCATTTCATTATAGTATCCATGGTCCTTGCTCCAGTTAAGGCCATTTTACTGTCATGCTTTTTAGTCACCACGTTTAATTTTTTTAAGGTGAAAAGCAGAAAGATTGGGAAAAAATTATCCTCTGATGAGAATGTCACAAGAGTTAATGTGAGTCATGGAAATTGAGATTTTCATAAATTGCAATCCTAAACCAAATGCTTGTGGTGAGGAGCCCGTGATACAAGTCCATAAAATATAGAGATGTGAAAAAGATAATGTGAAAACTTTCACAAAATATGGTTGGAAAGGAAAAGTGAATTTTTAAACTAGATAAATGGAATGGTAACACTTTGAACATAGTGAAGAAATTGTGTCACTAGGGGTAGAAATGTCACTGACAATAAATAAGGGTAACCCAAACTTGTTCTAATTAGGAGATCAGTTCTACATAAAAGGCTGTAATGACTTGCACTGATACTCCAAAATAGTTATTTTAAGTCTTTTATACAAAAAAAAAAAGTCTTTTTAATTAACAAGCCTGGTCTTAAAGACAAGCTTTGGAATAAGTTTAAAATATTCAAATGCGGGGCTTCCCTGGTGGCGCAGTGGTTGAGAATCTGCCTGCTAATGCAGGGCACACAGGTTCGAGCCCTGGTCTGGGAGGATCCCACATGCCGTGGAGCAACTGGGCCCGTGAGCCACAAGTACTGAGCCTGCGCGTCTGGAGCCTGTGTTCCGCAACAAGAGAGGCCGCGACAGTGAGAGGCCCGTGCACCGCGATGAAGAGTGGCCCCTGCTCACCGCAACTAGAGAAAGCCCTCGCACAGAAACGAAGACCCAACACAGCAAAAATAAATTAATTAATTAAAAAAAAAAAAAAATTCAAATGCGAACATTGAGGCAGAAATCCATGGTTGTCTCCTCTCTGGACTAGAAAACGCCCATTTAAGCCTCCCCTTATAGATTTGTGCAGGAGATTCTTATGGGAAAAGTCAGTTAATTCTTAGGGGTAGAGCCAAGAAGATATGGTTTTCTTAATGATAATCCTAGCACTGTTTGAAGACATTCTTCTGGTACTAGATTTTGTAACTAACTCTCTAAAGGCTTTGAGAAAGAATTTTGACTCAGTATGCGATTCTTTGTCAGAACAGGCTTGATTTTCATTTCTCAGGCTCTGTCAAGTGCACAGATGTTTCCAATAGTTCTGATTACTCTGTGAGGGGCTGAAAACTCAGCGCCAGAAAGAAAGTCTAGCTTCATTCCTCTTGGCAGCCACTTTCTCCCTTCCCACCCTTCCCCCTCCCCCAGAACACACCACGTGGCTTTAAGCAGTCTGAAAAGTTCCTACAGCGGGAGAAGGAGGCCAGCACAGGCCGGTGATGAGGGAGCACGTCTGAAGTGGAGCTTCCCAGGGCCGGGGGTGGTGACACGCGGGGACCACGTGCACGAGCGGGCCCAGCAGAAGGGCGGCTCGGGCCGAGGGAAGGCTCCGTAGGGAGTGCAGGCCTGAGGGGGCCTCGGCAGGCTGGGCTCCCCACGGGGCTTGTTCACGGGTCACGTTTTCCCTGGGATGGGAAACATTCCTCCTTTTCGTTACAGGGATTAACCACTTCCATAAAGTGGGGTTTTACGAGGAAAATTCTTCTCCAGGCTGGGCCTCTGCTGTTGACCTTTTAACATTAGCATCTTCGAGTGTTCACAGAGAAATGTGTGAGATTCAGCGTAGTTTTTCCAAAGAGAAGTTTGTAAAATTTAGAAGGGGGTTAGTCACTTGGGGAAAGTGTCCTTTGTGGCCCAGCAGAGACAGTTCCTTTTGTCGTTATTTATGCTTTATTTTGGAAGAGTTTTGTTTTGTTTTGCTTTCTGTGGTTGTCAAGTGGACATGTGTTTCTTATTCTAAATATCTGAACTTTCTCTGGAAAGACAGGAGGGCATTGGAGAGCATGGAGCGTGACAGAGGGCAGGCAGGCAGCCGAGGACACTGCAGGGCTGCGAGCCTGGGTGGGAGTCAGTTCTCTGCCGGGGGTGGGGCTGGGCGGCCTCTCTGGAACAGGATGTTTCCCGGCAGCAGGCCCAGCCTCCCCTTCCTCCTGCACATCGCTGCTCAGCCCGGCGACCGTCTTCTCTTCTTCTGTGGTCTCCGTGCCGATGCCCAAAGGGGGGACAGGAAACACACAGGCAGAGTTCACTCCCCAAGTCACAGAGGAAGAGCCCATGTTTTGTTTTGGTTTTCAGACAGCTCATTTTTACAGCAAACCTATCTTACCTTTTTCACTTCAGCAAATGTGTGACCACTTGCTGGCACAAAGCCTGCTGCTAGCTTCCTCTTACAAGCTGTGCGCCGGCCCTTGGCACCCGGGGGCTCACACACTGGGCATGGAAAGGTCGCAGAAGAATGACACAAACCTGCTTTCTGGTGCCGAGGACAGACACACACACACACACACACACACACACACACACACACACACACACACACACACACACAACCCAAAGCCTGGCTCGTGTCAGACTTGAGATGTAATTTGTTTAAGGACAGAGTGCTAAGGACGGTAGACACAGGAGCAGCTTCTCAGAGGGATTTGACTGGGGCTGAGACGAGAGCAGCTGGGGAGGTGAGGGCTCCAAGCAGAAGGGCTCATGGACACAGGGCATGCAGGACTCACCTCAAAGGAGGACATGGCCACTCCGGGCTGTGAAGCATGGGAGAAGCATGAAGACTGCCCGGGGAGGCAGGCTAGGACCCGGTGACGGGAACGTTGCGTCTTATACTAAGGAATGTGTGCCTAAGGTTCTTGAACAGGAGGATGGCATGTGTGAACATTTTAAGAAGGGAACTCTGGCAGCAGTGTTCAGGTGGTTTGGAAGGAAAGCCTGGATCGGGCAGGGCACTCAGGGGACCAGTGCAGAAATCCAAGTGAAGTGATTGGTGTGGGCGTGCTGAGCAAGGAAGAAGTCAGAAACACACTCTAGAATCCGACTGACCGTGTTTCAGGGGTGCAAAGGAGTGCGGTTGACTGTGATACCGTTACCCAAAAGGCAACACTGGAAGAGAAACAGATGTGAGGGTGAGTAATGAGTCACGTCCCAGACTCACTGCTCTGAAGGGATGGGGAAGCAGCAGGCCCGGGTGCCTGCTCGGAAGTGCCCAGCACGGAGGCTACGGCATGCAGCCTGAGCCTGGGGCTGCCCGGATTGGAGGGCCAGAGCGGGTGGGCCAAGGACAGGGAGTTGGTCACAAGGTTCTCCTACAGAGGGGCGCTAACGAGCACACCTGTGAGCTGTCCCCAAGGAGTGTTCGGTCTAAGGGAAGATGCACAGCAAGCGGTCGTGAGAAGGCCCTGCACCTGTTTTCCAAGCAGAGATCATGGAGTTGTCGCTCTTTACAGAGTTCCTGGGTGTGCTTCGCAGGGCCCAAGACTTAGAAGGGTTCGGACAGAAAATGGCAGTGAGCTGAGAGGAGGGGAGGAGGGAAAGGCCCTTCAGGCCAGAAGCCACGTGGCGCGTGAGGGGTCAGCCGGTGTCCACGCAGCATGTGGAGGGACGTGTTGAGGCCTGGGGCGGGGAGGGAGCCCCGGGCGGAGCTGGGGTGGGCGGTGGCAGTGTGGGGCGGGGAGGCTTGCGCTAGGGAGTATCCTGGGGGCTGGCGAGGCTCTCGAAGGGTTTTGGAGAAGGAAGGGCGTGCTCTGCCCGCGCTCCTGGATGCTGCGCTCCCTGCTCTGCGTCTCTCCTCCCGCCCCGGGGGGCACAGGCGCCGCCCCGGCCGCACCGCTCTCGCCAGGCCGGAACCGACCCCCATCTGATTCATCGCCGTATTTCGCAACAATCCCCGCAAAGGCCTACAAGCAGAATTCTTACTAGTTTGCCCTAAGTCTAAAAATGAGTGCAGTTGACCTTTAAACAGACGCAGTGCCCTGGTCCGCTCACACGTGCGTTGTTTCTCAATAAGCACATATGTGTGCTGTAAACGTATTTTCCCCTCCTCATGATCTTCTTAATAACATGTTTTTCTAGCATACTTTATTGTCAGAATACAGTGCATTGTAAAACATGTGACATACAGAATACGTGTCAGTCAACGGTTCATGTCATCGGTAAGGCTTCTGGTCGACGGTAGGCTACCAGTCGTTATGTTTGGGGGGAGTCGAAAGTTAGACGCAGATTTTTGACCGTGCAGAGGGGTCGGCGCCCCTAACCAGCGACGTTGTTCAAGAGTCACCGGTATGTGGCACTCTTTGAGAAGAGACATATGTCTCAGGCACAAAAGTAGTTGGACACTCTCATGGAAAACCATCAGATTCTGACAGTGTAACACACGGAAAATCATTATTATACCTTAGAATGTGAAAAAGTAAATGTTCGAGTGTTTCGATAGGGACGTAAATTAAGGGACAGGGAAACGGGAGAGCCCTCATTTGGCTGGTGCCCGGTGCTCTGACCCAGCTGTGGAATGGGAGCTGAGCTCCCGGCCCAGGCACCAGCCTCGCCTGCTGAGGGCCGGTGGCTTGGGCTCGCTGACCTGTCCCCTCCCTCCCCAGCTGTCCGGCGGCTGTGAGCTGACAGTGGTGATCCACGACTTCACGGCCTGTAACAGCACCGAGCTGACCATCCGCCGTGGCCAGACCGTGGAAGTCTTGGAGCGGCCCCATGACAAGCCTGACTGGTGTCTGGTGCGGACCACCGACCGGTCCCCCGCGGTGGAAGGCCTGGTCCCCTGCGGCTCCCTGTGCATCGCCCACTCCAGAAGTAGCATGGAAATGGAGGGCATCTTCAACCACAAAGGTAGGAGTTCGCGGGCGTGGATGGGAGTGACGGTCCTACTGGAAATGACACCGGTGCTTCTGTCCCCGCTTCCTGCAGCCTTATAATAGGTACGATCCCTCCTGGTCACTCGTGCCCCAGTCCGTTAGCCCTGTGTCTCCGGGCCTTCTTAATCCATCTGGAGCTGAGATGGAATAAGGATTTCACCTGTCACTCAGAAATAATGAAGCATCACCTCATTTCCCAGGACCGTGTAATAAGACAGCGGGTTAGCGAAGGACAAGGGGGCTATTGCTGGGGGCCGGTGCCATTCATAAACAGAGGAGACAGAGAAGACGCTGTCCTCCTCCAGGTGGTGTTGGAAACAGGTAGCGGAGGTGGGACCAGACTCAGCATCTTCCTAATCAGGTTTTCACATTGTGGATTCTTCATTTTGTTAGTGTTCAGTGCTAGACAGTCAAGCATGCAGGTCCTGAGAGTTTGACTTTATAGCTTGATAAAGTGTCTTGGGGCATCCCAGACTCCCCAGGTTCCCTGCCTGGAGAGGGAACGCAGCTGGATCCCCCGGTGGGGAGGCTGGCCGAGTCAGGCAGGGCTCAGTGTCAGGGGTCTGCAGCTGTGACAAGAGAGGTGGCTTTTGAAAAAAAAATGCTTTTCAACTGAAATAACAGGGTATTTGAACAAAACGGCATTTGGCACTGGGGACTCCTTTAGAGGCAGGCAACTGTAGCGAGGCCGCTTTTCCACGTGTGTCTGGATGGGTCAGTAGCGAGCTCTTTGCGGGAGTATGAGAGTCTGTTTATCCTGAATGTCCAACGTGGTTGCTGCTGGACTGATGGGGCTTGAAACGTGACCTGTCTGAATTGAGCTGGTCTGCAGGTGCAAAATACACACTGGATTGCAAGACTTACCATGAAAAAAGAATGTGTAATTATTTTATAGTCATTGCAAACTGGTACTATAACATACTTTATAGGGTGGGTTAAATAAAATGTATGATTAAAATTAATTTCACCTGTTTCTTTTTACTAAAATGATGGCTACTAGAAAATTTTAAATTACATACGCAGCTTGCACTGTGTCTGTTGGACAGTGCTGGTTTAATCTCTCATCTTACTGAGGAGCTAATTTGAGCCTTTAAGACCTTTTCAGAAACACTGAGCTATAGCTTCTAGAAAAATGCAGAGTGGGTAGAGTTTATATGCTTCAAACCGCATTAGGTCAGTCTTCGTTTTTCTGCCATGCTGGCAGATGGCCGATTCTTCCAGATCTGGGGGTTAGCGGTTGGTTTACCCTTCCTGAGAGAACTCCACTATACTCTGCATATTCCAGTTCTTTTAATTTTGGAACATTCCCGTTGCTCCCTCCGTTGGTCAGCTGTGCCGTCTTTTTTTTTTTTTTTTTTTTTAAAGTCTCATTCTCTACGAATTCCTCCTCCCATTGCCGGACCCACAGGTCGGGAATCCTGATGTGGGGCTCAGAACCTTCATTCCAGTGGGTGTACTTCTGTGGTATAATATTTCTCTGCTTTGTGAGTCACCCACCCAGCAGTAATGGGATTTGATTTTACTGTTATTACTCCCCTCCTACCATCTCACTGTGGCTTTTCCTTTGTCTTTGAATGTGGGGTATCTTTTTTGGTGAGTTCCAGTGTTTTCTTGTAGAAGATTGTGGGGGACCCCTGTTCTGTAATATCAAATCTATAAAATACTGGAAACTTTAGTTATGGTTTCTTTATTCTAAATCTAAAATGTTTTTCACAAGTAATATTCTATCTGGAAATATCTAAAGTTATTTCTTAAAAATATCAGACAATTCATTCATCTGAAGTGTTAAAGTATATTCTATTTTGGGGAAGGATTTTTTTTTTTTTTGGCAGTACGCGGGCCTCTCACTGCCGTGGCCTCTCCCGTTGCGGAGCACAGGCTCCGGACGTGCAGGCTCAGCGGCCACGGCTCACGGGCCCAGCCGCTCCGTGGCATGTGGGATCTTCCCGGACCGGGGCACGAACCCGTGTCCCCTGCATCGGCAGGCGGACTCTCAGCCACTGTGCCTGAGAGGAAGCCCCTGTGCCCTCTTTACATTCGTCCTGACGCATCCTGCAGACCATCCTCTGGCTGCTGAGGGGTTAGTCATGGCGTTGAGCTAGGTGAAGCTGCACAGGAAATAGCCGGTGACTAGCGCCCTCGGGAATTACAGGCCCGACCGCGTTCCGGATCCCTCGGGGCCTAAATGTGACTGTATCATCACCTCAGTAAGCAGCTGGAAGAATTAGGCTATGGTGTCTCCAGGGATCCAAAAAGAAAGGCAGGGAATTTCCCGATTTTGCCCCGAAGCTGAGGCATCTGCTTGCAATTGCGGGAAGCTGCCCCTGAGTGCCGGCAGCCTTGAACCTGCCGGGCTGTGGTACCGAGTTCTGAGTTCAGATAGCGGCTTGTGCTGGGTTACCCGTTGGCCCATCGCCTGGGTGTTCCCAGAGTTGCATAATGTAGTTAAGTCCTTGAGTCTGAGTTGAAAAGGAGGTACAACGTTTTTTTCAAGTTCGTCTATTAAATGCAGAGGAGCCCCGGTGAACTTAAGCTACAAATAGCGCTTGTTCTGAAAGGTTTCTTTTCACCTGTGCCTTTCCTGTGGTGTGTTCTCTACGCCCTGGTGTTGGCAACTGCAGGCTAGCCCAGCAGAAAGAACCGTGTATTTACCACACTTGCCTTTGTCCTGAAAACTTCCTACAGAGGTTGGGTTTGTGCTTGTCTTCTGGCTTAACTACCATTCTGCCCCCTGAGCCTTTTCTCTCTGACGTTCTGTGACTTTCCGGCACCTGAGACGTCACTCCTCACAAACCCTCTGCGTACTGAGAAGGTGTCTCTTCGTTGAGTAGGACCTGTTGTGAGCTAACAGTCAGTTCATAGATTGGGGCTCGGAGCCTTATGCACTGTTTTCCTCTTTTTTCCGAATTTTTGTTTTTCCTGTAGAGCAGGGAAGCTCTTGAGGTGGTCTGTTCCCGGCAGTGTTGGGACTTGGGTGGCAGATGGGGGAGGGAGGATCCTCCTTGGGCTCTTGGACAAGCCTCTGCCAGAGCCTCCTGTGCACGGTCAAGTCCAGGGGATCGGGCAGTGACCCGCGGCTCCGTCTGGAAGAGTCTTCATCGGGTAGTCGGGGCAGCAAGGGGCGAGGGTCCAGAACGAGCCCCAGGGACTGCGGGAAGGAGGCCGCCACCGCCCTCGGGAGCAGGAGGTCCCCAGGGCCTCTGCTCAGCACCACAGCGCCCCTCCTGGCTCTCGTGTGCAGAGGACCGCGGGCTGTTCACGTACCGCCGCGCGCTGGGCCGACGGGGCTGCTGCTCGACCGGCGTCTGCTGGTGCGGCGGCTCATTCGGAGTCCTTTCCGTCCGAGAGGCGGGCTGGGCCGCAGGGCCGCTGCAGGGAGGGGTCCAGTGCGGCCCCTCCTCCCGAGAAGTGGGCGCCCCGCGCCCTCCGGGCCTCCTTCGCAGGGTCGCGCGCGCGGGCCGTCTGGCCTTTCACACGCTGCAGAGCTCCGGAGCACCGGGGGTGGGGGCGTGTCGTGATGTCTCGTCCCTGGTCACTCGCTGTTGACCTCTGCTTCCTTAAATGTCTGTGATTCTTGCTGCTCTGACCTTCCAGGTGGAGGAGCACGCACGTTCGCTGATCTCTAGTCCCACAGTTTTCTCAGCCTTGGTGCCTCAATTTGCTCACAACTCCCCAATCCAAACAAACACCTTAAGTTTCCAGGTGAAAAACTTGCCTGTTGAGATTAAATGTCTGTGTATTCGGTTGTGTGTGATATTTAAGAATCGCAGTGTGGCTGTGAGGATAAACACTCAGGTCAGCCCAGAGGGGCCCGTTACGCGCTGTGAGCGCCGCCCGGGTCGCGGGCTCTCTGAGGCGTGGCTGCAGTTGGAAGTCTGCTGGACAGCGCGAGGACTTAGGACTTAGGAGCCCCGGGCTCCTTGGATCCTGCTGAGTTTCCCTGGGTGATGTCGGGGGAGGATAGAACATCACTGATTTAAACAAACAAGAAGTATAATTATACAGTTTGTTCTTCAGGAAGATATGTTTGGGTCTGAGGCTAGACTCCAGTGTGGACACGATTCAGGGGAAAGGTCCGTATGGGAGGGCAGCCGTGGAGCGGCGTCTGTCGACGGGCAGCCTTGGCGTCTGGCATCTTGCTCTCATCTTGCCCTGGCTGCCCTTCTCCCCTCTCACAGCCTCTCAGTCACAGGCGTCAGGCAGCCAGGCAGCAGCCACAGTCAGCAGAACGGGGCCTCAGCAAGTCCCTGTGCCCCTCCAGCGCGTGTGTGTGGTTCACACCACCACCGCCCACCGCAAGGGTTCTCCTGGTCTGGGGCCGGGTGAGTCTGCCGAGCAGCCACATTGAGAAGCAATGGCCCCCAAAGCCCCATGTGTGATCATTGCTTGACTGCTGATACAGGGTCACGGAATTATCTTTAGTCTTTCAGAAAATCCAAGGGATTTTTCTGTCCTACTGTCTCCACGTGGAAAGCTGTCACTGTTCTCTGTTTATTGACTTAGTCTTAGTCCCAGAAAGTAAACAGGAGTATCAGAAATGTTTATATTCCCGACGAGGCCCATTCACCACGTCCCCTTTGTGGCGCTACCCTAGACTGAGTAGGTCAGCTGTTCTCTTTCGTCACAGCCAGAACTACCATACGTGATCGTGTTTGAGAGCTTAGCTCCATGGTTCGGGGGTAACCCAGCAAGCATTGCTGGAGCAGTGCAGGGGCCCTGGATGGGCAGCAGTGCCCAGAGTTGGCGGTGAGAGGGTGGAAGATACTCAGTAAAAGTAGGATTGTCTCGGGTCAGTAACTGGGCAGAGTCGCATCCCGAGCTTCCTGTAGGAGGCATGCCTGAAGCGCGTCGTGGCAGCCTTTGGACTGTATTTGCTTTTTTTAAGGGTAAAACAATAATCTGTCATCAGTCTTAAGGAGGTCCTTCCACTGTCCTCACACCCGGATTATTGCATCTGAAAGACTGCCCGTGTGACTGTCATGGTGCCACTTGCCAATTGAGGTCTTCCACTGCCTGGCCTGGCCCAGTTGGAGTTGCGCTTTTAGCCACCACTGAATTGTTTTTTGCTAAAATTCAGCTTTAAGAGAAGACATTGCGGGGGTGAGTGACGTTTATGGTGGAGCCTTTAGAAGAGGTGATGTGTTGCACTCGCAAGGTCTGTGCTTTGTGTCAGGAGGACCCGAGTTCTGACTCCATCTCTGTCTTTGGTGACGTTGCAACCCGGGGCCTGAGGTGGGTGGCAATGGGTGGTCCCTGAGTTCCTCCCCAGCTCTGACGTTCTCAGGTTCTGTTTCTCATGAGGCCTTTCTGAATGAAGGCCAATTCCAAACCTCCCCTTTTTCCTTATGCTGACCCCTAATGAGGTGGCCACGTCGTGTGTTTGCTAGTTTGTTGATACCCACTTAGGAGGAACCTTAGCCTTAACCTCTCTTGAAGTTGTTTATAAAGTTTTTCTCTCTGGGATGGTGTGTAGGTCGGTACTTGCATTTCACTTTGAAGAAGTGAAAAACATGATTTTTTTCCCTCTGAATTCTTCATTAGAAGAACAGAGGAACAAAAACATGAGAAATAAAATCTGTTGCTTGCTAACCACTTGGGCCCCTACACCCTGGGGCTTTGACTCAGCACACCACACTTACTGAAAACGACGTTCTGGAAGTAATCCCCTGTGGTTTCCGGTTTACCACATCACCTACAGAAAAGTGGGCGCCATCAAAATCAGGTCAAAGAGAAGACCCAGGAATTATCTTTCATACATGCAGTGATACGTGATTGATATCAATGAAATGGGACGTTTTCTTTAATCCCAATGAAAACTAGGAGAGTGAGATTTTTTTGTGAGAAACTACCTGAAATGTAGGTTTTTCTCTGGGTTCCATCTTGGGCTGCCTCCTTGTCTCTCAAAACTCTCTGCCAGGGTTTTCCTATCCATCCTTCTCTCTGCCTGCATATTTGACTCTCAAATATTCAGTCACTAGACTGTCCTCCCAAGTTTTTGTGACTGGTTTCTTTCACTTAACATAATGTCTTCAAGGTTCATCCGTGTTGTAGCCTGTGTCAGAATGTCCTTCCGTTTTAAGGTTGACTCTTACTCCGCTGTATGGACAGATGACGGTTTGCTATCCACTCACCTGTCGATGGACACTGGGGTCTGCTGTCGGTAGCTGCTCTCCTCTGGTCTCTGCTCCCCGTGCATTGGGGAGGGCACCCAGACGTGGAATTGCTGGATCATGATAGTGTTGCTTTTAATTTTTGAGCATGCCTACCACATCTTGGTACCTTTATCTAAAGAGTATATTTCAAGCATATTCTCTTCCCCGTCGCCACCGCTGCCTCCTTGCCACTAAGTCTCCCAGCCTCACCTCTCCCCCTCTTCTTGCAGCCAAAACACAAATCCGGTCATACTGTGCTCCTGCTGTTCAGTGTCTTGCTGTTGGTCCCAGAATAAAATCCAGTTTCCCAACATGTGCCACAAGGCGTTGCCCCTCATGCTCGTGTGCACAGGTACACACACGATGAGTGCACACATCCCCTCTTTCTCCCCCTGGTGTGGTCGTAAAGTAATGGGGAGCGGGGGTTCTTCCTGCCTGACACTCCTGTCCCTTCTCACCAAGTAAGAAATCCTACAGGAAAAAAATGAATGGATCCAGTGAGTCTGGGGGGGGTGAGGGTGCAGTTAACAAGTATTTCAACACAAAGGCTAACTAACATCAGGGTAACCTGAGAAAGACCCCATGAGATGATGAACTCCAGGGACCACTAAAGACACACAAGGAACCTCATAGGAACTCACTGAAAGAACTTTAAAACGTCTTAGTAGGAGCGATGGGTGCAGTAATAGTGCTGAACTTATAAATGTGATGGAGGAGGTACAAGTAACACAGGCTTTAAACAGCAGGGTTGATGAGGGGCAGAGAGCCTCCTCCCACAGCCGTCATGGAGGGAAAGGACCCTGAACAGTGGCCACGAGGGCTTTAATGGAGGCCTGGGGACCGGGACTTCCCTGGTGGTCCAGTGGGTACGACTCCGCACTCCCAACACAGTGGGCCCGGGTTCGATCCCTGGTCGGGGAACTAGATCCCGCATGCATACTGCAACTAAGAGTCCACATGCCACAACTAAGGAAAGTCCGCAGGACACAACTAAAGATCCCGAGTGCCGCAACTGACACCCAGCACAGCCAAAAAAGAAAAATCGAGGCCCGTGACTTGGGGGGAAAGGGGTCTCAGCAGTGTTCACAGGCAAATAAATGAGTATGGTTCATCATAATCTGCTTTGTCCAGTTCTGTTCTGTGTTTTTTACTTTAAAGATACACACCTTACATAGATGAATCCATGGGGCCACTGCTCAGAGTTGTGAAAAATGGACATACCATTTATACCACATGCAATTTCTTAGAATGAACGAATGGATCAAGTGCCCCGGTCCCAGACCTGGAGGTTATAAACTCCACATCTGATTCTCAGGGAAACCACTGGCACGGCCACTAGGTGAGGGTAAAATTAGGGCACCCAAGTTGCAGTGCGTCTGCGCCCCTGTTGCCCCCGCTCCAGGGCTGTTCTCCTCACCTGGCCCCTTCAGCCTCCCTGGCCACGTCGGGGCCCTGTGAGGTCGTGGCTCTGCCTGCTTGCTGGGTGGCGCCCACCACTGCCCGCCCCTCAGCTCCCGTGCCCCTCAGTCCCGTGCCGTACAGGTGAGACCAGGTGACAGGACTTAGCAGAGGTTTGCAGATAGTGGAAAAGTAGGACTCAGATGGCCACTGGTGCATCGTCCCGCAGGAATCCCAGGCCCTGGCCTCACCACCTGCGTCCCCAGCCTGTGCCTGACATCTGGTTTTGGCTGACCCCTAGCTCAGGGGCACTGTAAAGCAGTTTCCCTGCTCGGAATACAAGCAGTTACTAAGATTCCTCACCCCCATCCAGACCACCTTCCCAGTTCCTGGGACAGCATCTGCTCCATGCAGCCCAGCTGGCAGAGGGACGCCCCATCCTGGGAGAGGAAGCCTGGCCTCTGTGCACGGGGCCAAGGCCTCATCCTGTGCTCTCTCCCCAGCCCCCCTGCCACCCAGAAAAGCAGCAGCTCTGCAGATGCTCAGGTGCTTCTCTACCTTTGATAGAAATCTGTGCAACCAAAAATGGAGCTCCCGGTCCCAGGCCTCTTGCATTTCCCCAAGGACATTGGGGAAAACTTGGTTTAAATTTGTTCAAACCAAATATATCATCTTTCCCAAGTCATGAAACCCTCCTCCCCAAGGATGAATCTATGTCTCCTACCACTGGTGAATGCTTATGACTCTTTAAATGACATGTATGTTTTTGGAAAACGTAAGGCATTAAAAAGGCTTTAATAATGTAAAAATTTTTAGTCAAATATTTTGTGATTCTGCTGTATTCAGACATCTGCTTAGTGCCAGATTGTCCCCGTTAATCAGAAAACACATCCACCCCCGACACACCAATGCATAGACGTTCGAACCTGTATCTGCCCACACGTTCTTTAAGAATATATATAATGGAAGATCTGTATTTTTTTTTCTTTAATTAGCTTGGAAAAGAGCACTTTTTCGTCTGTTTGAACAGCTGCTAATGTAAATCCCTGTGGGAAGAAAAACTGAGGAACAGACAGTTGCACCAAGAACAAAGACTTAGTCTCTCCCCTGAGCCCTGTGGATCCGGGGCTCGGGGATCAGCCCGAGGCCTGTGATTAAGGAGCGCTTTCCGTGCAGCATGTAATTACGGTGCCTCACAAGTGGGCCATGACTCTCTTGAGTGCTTCACGTTGGAGGTATTTTCATGCGCCAACTTTACGTGAAAGTGTTTATTAAAACAGGAAAAAACCGTGAGCAGGTATTGACGCCATCCATATTAGCTGATCACAAAAAATTATATATATAGCAAAGCCATAAACAATGAATGCGAACACCGTCTTCCCACAGCTGGTCATGACACAGTGTTCAGGGAAAGGTATGTAATCAGGGGAGAGGTGATCCCCAGGGAGAATTGAAACGTGTCTTGTTCAGGGTGACTCGGGGCCAGGCAGGGTGTCTGCTTCCTGCCTCTCTGTGGACTCGACGGTTTTCACTGCCTCCTTTCTGACACGTACGCATACCAGACTTCACGATTTGTTAGACAAACTGGGGTTTCTCTTTTAAATTCACTGTAATTAGCGCCTGCAGAAGCTGTGAAAAATTACAGGGAGATGATGTGTTTGGCAAGAGGTTTGTTGCGGTCCGGGAGCCACACGCCTGGAGTCAAGTTCCCCGGTAAATGCGACCCGTGTCCCAACCAAGGACACCTGAGAATCACCAACACCAGTGAAAAATTACAGGGAGATGATGTGTTTGGCAAGAGGTTTGTTGCGGTCCGGGAGCCACACGCCTGGAGTCAAGTTCCCCGGTAAATGCGACCCGTGTCCCAACCAAGGACACCTGAGAATCACCAACACCAAGTAGAAAGATTAGCAAAGGATTTATACAAGTACAAGTATAGAAGCTTACACAAACTGTCCGGACAGGGTCCCACTCGGAGAGAAGTGAGTGAGACCCCGACTAACAGTTGGGCGAGGCTTTTATACCCTTCACAGGGCGGGAAGTCCCGAAGGCGGGAGGGAGCTGTTTAATTTTGAATCAGCCAATCAGGAACCTGGTTCTTCCCACCCCAAGCAAGCAAGCAGGTTTGCTTACAGAAGCCAAAATGTGCTGTTAGCCCTGAAGCTATTCTTCTGTTTCTTTCGTCACAGGTTGTTCAGTGGTACAGTGCGCTGGTTTTCTTAAGTATTTTGGAAATGAATAAATGCTGTACCTGGAGGGGATGTTCATGTATGTTTCAGTCAGAGTCAGTTGGCACTTGTTTCCTGGTAGTATTTACTAGATCGTGGTTCTGAGGACACCTGATAAAACTGCACCTAAGCACCCACGGGCAAGTGTGTGTGCCAGAAAAACTAAAGTGTGTTTGGCTTTGGCTTTTACGTTCCTTTCTCTGTTCGGAGAAATGTGAGATGATTTTGTGATGATTTTGTGTGCCTAGAGCTTACTTTCCCATCAGCAGTCAGAATTTTGAAAGATTTGACTGTAGGTCCTAGTAGCTGAGCTGCAAACGGCAAGGAGAAGGGAAAATGCCTTCAGAGATCCTGGCTGATTCTGAAGCAGCACGCCCTGAAAGCTTTAGAATCACGTGTCCCTGGTCAAATCTGATGGAAGCCGTGGTACCTAGTCCCAGAAAAACGAACATCGGTACAAAACTTTTACATACGATTTCAGCGACGCCACATTCAGAGCTTCTTTTCTAAAGAAGGGAAGAAATACCAAATTTTAAAACTTATTTTTAGATGTTTCACGTGGTTCAAAAATAAAACTGAAAAGGTATAAGCTGAGAAGTCTGGTTCCCACAGTCCCACTGGCCATGTATAGATCACCATTTTTATTCATTCCCAACTTCTGCATCTGGCACTGGGTTAGGCACAGATAAGCATGTATTCATTCCTCCTTCCGTTTTCCTACATAAAAGGTAGCGTATTTTGCCCCGGCTTTGTCACTCAGCCATACCTTTTAGGAATGACTTTAGTACATGGAGAGATGCGTGCCTCTTCCTTTCTCACGGACAGGAGAGCTCCCCATGTGCACGTGGCTTAGGTTAGTGCCTAGTACAAGGCTGAGCACCCCAGGTCGCTTCTGGCCTGCTGCTGTTATAAAGAGGGTCACAGAGGATCACTGTGCGTATGTGTCTTTTCCTTCACATGCGAGCTTGTCTATACAACGGAATTCTACAAGTGGGATTGGTGGGTTGAAGGGTAAATGCATTCATGGAAAACAGACTTTTGAAGAAGAGTCACCTGCATCATAAATTAATCACATCAGGAAAAAAGTCACAGTAAACGTGCTATTTAATGACATTTGCTTTTACATATTTTTTATTCTTGATCAGAGTCGCGATATTTGCACTGTACCGAACCCCTTGAGCTCTGTAATTTCATCTTACCCACCTAGGGGGAAAAAAAAAAAAAACTATCCGCTTTGAGTGAGAGTACTCTTTAAAATCATTCACGTAAATGACATCAAAAGTTTCCGTGTGACTCCTGTGAGATGAGATTTTGGACGTTTCCCCACAGAGCTCTGCACAGGAGCGTGCAATATTAATGCAAATAATGTTTCACCAGTGTCTGCGTTTGACTGCAGATTCAGTCAAAGAGGTGCAAATTAGGGGTTTGACACTAAATGTAGAGTGGTCGTAGTTTCCAGAGAATGGGTAACCTCCCATGGTGTGTGTCTAAAAATAGCTTTTTGTGACACTTCTGTTTTGCTTTCCGCCTGAGCCAGGCTGCCTCTGAATCCAGGCCACCCGTCACCTGTGAGACACACATTCCGGAGACAGTGCTGTCCGTGCTTGTCACGGGCTTTGAAGTCTCCATATAATCTCTGTGCTTTCTGAAGGCTTCACTTTCCAATCACGAACATTTCATAGTGAATCTTGAAACTGGCTGTTGTTAAAACCCTCCGCAGTGTAACTTTTTTCTTTCTTTACCGACACTCTGAAAAGATCTTGGAGGGAAGAGAAGAGTGTGGGAGGCTGGGGGTCAGTCAGAGGGTTCGAGAGGTTGACCTTTGAACTCTCACCCCCAACCCAGCTCTGTCTAGAAGAAGGGTCCTGCCCCCTTCCTGGTGCTCTCTGGACAGAGCGGGGCTGCCCTGGAATCTTCTGACATGCTTTGGTGCTTGGGCCTTCAAGGCGCATGGTAGCGTGGTCTGACCAGCGGTGGCTGGGATGCTTTGGACAGCTTGGTCGTTCCACGTGGCCAGCTATTCAAGGGGGTCGTCATTTTCCCAAAAGTCTTCTGACCAACCTCAGGACAGGGGACCCAGCGTGTTTGTTGTCTGAGGGCCCTCTCAGACATTCGAGAAGACAGTAAATAGGCTCATTCACCTGGGCTGCCTTGCAAGGCAGCTCTGGAATTCCGTATTCTTTTCCCTGTGTATTCAGTTGCATCCTTTTCCTCCCCCACACCTTCTCCTGGGTCTGTAGAACTTTGAATTTACTAGAAGGAAAGAATATTAAGTTCTGTTCTTAGAGATAGATTAGCTTCCGTCTCAAAAATAATGGGACCATTTCAGTCCCAGATTATGGAGCAGATTGTTATCAGATGGGGGCAGAGGCTGCATTAGTCATCCCGGGGTGCCATAACAAAAACCACAGAGTGCATGGCTTAAACAACAGACGTTTACTTTTTCATAGTCCTGGATGCTCGAGGTCCAAGGTGAAGGTGTGGGCAAGGTTGGTTTCTTCTGTGGGCTCTCTCGTTGGCTTGCAGACAGCCACCTTCTTGCTTGTCCTCACATGATCCTCCCTGTGTGTATACCCGATGGCAGTGTATACTATTATCATCCCTGTGTTATGTTAGGGAAGTGGAGGCACAGAGAAATTAACTTGACCAAGCTTAGTAGGTGATGGAAAATGGGGTTTTAAAAGCAGCGGTCAGCCTTCAGGGCTCAAGTTCTTAACCCCTGTGTGTCCTGCTCTCCGTACAAGCTGGAAGGAGCCTTTGGTCCCGGAGGGAAGCTGTAGCCTCTAGAGACAGACTCAGTTGCCCAAGGCCAGGCAGTATTGGTGGAAGAGCTGATTCCGGAAGCCGGTCTCCCAGGCCCGCTGCTCTCGAGGCCATTTGCCTTCCGTGGGCTGTGGGCATTCCCAAAACTACCCCACCACCACCCCCAGCCGTCGATTTTCTCTGAGAAGGATCCATTTTCAACCTTCTGGTTTCACTTAGGATACGATAATTCTAATTGCTTTCCACCACCCGAAGAAGCCACCTTGATGGAAATCTGTCCTTTTTCCTTCTCTTTAGGTCCCTTCCCTCCTCTCCCTCCTCTGTGAGTCAAGCACAGAACTTGACCCTCAGGGGGCTTGTTGTGAGTCAGTGAGTGGAAGAACCAGTAGCAAGATGGAAAATGAATTTTTTTATCAATTTGCATCCAGGAGTAAAATTTTTCTGCTCCCTCCCTGCCTAAAAAAATAAAAGTCTGCCACTTGGCCTTCCTTGGAAGAGCTGGAGAGATAAGTAAGCTTCCTGTCGGGGCTTCCCATTCACCCTGACCCCTCCCTAGGTGCTCCTATGGCCTGTGTCCTCGCTCTCCGATGCTTCACAGAATTGGGACATGAAAGGCGCGTATTGGCTGCCAGGAGTTGGCGACATTGCTCTAATTTTTTGAACACTATTGTTTTTGTTAGTTTTTTAGGGAACGTTCTTGTGGGGTTACCATCTCATATTGCCATTCTGCAAATAATCCACATGCTGATGCAAACAGAGAAGGTCACATAGTGAGTTAAAGTGGGAAAGAGGAGTCCTTGAATGTTGGTTTTGTTCAAGTAAGAGAAAAACTCCCACCGTTTGTGAAAAGATAGTTAAGTAAAGCAGTGAAAAGGAGCCTATCGAATTTTTGGCACCCAGATGAAGAGTTTGAATGCCTCAATAAAGGTGCTTTTGTGGACTGGCAACTGCGCTAGAAAGCGGCAGGAAATAATGTGCTGAATGGGGCCCTCAGATGCAGGACTCAGTCGTCCTGTCCCCTCCCTCCAGAGCGGGAGGTGTTATCTGCGGGTTAAGAGACCGGACAAAACGTCCTCCGAACAGGAGTATCTTTGTGCGTGGAACCTGAGAAACTCGATCCCGGCTGCGCAGCTGTGCAGAGGCCAGCGCTGTGGACTCGCTGGACAGAAAGGAAATGCCGGGAAGGGAGGAAACCAGGGCCGGGGAGGCAGGATGGGAAGCAGCCACATGAAGCAGTGGGATGCTCCGATGCTCCAGCTGCAGTGCTGCCTGCTTCTACTAATAGTGGAGGTTTCAGGACTGGATAGAAGATAAGACTACTGAAAACTTAGCCAGAATTGTCTGTAGTGTTTCAGGTCTCAAGAAAACACTATTAATTTTTAGAGGAAATTATAAATAATATTCCTCATAGTTGTGTTATTTGAGTTTCCATCTCAAAATGTAGCTGCTGTTGTTTTACGGATCCCATCTTTGGCTTTTAAGATTTCGAAGACCTTTTCATCCTACATTAGTTATTAATGTTTGTTCCCTCTTCAAAATTAATGTTTGTTCCCTCTTCAAAAAGCACCATAATCTTAATAGAAAGACTTAGGTCCTTTGGTTCATCTGAATTTTAGTTTTACAAATAGCTTTAAGTAGATTTTTAGTTCTGATTTTAATAAAGCACCCTTTATATATGGATCTATTTTATTGGTGTGAGTTTTGGAATTTTTTTTTTTTTTTTTGAGACGACCTTTGACAAAAAATGACCTTGTCTCATTTTTTTCTGGACAATAACGGGCACTTGAAATTTGAAGTTCTCATTTTAAATATTTGAGGATTAATTATCACAAGAGAAGCTTACCTGAAAAGTGATTTGGGTGGCGGGGGCATTGATTTTGACCAAAATTTCTTGTCAACCAATTTAAATAAAAATACCTTTATTGTCATGAGAATGAGATTGGCTCTTATAATTTTATGCACAGTTATGCAAAGGATGATTTTGTATTTCTTCAGTAGATTTTTTTTCAGTAAATCAAAGATCCCTTTGTTCACAGGTGATCAGTTTGCCTAACAGGGTTGTTGTTGTTGTTTTTTTAATAAATTTATTTATTTATTTATTTTTATTCATTTATTTTTGGCTGTGCTGGGTCTTCCTTGTGGTGCGCGGGATTCTTCTTGAGGTGGCTTCTCTTGTTGCGGAGCACGGGCTCTAGGTGTGCGGGCTTCAGTAGTTGTGGCACATGGGCTTCAGTAGTTGTGGCACGTGGGCTTCAGTAGTTGTGGCTCGCGGGCTCTACAGCGCAGTCTCGGTAGTCGTGGCACATGGGCTTAGTTGCCCCGTGGCATGTGGGATCTTCCCTGACCAGGGCTCGAACCCGTGTCCCCTTCATTGGCAGGCGGATTCTTAACCTCTCGCCACCAGGGAAGGCCCCCCTAATAGGGGTTTTTTTCCCCCACAGACGTTCTCTGACTTCGCCTATTTCTCTGGTAACTTTTTTCACACTCAATTTCTTTAGCTGTTTGCGTATCTATAACAACATTCAATTTTTTATTTTTAAAAACTTTTCATTTTGAGATTTTCTTTTCCCCCCTTAATTTTTATTTATTTATTTTTGTTTTGGCTGCGGCCCATCTTAGTTGCAGCACGCGGGGTCTTCGTAGAGGCATGCAGGATGTTTCATTGTGGTGCGTGGGCTTCTTTCTAGTGGTGGCATGCGGGTTTTCTCTCTTCTATTTGTGATGCGCAGGCTCCAGGGCGCATGGGCTCTGTAGTGTGCAGCGTGCGGGCTCTCTAGTTGAGGCGCGTGAGCTCGGTAATTGTGGCCAGTGGGCTTAGTTGCCCCGCGGCCTGTGGGATCTTAGTTCCCCCACCAGGGATCGAACCCGTGTCCCCTGCATTGGAAGGCAGATTCTGAACCACTGGACCACCAGGGAAGTCCTGAGATCATTTTAGACTTGGGGAAAAGTTGTGGAACTAGTATTGAGAATTCCTGTACCCCTTTACCTGGCTCCCCTGATGTGACGTGTCACATGACCGTGGTTCAGTGACCAAAACTAGGAATCCAGCCTAGTTAACCGGGCCACAGACCTGATTTTGGATTTTGCTCTAATGTCTCTTTTTGGCTCAGGATCCAGGACCCATGTCGTATTTAGTTTTCTCCAATCTGTGGTAGTTCCTCCACCTTCTTTGGTTTTTCATGAACTTGACACTTTTGAGGTATTAGTCATCCCTTATTTTGTAAGATGTCCCCCAGGTAGGGTTTATCTGATGTTTTCTCATGAGTAAATGGAGCTTACGCATTTTTGGCAAGAACACCACAAAAATGATGCTGTGCCCCACTCGGTGCATCCTACTGAGGGTGCAGGAGGACCCAGACGTGTCTCCTTGCTGGTGCTGGTGACCTCGGTCACCTGGATAAAGTGATATCTGCATATTTCTCCACTATGAGGTCACAGTTTTTCTCTTTGTAGTTAACAGATACCTTGTGGGAGACATTTTGAAACAGAATATTCTGTTTCTCCTCTTGCCTTTACCCACTCGTTTCCATCCATCAGTGGGTCTTGCCCACAGCAATAATTACTGTGGAGTTTGCCTACTGGTGATTTTCTGTTTTCCTCATTCCTGTTAAATTTATTCATTAGAATTCTGTCAGGAAGAGTGCTTCCCCTGCCTCATTTATTTATTCAGTTATTTATATTGGTACAGAGTCATGGATATTTATTTTATTCTATGAGTCATTATCCAATACTGTCATTACTTATTTTGTTGCTCAAATTATTCCAGCTTTGGCCGTTAGGAGCTCCTTCAGGTTGGTTTCTGTGTACTCTGGACACATCGCATCATTTTTGGAGCGCTTCCTTGCTTTCTGGCAATGCACGGTGCTCCTGGCTCCTCTTGTGTTTTCCTTGCTGCAGTGCTGGATCAACTGTTTCTTTTAGGTCTTCTCAGCAGACATGTATGTGCACCTACCCATGTGTGCACACATGTCTGTAGACATGTTCCGTCTCTCTCTCTCTCTCTCTCTCTCTCTCTCTCTCTCTCTCCATATATGTATGTGTGTGTGTAGACATAAAGAAACATAACTTTCATATCACGCTGAAACCTCTGACCTCTGTCGAACAGCACAGCATTCATTCTGCCTCTCCTTACTTGGAACCATTTTCTCTGACAGTGAGAGAGACCTGCATCTCATTATCCAAAATATGTTTACTTATTTCTTCAATCCTAGTCCAGAAGCCCATTTTTTTTTTCCTCTTTGGAAATTAAATATTTTCTTTACCTAAAATGACTTGGCTTTGAAAGACTCAACTCTACCTTTTCTCACTGCCAACCCATGACAGGAACTTATGATTCTTGTTGTCTTTGGTTTTACAGGATACAATCAAAATACTGTTTTTCAACGTCGCTTAGTAAGCTCTTTTCTTCCCCACCCTCTGCAGTGTGGCTATGTTTTTCCCTGGCAATGCAACTAGGTTCATTTGCTACTGTGTTTACCTTGCATTTGGAGGACACACCCCAATCCTCATTGATCTTAATTACTTCTTTGGGAGTGTGTAAAACATAACCATGGTTCCAAGAGTCAACATCCCCGGTTTTCTGACATACAGATACGTCTTATTGTTTCTTCCCAGAACCCCTTGCTGTTGAGCCTTACAGAGAATCACTGGGTTAATGCTTTGAAAAGCTCTGTCTTTGGCAGTGCATCTTCTGTTTCCTTTGTGACGCTTTTAATTATATGTCTAGCCATCAAATGAAAGCAGCAAAAATACCTAAGAAGCCAGAATTTCTTGTTTTCATTTACAAAGTCCACTTTTTAATTTCTACATTGCGTATCTCCTCTTTTGCCACATGCCTAGAATGTTCTTTTTTAACCCACCCCATTTAGTCAGTTTTCATGTCTGTCTGCCTTCTTTGCAAAGCTCACCTCCATCTGTCCTACACTGAGCTCACTGTTCCGTTCCACTCCTGGGTCTCACACTGTTGTCATGGTTTCCTGACCACCTTTCCTACCTGCTAGCTCACACTCACACTGCAGAGAGACTCATTCTGTGCTGGAACTTTAGCCTCACTCCACCCATTCTGGAGCTTCCCAGTCTCTTCCTTTCTGGTCACTGGCACATTATCGCCTCTTTTACAGCCAGTCACCTGAATTCCCCAGCCTCTGTTCCCACCACCTGCTCCCTCCCACCCTCAGGGCCACGGTTCCCACAGGCTTTGCCCCCCAGGTCAGCTGAGGTCACCCATGGGTCTTTCTCACCTGAACTTGGTTCATACTCTTAGAGTCCCGGTCATACCACCGAGGTAGAAACACACCTTAGAGGCAGAACTGATTTCCAGGAAGCATTTGCCAATTGTTTGGACTTTCTTCCTTTTCCTCAATCCTCTCCCATCCCTTTCACTTATTCACATCAGCACTTCTGTTGGTTCCATGTTTGTCTGTCCAGCGGTTAGATTATCACCACTTCCAGGTGAGGGCCATGTGGTACCATTAGTTGACATAATTTATCTTTACTACTTTTTTCAAAATTACATAGTAAACACTCTGCAATCTCACACTTCCATGAATAGAAGGAAGGAGGAGATGGAAAAAGCTTCCTTCCTTCCTTCCTGCCTTCCTTCCTTCCTTTACTCCTGCTGTGCTACATTTCTCTGACAGATGTGAACTTGAAATTTGAAGAGAGCAGTCACTGAGGAAATTTCTCATATATCTTAGCCAAAATTATTTTATTCATTTTTAAGCATCATTCCCTGCCTCTTGAGTAGAGAACCTATAATTACACATAAAGTAATTAATTTCCCTGACAGCTCTTTTTTTGTTGTTTTTTAATTAATGGCCCTCGCTTGGCAGTCTGTATTTTTGGAAAGGGACAAAGTAAAATATTTAATAAAGGTTGTAGCAAATGAAACCCTAGAATGTCAGTTAACTTGATTTCCTTTAGGACATAATTTTTACTGCTTTTTTTGCCAACGAGAGAGGGTTATTTATTCGGTAATAAAGTGTTCTTTTCTTGCATAAAAAGTGCTCTGTGCAGAATTCCGCCTCTTGCTTGGTCCTGGCATAAGTATGCCATCTGGATCTATCACGGGACCATTTATAAGGAAAAACAACCTTATGCTTTGTTTCTGGTCTTTTAAGAAGAATATGAGGCCTAATGTGGGCCTATAAATGACAGACCCCACTTTGTAGCAGTTTGTTTTAGGGAGGTATTACAGTGCCGGGGACAGCTTTCTTTGGGCGCCCTGGATTTATTCTCTTCTTTTCCTTTTTTAAATAGTTCTTAATTGTCCTAAAATGAGAAGGAAACTATTCAATAATCCCCCCTTGGAAAATGTTTGGGTAACTGAGGGCCATATTACAGTTTTAGATATGTAAAGAATATTCCAGGTGACTGCCTCACAGCAGGAGCTGGGCCTTGAAAGTAGAGGTTGGAGAGCACTGAGTGCTTCTCCAATTAATGAGAAACAGGAGAGGGAGTGCATCCACTTAGCGCAGAAGTTGAAAAGTCAGACTTGGTGATTGTTAAACAATGGATATTCCCCTAAGAAGCCATTGTGCTGTGTGAGACGGGGAGAAAACACATGTAAACTTTCATAGAGAGAGTGAGAATTTCTGTAGGCTAAATATCCAGTTTCTGAAAAGGACAAAAATAAGCTTTTAAGATGCTTTACTAAGAACGCCTTTACAGATCACAAGTAAGGATATTTATTTTCACTCGTACGGCTGCTTTTTGTAAGGAAGGGTGAAGATATGTTTTTAATAAGCGAGGAGCGGCATTGCAGTTCAGTGATGTAACCAGTTGGCTGTAGGCCGAATTACATTTCTTTTTGATATCAAGTCACATCAGGAGGCACTGTGTTTGTTGTGTGTCTCAGAGAAGCCCTCCATCCAAAGGCACACAAAGCCCAAGTCAGAGAGCCCAGTGAGGGGAGGGCAGCTGGCACTTGACATCTCCCTGAGTCAGGAAGTCGCAGCTCTGGCTCTGGCTCGAGTAGGAGAGGAGAAACATCTGGCTCCCAGCGCGCCTGCAGAATTTCCTTGAGCTCCGATTAGAGTGACTGTGGTAGAAAGCAATCCCCGGCGGCGTCTGGCTCTTCCCACATGTGAAGCCCACTGCAAGGCAGTGCTGGGCCGCCAGGCAGAGGGAGCGGTCCCTCACGCCTGCGTCTGAGTGCCCGGGGCACTGGCGCCTGGTTCGCTGCCCCCAGGGTCGCTCTGGCTGCCTGGAGGCATAGGGAGGGTCAGAGTGCTGAGCCTTTAGGCTCGGGTCAGCCCAGCCGCACCATGCCAAACGGAATTAAGCCAGTTGATCCACTGGACTCACTTTCGGCCGTCAGCACAGCCTACCGCAGCGGCGGGCAGCCCGGCACCTGCAAGTACTGGATCCTGGACCTAGGTACACACCTCCCTGCAGCCCCAGCTGCTCTCCACAGGCTGTGTTCTTCCAGGCAGCTGCCGCAGTGTTGGTGGTGGGCTTGAAAACAGAAAGGGTCTGTGCTTGACCGCCGGGATGCGTTATCTGCCCACCGCCTTGTAAGAGGGACTGCACGGGGAGGTTTTGCGGGGGACCTCTAGCAAGGGGATGAGAAACGGGAACTGGGCTCTGTGCAGTGATGTGTTGATTGATTGCCTTGTTGTAAGTTATTCTTAATATCTGGGGATTGCTTTGATTATCCCTTTTTTCTTGTAAATGGCATAAAACAGTCTAAAGTAATCTATGCTACAAATTGCTTTCTTGTGGTCCTATGTCTGTTTCAGGTTTAATTTTGTTTAGGGTTTTTCAGACTGTTCAGGTGTCCTGCATGTATATTTAGATTCTCTGTTCCCTTCTCTTAAGAACTGCAGCCATATAATAAGTTAATAGAAAGTTATACGCGGGGAGCGGGTCTCCCAATAACCATCAGTCTATTTCAGGGGAGTGTGTGGGCCAGGCTGCGGTTTGTACACAGAACTGGAGTCAAGCCGACAAAACATGATTCCTGCGAAGGTCATTTGAGAAGTAGATAGATTCCACTTTGAGGAAAAGGCAATAGGATACAAAAGAGTGAAGCCAGGGAAGAAGTTAGGTCTGTGGGTCACAGAGAGCCCCTGCCCTGCAACGCTCCAGAGGAGGCTAACTTTCCAGCCATAGCCTTTGACATCTATCCAGACTGTACAGCCATGGAAAGGAATTTCTCACAGGCTGTGTCCTGCATACCAGCCGGGATGGCTTCTACCAGAATGTTGGTGCTGGCCTGGTGTGCGTTTAATGTTCGGCTTCACTCTCCCCCGCCGCTGTTATTCACATGTGCACTTAGAAGTGGGCAGCAAGCAGGAGAGAGCCCAGGGGACCTGGCGAGACCTTTGGGGCACTTCAGTGTACTGTGAGCTCAGTGGACAAGGTGGAGGCGGAGGGACCCACCAAAGAAGGGGGGATCTGAGGAAGAGGGAGGCGCAGAAATGTGCTTTGAGCATCTGAAGGCGACATGGCACTGCTTACATGTTTGTGCATGAAATGCCAGAGGAAAACAACCAAATCTCTTTGATTAACGGGCCCCAAAGGAGCCCCAAAGGAGGTGTTGGCTATGTGAATATCGACTTTGTTGGTGTGAACGTGGGCTTTGATAATATTCCTCGTACTTTTTTGTTCACAAAGCTATCAAAGCATTTTTAAGTCACTGATCATAACTTTTGTCATATTTATGTTAATTAAATTGTTCGAGAATGACCTCCTTTTCTGGAGGGGTCCAAGCTGGGCGGGTCCATTGGTGATACTGTGCACTGGGAATCTGCACTGGGGGTGGAAGTAGATGATCTGTAAGATCTCTTTATTGAAAATAATAACGTCTGTGCAGTGTGAAAAGAACAATCGATAATGTCAAAAGTCAGATTTAAAAAGTCTCAGTCACCCAGTAACTCTGGGACTCGAGTGAGTGACCTTCTCTCTCTCTGAACTTCACTTCTTTGTGTGCAAAATGGGAAAAGCAACAGAGCACCCCTCTCAGTGGATCATAAACATCCCCAAAGTGTAGACCAACATATTTTAATCAACAATTTTGCTAAGATTTTAGGAAGACATGGCATTCTTCTTACAGAGGGGATTTTGAATCCTAGCAGCATTTTAGGTCCTTAGGAATTCTTCCGAAGAGACATGATTAAACTAACTTTTTACATACAGGAGGATCATTATGCTGTTGTAGTTTGGGTTTCCCCTGGATATATTTTTGTCCTGGTAATTCTCAGACTATAATGGAAACTCGAGGTGATGTTATCCGAGCTGTCACACAAAAGTTTTAAGCTAACACAAATTTGGAAAGAAATAGATGTCCACTGGAATTTTCATGGGGAAAAAAAAAAAATAATCTCTTCACAGTAAAGACTAGAAGAGGAAAGCAAAACTCTACTTTGATTTTTTTTTTTTTTTCCCCTAGAGAAATATGACTGTCCATCTCTTTATAAACCTTCATAGTAATTCCTAGGCAATTTCCTGAATGCCATGTTATATCACAGTGATATTTTAACACATTCTGATTCCACTCATTCAGCTGATTATGGGGACATACATATGTATCAGACTGGGAAATGAAAAATGGTGATTGTGAGTAATATTCAAGAAATGAATCCCAAAGTAACTTTAAAATACCCAGCAAATCATAGAGAGTGATTGCAAAGCCTTTTTTATACCCACCAGCAATCTGGGAGTTCATTTATTGGAGTACGTTGGGAAAAGGCAGTTTTTCTGCTTTCTGACGTATGCAGTGGGGCATTCTTGTCCAAATATGAATTCGTCTCGCTTGGAATTTTATTTGCAGATGTTGCCATTTCCAGTCACTCACACAGCCATGAGCCCTGAGACTTTTACTGCCAAGCTGTTGTTAGGAAAAGGTCTTAAGAGAAGGTGAGGTCAAGAAGAACGATAAATTACCTTTTAAGAGGGTTCCAGTGGGAGAGCCCATTTATACTGATAAGATAGTGGGACTGTTGAGTTGGTTCTCATTCTGAAATAAGCATGCCCGTTAATAGGACACATGGAATCTATTCCAGTGCTGGACAAACATACAGTGGTGATCCTCCTTAATGTTAAACAGACCCCTGTACATGGGGAGCTGTGTGCCTCAGCATTCTTCTGGAGCTCTCTGCAAGTCGTCTTTGTTCTTTCTCGACGAGGAGTGCGGATTCTCACCAATGCAGTTTTTGTTTTTGTAAATTAAAGGGCAGACCTTTCAAAGACTAAATATAGGAATGTGAAACTTGTTCTAGAAGTATGCAGGTGGTTAGCAGCAGTGCCCACTTCACGTCAAGGAGCCAGTGCACAGGCCATCAGTCTCCTGTGAGTGAGCGAAACCACAGAAGCACTCGGCATGATACTGTCTTGTTCCCACGATGAAGACTGACTGTTGCATGCAAGTACTGTGCAAACTAAATTCTATCCTAAATCTTTTTTGCTCTTTAAGTTTTTTTTGTTTTTTTTTTTTTTTGGTGGTACGCGGGCCTCTCACCACTGTGGCCCCTCCCGTTGCGGAGCACAGCCTCCAGACGCGCAGGCTCAGCGGCCATGGCTCACGGGCCCAGCCGCTCCGCGGCATGTGGGATCTTCCCAGACCGGGGCACGAACCCGTGTCCCCTGCATCGGCAGGCGGACTCTCAACCACTGCGCCACCAGGGAAGCCCCTTAAGTATTTTTAAATGAATCCGAGTTTAAGGCATGGTATGCATGGTAATGGGAGTAGTGTGTGACTGTGCATAGCAGACTGCCATTGCTCCTGTCTGGGCAGCCCCTCTGCCGGAGTGAGCCAGGTCCTTGCTAATCTTGCTCAACTGCAGTCTCCTTGCCTGGAAAATTTTTTTAAAAAGGAAGCTTGCTGCTGCTATGGTTATTATGCTCTTCAAAAACTACATTAAAGGTTATTTTTTTTATTTTAGGCAAACCACAATTATAAAATAATTTTAATTAGTTTTCTCACTTTTCACTAATCAAAGATGTATTTGTTACTCTGAGCTTATGATGACAAGT
>NW_006778358.1:1641463-1642678 GCF_000442215.2 Lipotes vexillifer | reverse complement strand
GGTGGGGTGGGGGGGTGGTGTTACCTGCCGAATTTGTATACATGTATATTTCCAGACAAAATGCAAAGAAATGTTAAGTTATTGGGCCTTATTTAAGGGGAATATACAAATTTTGAAATAGTAAAGCTTTTTGAAGTTCATGTGGAAAATAGGCTGAAAAGTTCCCTCCCAGTGCCCTGAAGGTCCCAGGTTAGGAGCCTCCAGACCAAGCGACCATGCCTCATTCTGGAATCTGACCTTGCCTTGTTCTGGAAGCCTTTCCTCTCTCTCCTCAGCTGTCAGCCCCCTTCGATGCGTGCTCTTTATATCCCTTCAGCTAGGCTTCGTGGGGACACCAGTTTATGGCGTTTCATGCTGAAGAATTTCCTCCAGGTGCTCCAGTTGGCCTCAGGGTGGTGAGTCTGCCTGGGAGCGGGTTATGCCCGGGGAGGCTTCTGCTTCCCCTGCCTGCCCCTGAGGATGGGCGGGAGAGGCTGGGCTGAGGGGCCACAGCCCAGATGTTCCTCATGAGTTTTGACAGTTCTCACATAAAACCACACAAACGTGAACAAAGTGTACCAGCCCAACACATAGTTGGTGTTTCTCTGAAACTGTATGCCAAGAGTTTAAAGAAAAAAAAAAAAAAAGGAAAATTCACAGACATGGAGCAGCAGAGGGGAGGAGAGAACGCCCATAGGCAACCAGTGACAATGTTCAGACAAATTTTTAGGCTTTTTATATGAAAAAATGGTGTCTATTTTATTTATACTTTAAAATTTGACTGGAAGACATCATCTCTCAATGCTTTCCGCCGTCCATTTTCTCAAATGCACGGTTAAAGAAAGTGTCTATTGTCACATCTTGTTAATAGTAGTAACAGTTCACACTGTCATGAAAATGGCCCTTTTGCAAAAAGAGTTTTTCCTCCTTCTAAGGATGGAGCCACTGAGAAACATCTGAGACAAAGGGCATCGCCTCCAGGCAACCCCCCTTCCTCTTTTATCTCTTAAATAAACTGATGGATTATTTTAAGAAATGGCCCAGTGGCCAGAAGCACATGTGAAGTTGACAAAGAAGAGTCTTTAGTAACAAGAAGGGACTGTACTCGTTGTGACGTGGAACTGGAAATTGAAGGTTTTTCCCTTTGTCTCTCTTGGGCACACAGCCTTACCCAGCCCTGCTAGCCCCTGCCCCGTGCGGAGGCTGTTTGGTTGTTTCCTCCTATTGCTTCCCCAC
>NW_006778358.1:1639982-1641424 GCF_000442215.2 Lipotes vexillifer | reverse complement strand
CCCCGCACCCCGCCCCCGGTCCTCAGCAGTGCTGTTCTATCACATGGGGCACTAATTAAAGCCAAGGACGGGATTTGTACCGTTAATTGGTGTTCAGAGCAGAGGCGTTCTTTTCATTCCCTTTGTCTCTGAGACAGCTTTGTTCCTTCCTGGAATAACTCCAGGCCTCCCTTCCTTCCTTCCCACTGTAGTTACTCAGCTGCTTGAGTAGCACCGACGTGGGGAAGATGCTAACAGGACAACCTATGCGTGAGGAGTGCGGGGGATGCTAGAAGGCCGCCCTGGCCTTGCGCACTCCTCCTGAGACACATCATAGATGGAGATTTCACCCCCGGTGTTGGAGACATGCAGAACTCTAGAAACAGTTGCCCCGATCGTCTTTTCATTTTGTGTTTTGGCTTTTGTTGTTGTTGTGTTAGTATATGATATCCTGGAGAGGGAGTGGGCAGTCCTCAAGAAAGTATGAAATAATTTGAAAAATAAAATTCAGTGCCCTTCAGTTCTTACAGGGGAGTGAGGGGGCAAGATGTCATAAAATCAAACGAGATAAGGTTAAGTGGATTGTGGATGCAGGATGCACACACGCAATTGCACAAAAAGCCACAATTGTATGGTTAACATTTTAATCCTGTTTTCAAGTGCTTAGTTTTAGTTAGAGCAGCATTTTGCTTTTGGTAAAGGTGTTACTAAAATACAATTGTAAAAGGAATTCCTAATTGGTTAGGGCTTTTTGGTTCTCTGATTTTGAACCAAACAACCACGGACCCTAGGATATAATGTACTAGATACTTGCTTTGTGGTTTTGGGGGGTGGGGGGGATGGAATCGTCCATTTTCTCATTCTCCACACCTGTAACTCTTTCTAAACTAATATTCCGTCCCTTGAGACCGAAACTTCAGCTAACCTACTGGGTGGATGACGTGAAGAGTGATAGTGCTTGGCAAGCTGATTGCAAAACATTCCAAGGCCAGTTTTTGTTTCTTGATGCTCCATAAAAATGAGTATAGGGCTCTATGAATGAGTTATGTGGCTCTAAAAAAACGTTTATAAGTTTTTGTAGTTTATAGCATATTTTGGTTAGAAATGTTCTTATATAATTCATGCATTTTCTGGAATGTAGGAAAAAGACTCACAACAGTGTTGGCATTCTGAATCTGGTCTAAATTAAAAGTAATAATAAATTTATATACGAATGAAGAGAAATCTGTCACCACCTGAAATAAATCAATCACGTAGTTTAAATCACTAACTGCATAATGTTCTCTTAAACCATTTTGCCGGGGAGTGTCTTTGCATGTCCCTGGCTTCACCTAGAGCCATGTCCAACTTAAAAAATCTACACATTGCCCCCTAAAAAAATTCTTCGGCTTCCTCTTTAAGAAGGTAGCCCAAGGGCTTCCCTGGTGGCGCAGTGGTTGAGAGTCCGCCTGCCGATGCAGGGG
>NW_006778358.1:1606161-1639782 GCF_000442215.2 Lipotes vexillifer | reverse complement strand
GTTCGTGCCCCGGTCCGGGAAGATCCCACATGCCGCGGAGCGGCTGGGCCCGTGAGCCATGGCCGCTGAGCCTGCGCATCCGGAGCCTGTGCTCCGCAACGGGAGAGGCCACAACAGTGAGAGCCCCGCGTACCAAAAAAAAAAAAAAAAAAAAAGAAGAAGGTAGCCCAAGTTATTTTATCTTTTTCAACAATATGAAGACATTAATCGAAAGCATCAATATCCATCATGAAGAACACAGTTCCAAATGTCAGCCTCCTTCAAATAAGATTAGATCTTCCACTGACTAACACTTTGTGTTTGACAGCAGGGACAATTTTGCCCACGGGTTAAACATTCATGGTTCTAATTAGCAGTGTAAGAACCTCTGAAAGCCAGGATGAGATGGAGGGAATATTTTGTGAGCACCGTGTGATTCCTTTTTGCCCCACAAATTAACTTTCTGTTCCCTTAAAAGATGATTATCCATTCAGGGCAATAATAAATACTGTATTGCCTTGGAAATAGCTTCCCAAATCAAGAAATTAAGAATCAACAACCCATCATTTTATCACAGAGGAAATCTCATTATCCCTAAGTCAGCAGTATACTAAATACTAAGCAATCTGAGAAAGACGCAGAAATTTTTTTTTTTAATTATGTTTTCTTTGCGTAAAGAACAGAACAGCCATTTGACTTTGGGTGGGGGGGACACAGAGGATCTCAGCCTCCTAAAAAGCCGAACAAACAGAGGCACCTTTGGGAGCTTTTGTGCTTTCTAAACGTTTAAGCAGCCCTGGGCCAGAGCAGCAGCCCGCAGGATGTCGTTCATTGCCACCGTGGCGGTGTGGTCACGGCGGTCAGGGGCAGCACCCTCTCGTGCAGAACCCCCACAGAAGCAGCCTGGTCTCGGGCTGACACCTTTTAATCACATAGGAGGGGGCCGTGGAGCCAGGTGAGGTGTCAGAGGGCCCCCTTCCCCCGCCTCTGCCCTCACTGGGTGTCAGCGCTGGTGTCATCAGTCACTTCCAAGGCCCAGGACTTCACCTGCAGCCAGCGCCACGTGGGGCGCTGGGTGGGCAGCAGGGCCACTCGCTGGCTGGAGAGCTTTCCATGTGAGGTTGCTGCTAACCGGCCTTTCACCCTTCAGACATCCCCGGGGGGGGGGGGGGGGGCCCGTCCCCGCAGGTGTGCGGAGCCGGAAGGAGTCGGGGGGGGGGGGGGGGCCCGTCCATTCGGAGTATGGGGGCTGGGTTGGGAGAGTGTCAGGTTGGGGATGGCGGCATGGGGATGTAAACGTCTGCATCTTGCAGGGTGTGTGTGTGTGTGTGTGTGTGTGTTTCTGGTCTCACTTTTATGTTGTTTTTTTTTTTTTGGAAAAGTGTCTTTCTTTCATCCAGCAAGGATATCTTGAAACATCTGCTTTTGTCTTTGTATAAAAGTCAGGCATGAGCCCAAACCCCCTCCCAGCCCTCCCTGGCAAGAGAGCCCTTCAGGAATTTCTTTTCCTTTTTGTGGCAGCATGGAGTTTTGGTTGCAGGAAGAGCCTGCTGTTCATCTCCCCAAAAATATGTATTTCAAGGGCTAGTCCGCATTAAAAACCAAACCAAAAGAAAACCAAAAAACAGAGAAAATGGCCCTGTCATTCCAAGGAGACAGGAGCATGGGCTAGAAACTCTCCTCAAACAAAGCCAGTGTTTGCCCAGAGCAGAGAAAGATCCCCTTAGAAGTAAGCCCTGGCATGACAGTGGCATTCCAAAGAAGAGAGCTTTCTGACAGCGTCGTCGTTTTATGACCGCATGGTTTTAACCATTCGAGGACGTCTGCTCCATCCTCCGGGCCAGCAGGTGACACAGGTCCTCCCGCCCTTCCCCGCCGCACCCCTGGGAGCGGGTCAGGCAGGCAGGTCCCAGCACAGCCGTGTCTCTGCCACAGCCCCTTTTGCCCCTTGGCACGCGGCTGCCCTCTCCCAGCATTCTGGTCACCAGGCATGGCAGCTCCCAATCTCATCTCTTCCTGGAAGCCAACAGCCTGGTGATAAACAGTCACCAGCCGCAGACCCACTGATACCTGGAATGTTCCTCATCCCACTAATGAGCCAGGTCCAGTTTTGTTGAGGGCTTCATAACTCAGTTCACTAGATTTGTATTAAATGCCTTACACTGATCCAGACTAACCCTTCCTTTCTATTATCCACTGTCAATAATGACTCCTCCCTCATCATTTCATTTCTGGGGTGTTTCAGCTTTCCACTTTGGCAGTATGTGATATCCTGTTCATCTGATTAGCCAAAGAAAGGATTATGCCATCTGCTTTTATCTTTATTTAATTTCTTCACATTTCCTTTTTGGAAGTTCAAGCGGTGAAATTAGGATGGAGGGAAAACCTTTCAAATGAGATGGGTTTTGACTAGAAATTCTGACAGGTTAGCATTTCTCACAAGAATGAATCTGAGGCGGAAGGACAACGCTTGAAGTTTTGTGCTTGTGACACAGCCACGTTTTCCAAAGACTGTGTAATGTTTTAGGTGTTTTCAGAAGCCACACTAAGAATAAATAGCATTTAGAGGTTCCCTAAGATTCAAGGAGCGAATTGCACATGCAGCTTCTGTTTGCATGTTCTGTTTGGGTAGAGGTCACAAGCCTTGTGTCTCTCTTGCTTCTCACATTGCTGAGAGGTGCTGGTGCGAGGACCTTCTCTTTTCATGACACGACTCCCTAGGACTAGTGCACTAGACGGGTGAGCTGCTCTGTGTGTGCACACACGCCCTTGCTTTTCAGCCTTCACAAAGAAAAAGGTAAAGCAGTTGCTTCCAGTTGCGTCCGGTTGTTTCTAGTTGAGTGTTTTAATTGATGCCAGTAGTTACGTTATGTTCTTCCATTCAGCGGTCCCGGGAGGTGGGCTGAGAGTGAACCCTCCCATGGTGTGAGTTCGTGGAAGGGGGCTGCACAGGGAACAGTGAATGTGTTGGTCATTCATGAGCGTTTTCTCAGGCAGCAGAGACCATGTGTTCTTCATTACTGCGTGATCCATGGCCGTGCTATGCTGGACCTCTGGTTAAATCTAGGGATTATTTAAAAAAAAAAAAAAAAAAAAAGCTGGGGAATTTATCTTGCTTCTTCGTGTTTTCTGTGTTCCCTTCATATTTGAAGCAGAGACAGAGTTCCCATTTTTGCATTGAGGACCCACTGCACCAAATTGCAAAGTATGTGAAACTGGTTTTTAATACTCTTATGCCACATTTTCAGTCATTACCATCCCACATCCGCGCTCGGTGCCTCTGTGCAGCTTCTAACTTTTTAAAAAAGATGGTTTCCCATGTTAACATGCATTTGCCATGACAGTGACAGCCCGGAGTGAAGCCCTGGCCCACCTGAGCCTAGGGGTGTGCAGAGGACCAGATAACCCACCGAGGATGCAGTGTCCTGTCCAAGCCTGTGTCTCGGCCCCTGGTGCATCTTTATTGTGCTGAGGAACAAACTTAGAACCAAGGACTCTCGTAGACAGAAGATGAGTGAGGTGACCAGAATGGAAAATTGGGAGTCTAGCAAGAAAAGTTTTCAGATACTTATTCACAAATAGAAAAAGGATTTAAATTTGGGAAAGTATTATAAGATACCTGCTCTTCTATTCTGACCCACCAAAAGTGTAACCATATCACCAGGCAGTCAGTTACTTCTTAGTTACTTAAAGTTCTCCAAGTAATACCCCAGCTTCATCTCACTCCTCATTGTTGTGAATTAAGACACCTAGCCTGCCCAGGCAATTGTAATCACTGTGTAAATCAGAGAGAAGATGTGATCCCGAGAAATGCATCCGGAAGAATGATTTAGGATGACCTCACTTTCTGTGTGACCTTCAGGAGAATTTCTAGTGTGTGATCGTTTTCAATTATTATTCCCCCCCAAAAAAGTTACCTTGATTCTAAAAGCAGGGAATTAAAATCCAGTTTGAAAAATATAGAGGCAAATGACAATCGTTTACTCAGAAAATTTTGCTCTCTAAAATATGTCAACCAACCCAGTGAGCAATCACAAGCTAACAACTTACTCTCTCTTTGATTTATAAGTAATCTGTAGACCCGACTTCCAT
This sequence comes from Lipotes vexillifer, assembly GCF_000442215.2. Taxonomy (NCBI): domain Eukaryota; kingdom Metazoa; phylum Chordata; class Mammalia; order Artiodactyla; family Lipotidae; genus Lipotes; species Lipotes vexillifer. Next base: position 1,635,711 of record NW_006778358.1, on the reverse strand, counting down.
GTGTACATTACAACCTTCCTGATACAGTGGAAGAATTCCCTAAATAAAAGGTGATTTGCTGCATTGAATTCATGACAAGACGGTGGTTTGAGAAACTGCCAGAGGCCAGGCATACCTGATCAAACCCTGCCCAGTCTGTTCTTAAACGGTCTGATGGAATTGTTTTCAGCCTTAAAGTGTCCTTGAATTATCTTTTTCTAGCCCATAGCAATAATGGCTAAATAAGCATTTCTTTAAGTCCTTACAACCAGAACTGTAAATTAGCACTTTGCTTTGGGAGGGTGCCAGGCTCTGAGTTCAGCTTACCCTGTTTGGAGTTTGCATCAAGACAGCCCTGCAAGGTTCATTTGACAGATATTTTTGAACACCTACAATGGACAGAAAGATGGGAATATCTTTCTTTAAAACTAATCAGCTAAAATTGCTCTGGGAGCCTCCGTGGAGGAGCAGTTGAAATGTGAGTCAGCTGTTTGTTGGAAGGTGTCCCAGTGTTGAGTGTCCGCCTCTGCGTGGTGGTCGTGCCTCAGACGTGACAGGCCATTGGCGTTGGTCCCACGTGTGCACGTTTGGCTGGTGCCGCAGAGTGCAGGGTGCCTGTCACAGCAGACGCTCGGTGACACAGCGAAGACGGCAGCACCAGCCGTCAGAGAGATCCGGCTTTGCTCTCCGACTGCTCTTCCTCCTCTCAGCCTGGGGTGCCCGTCTTTCAGGTGGATCCTTACACATCTCACCGTGACCCCACTGCATCCTGTTTGATTGCTTGTCTTTCGCAGTTCCTTTTTCTGTGTAAGAATGTGAGTACTGCCTCGTGTTTGTGTTAGGCTCTGTGTTTGCAAAGACCGTTTTTGTTCCTTTTCCTCGCAGCAGGCTGGTGAAGAATCGCAGTCATTTCACGGTTAGGAAACTGGACGACTTGTCAGATACCCACGCCCAGTACCTGCCGGTGGGGGGGGGGCGGGAGCTGGAACCGCTGCCCCATTGCTTTGAATGACCATTAATCTGTGAGGCGCTCGCTTGAAGGAAAAGGCAAACCTTATACTCTAGAGATACAGTCTGAACAAAGCAGCATCGATCTCTGTCCTCCTGGAGCCCCTGTGCTGCTAGGGCTGAAATGAAGGCAAGCAAGAGGGCGTGTTGGTGAAGCGTGTTCAAACTCAGGCGCTGGCGTTTTGAATTCAGGGACAGCACCCTCGGCAATCCGGTCTGTACTCTGGGACACTTAGGAACATCTTCACGCCTTCTTACCATCGTGAAAACGAGGAGAGGGTTAAAATGAAACGTGATCCCTTTCTCAGTCTGCAGCTAGCAGGATATGGTCCCTTTTCCTTTTTTTCTTACGTTAAAAAAAAAAAAAAAAAAAAGGCTTTATTAATCACAGATGTCTCAACTGTCGAGACTGGGACTAGAGGGCGGTTTCCCTTCTCCCAGCAGTTTGGGGCTGTGTGTGTTCCCATGGTGGAACTCTCCTGTGGCGGCCGGAGGGGCAGGGCTCCCACTTCCCCCTCCTTTTTTTTTAGTTTTTTTCTTAATTTTAAGAAGAAATCTAGCATGGACTTTGGGTGAACTCTGACTTCAGCAGAGAACCATCTTTGTGGGGTTGTTTTCCCTTCAAAATAAGAGAAACTTTGATTTCCCCTCTTAGGGCTTCAGGCAGCTCACAACTGGCTTTCTCTTATACACACATGAGCGTCTTTTGAAATGAGTGGGATGTGCTGACAGTATCTTTATGCTGCAGTTTACCCTGTCCTCTTAATAAGGGACAAGTTATTTTTTTAAATGGAAACAGAATGAAGTAATTCATCTAAGTTGCCTCACTCATCTTTCATACATCTAAAAATGATTTTGAGTATGTAGCTGATTACCACGCTAGGCCTGTGATTAGAAAATCATTAGTCCAAATCGCCGTTGTCTGGGTACTCACAGTTTTGCATGCATGCCATGTAGCAGGTTCTGTGCTACCAGGGAGTCCGGGAGAAGCTTGCCTCAACCATCTTCTGTTTGCAAATAGCAGTTTACAATTTGCAAAGCTCGTTCCTTCCTGTAACCCTACCGTAGCCCTGGGAGATGAGGGAATTCAGGTGCCAGGATGTTGGCCTGGGTCAGGGCCGTGGAGTGGAAGAGCCAGTCTCAAACTCAGACCCTGTGACAAGTCCAGAGTCCTTCCGACGTCCTCAGCTGATCTCCCACCTGGACCTTGCATCAGCGGAGCTTCCCCAGGCTGGAAAGAGGCAGGCACATCCCAACAAGGCGTGTTGTGAGTGCCGGCATCCTCATAGACGCGGACGGCGGTGACAGGGTGGAAAGGCAGCAGTACTGAATGTACTGAGTGTTGAGTCTTTTTTGTCTTCCAAGAAAGTAGGAGTTGAGGGGAAGGCAAGAGATGGGAACTGAAGATGGGAACAGGGACAGTACAGTTGCCTTGAGTGACAAATGAGTTTTCCATCGTCTTTCTCAGGTGAGTTCGGTCCCGACCCCTCTTTTTGCCGCCTTGCCCACACCACATGTGCTGGGGGGTGTTCACGTGCTCCCCACCTCACCAAGGGCTCCTGGGCCTGGCTCTCGCCTGCAAGAAGGCATCACATAGGGCAGGCTGGTACAGGGGCAGCTCTCATCTACTCTGAGTTACCATCTTGTACATACATAGTTCACAGACTCAAAAGCTGGATGAAAATTAGATGTGACTTGTAGCTCGTCTCCAAACTGGTGGGGTATAGCACCAAGTCAGGATGTCACTGTTCACGGGGTCAACGTAAGTTATCAGGCTCATGAGCTCAGGCTGGAAAATAGCCTATAGCTGGCAATCGATTCACTGACTCACCCTTTTGGTTGTTGGTTTTTTTTTTTTTTTTTTTTTTTTGGCTGCATGCAGGATCTTAGTTCCCCAAGCAGGGGTCGAACCTGTGCCTCCTGCAGTGGAAGCTCAGAGTCTTAGCCAATGGACCGCCAGGGAAGTCCCGACCTATTCGTTATATATTCACCATAAACTTATTAAGCTCCAAGGATGTGCCAGCTGAGCACGTAGCTATAAACAGCCCAGACCCAGCGCCCATGCACGTGTAGCCTGGAGTCTAGGTCACAGTGGCTTCCTGTCCTGACAGTTACCCAGCTGGAACTGCAGTCATGAAAGGGAGATGCAGAGCCTGGCCATGGGCCTCCGCCCTAGGATTACTCTTGTCATTGGCCTGAGCCGCCCACAATCCACCTGAACAGAGAGGAGGGGTCTCAGAGGGAGGAAGGGGGCCTTTCCAGCAGCGTCTGTGCCCAATCGTGACCCTTCAGACGCAGTGTGTCACAGCCGCCAGGAGCTCAGCTGCGTGAGGCACCTGTGTGCAGACCAGTAATTTAGGATCTTCCCAAGGAGACCACCGAAAGCTCGTTTATCCTGTGAGTCACGCTTACCTTTTGCCCGGTAACACTGGAGACCTTGATCCTACTAGATGTCATTAGGACCTGTTGTTTAATTTAAATTTTGCATCAGAGCAGTGGGTCTAGTGGTCAAAGTCTGTTCTTAAGATAACGAAAAATAATAGCAGGTCCTTTATTTCATTCTATTAATAATTGACTTTAGTTTAAGTAATTTTTAAGTGTTTTAAAATCTGATTTATGCACTATGTCACAGAGCATGTAAATGGACTGTTAAAATCCATTGATTTGGGCAAAATGAGTTTCTATGTTGAAAAGAAAAAAGTAAGATTTTTTTTTCTTTTTGGAAAGTGTCAAACAGCATGAAGAATTAAGTATTATTGTTAAAAACAAACTGGAGAGAGAAGGAATGTATCTGTTTGCTTTAGTTTGTGGTCATTTTTTTCACTGCTAATCCCCCGGATTGTGACTAATGTATCAGACCTGCACAACACGAAATATCTGTTAATCTTAGAGACGGGTGAAGGAATTTTCCCTCTACATTTCCAGACTTCTGAAACGAAATAGATTTTCAAGGTAACATTTAAGAAACGACAAAATTTTCTTCTTAGTTTGTAATTGCTGCTAGCATATTTGTAAGTCATGAATATTCCAGTAAAGTGAAATAATGTCACTTAAGTGACGCTAAATAGCAGCTGAAGAAAAGAACCGCTATTCCCTGAGAACAGCAGTTTGTCTGAAGCCCTGGTGAACTCTGACCTTGGACAGCTTTGCCTCCCTCCTGGGTCTAGGCTGCGCTGGTCAGGCCACGGCCACGTTGGTAATGCTCAACCTGCCAACTGAGGGAAAAAATCTCTTTTGAACCTACTTCTCAAAGTGCAGAGAACCAACTCCTATGCAGCTGAGCACACAGAGAGAAGCTTGGCAGTGTCGTCTCTAATTTCTTTTTCTCTTTGAACCATTTTGACCACCACCATCTCCTTTCCTAAGCAAGGCAGGGATGCCCTGAGAATCACACTTGCAAAGCCAGCCGGGTCCCGTGAAGCCTTGGTGATGGACTGCAGTTCATCGCCTCGTGCCTGCCCCGGGGGCGAGGTCTGCATGTCGGGGAGACGGCCCTCAGCTGCCCACCCGGCCCAGAGCTCTCACTTCTCCGTAACCCTGCACGTTTGGGGGACACAGAGACCGTGTCAGGTCTCCTGATGGGCGGCCTCTTCGCTGAAGGTTCGTATTATGGGCCACGTCGCTCCCATGCTGCGTCCCCCCATATGCTCGCTTTTAGGCACCCAGACACGTGGAAGGTTCGTTTGTTGGCTTAGACGGTGTCCCCGTCACTTGTGACGTGTGAGGGTTCTGCTGGTGACGTTAAGGCCTGCAGTTGATACGGTTTTATGAAAGCGAGTCTGCCTCTGTCGTTTTCTCACCACGGAGCTCCGTCACGGACGCTCGTCACCTGTCGAGGACGCCCCCCCCCGCTCCTCCACCCGGGCGCCACCTTCGTGGTTCTCTGTCTTGTGTGGTTGGTCGGCTGAGTGAATATTCCTCGAAGAAACGCCCGTCCCGAGAATAGGGCCGTGGATCAGCTTGCTCTGTTTCTCTGGGCTGGGCTTCCTGCTGTTTCCAGTCAATACTTCATAGGTGCCTGCTGTACGCCAGGCACCGCGCCAGGCCCTGGGCACACCTCTGGAGACACGTCAGACGAGGCCCCCACCCTCCTGGAGCTTATGTCCTTGTGAGCTCCTCCTAATGGGCTCTTCAGGCCCAGCTCCTTCAAAGGCCAGCTTCAGCATCACCTCCTTTAGGAAGGCCTCCGTGATCCCTCCACCTGATTCCCCTTCTTCTCAACCTCTACCAGGGTTTGTACTCGCTTACAGCATGAAGTGTCACAGTTCTGCCTGAATGATGGTTATGTGATCACTGAAAGCCCTGCAGGTGGGTCCCCTGGGTAAAGGAGGATGTAGGTTTTGCCATCTCTGTCCAGTGGCAAGTGCAGGGCTTGGCTCTGCATCCCAGCATAGTAAAGGCACAGTAAGCGACTATGAAATACGTCCCCTGCTGTGGCCAGCACAGTGCCTTGCTACTATTAGAAAAACTTTAGCTGAATAAAGTATCATCTACACGTGGATTGTCCAAACCCTCCTCTTCCTTCTGTCCTTCCTGCTGTCACCGCAGCAGGAGTGCCCAGGGTAGTGACCGTGCCTGCCTTGTTTGCCCTTTACCCTAAGTCAGCACCTGAGAAAGTCCCCAGGAAGCTCTTTACAGCAGGCGTGCTGTTAACTTCATGGCTTCGTTCTGCTGCCTCCTCCCGATGGTACCTGAGGAAAACGAGGCTGACGTGGGGACGTTTTAGTCACTCTTCTGTGAAAAGAAATAAAATAAAAATATATGCTCACACACACATATATACACGAGGAGGGGGGAGATGCTGTATTGAGCCTGAGTCTGCCTCTGAGAAAATCTAGACTTTTAAGAATGAGCGATCCAGCTTGAAACGCGTCATCTGTTTATGGAAGATTATACCCTCTCCCCTGCAAGGCTCGGCCGAGGAGGGAACGGGCAGCAGTCAGACGGCGCTCCGCTGTCTCGCCCGGGCATCTGAGCGTGAGTGGGAAACTGCTGTCAACTCTCTCGTACATGTAATCACAGGACTGGGAGGAATTAACTGCCTTGCTTTTTAACTGCAGCAGGTAATGGTCTCCAGTGCCGCAGAGGTAAATACAGCTAATACAGGTAGCTGTATAAAATCATCTCTTAAAAGATTAATTTTAATTTTCAAGACTTAACAAGATTTAAGAAAATAACAGGCGTAGTGAATGATCTCGCTCCTTCCATTTCCTAAAGTGAAGAGGTTTATTCCATTTTGCTGTGGGAGGAGTCCTCCAGAGGCCAGTGCTCAGGACGGGGCCAGGAAGTGTCCCAGGTCACTGGTCTTCTGTTTGTCAATAACGTCTCACGTAATTCCACAGATCTGTTGAGTGTCAGCTGTTACCTAAGTGTGTTTACATCTCCTTTTTTCTCCTGAAAAATTAACAACTCAGGGTCTACGATATTTAATTTTTCAAGTCCAGTGAGAAGATTCATTTGGATATATTTTCAAGTAACATTTTGCTTACTTGAGGAAGGTTTCTCCTACTCACATTTCTTTTTAAAATGTGTTGTTGCTTTGTTAAGTGTTACTGGTATTTTCTCCAGCACGTAAAGTAGCTTTGCTGAGGCTGAGAGCAGAGGCTGCAGATGCCTGTGTAGTTCCAGAGAACGGCTGGGGAACGAGGGGCCGAGAGCCGGATTTCCCAGTGAACCAGCCGGCTTTACCCTTCCACACTGAACTTTCTAGAAGGGTGCCGTTTGTCACAGCGCCTGACCAGCTCACGTCTATACCGATCTATACACCCACGCACGTATACGTACATACAGGTGTGCCTCGTTTTATTGCACTTTGTTTCTCTGTACTTCACAGATGCTGCATTTTTAACTGATCGAAGGTTTGTGGCAGCTCTGCATCGAGCAAGTCTGTTGGAGCCATTTTTCCAATGGCATTTGCTCGCTTCGTGTCTCTGTGTCACATTTTGTTGAGTCTTGCAATTTTTCAAACCCTCCACCAGCAAAAAGATTACAGCTCGCTGAAGGTTCGGATGATGGTTAGCATTTTTTAACAATAAAGTATTTTTTAATTAAAGTGTGTACATTTTTTTAGACAATGCTCTCGGGCACTGAATAGACTACAATAAGTGGAAACGTAACTTTTATATGCCCTGGGAAACCAAAAACTTTGTGACTCACTTTATTGCGATATTGGCTTTATGGCAGTGGTCTGGAACCGAACCCACAACGTCCCCAAGGTGTGCCTGTACTTGTGTTTGTTTATTTATTTTTTAAAACATTTTATTTTATTTTTTATTTATTTATTTTTGGCTGTATTAGGTCTTTGTTGCTGTGCGTGGGTTTTCTCTAGTTGTGGCGAGCAGGGGCTACTCTTCGTTGCAGTGCATGGGCTCTAGGCATGCGGGCTTCAGTAGCTGTGACTCATGGGCTCTAGAGTGCAGGCTCAGTAGTTGTGGCTCGTGGGCTCAGTAGTTGTGGCTCGTAGCCTCTAGAGCTCAGGCTCAGTAGTTGTGGCGCACGGGCTTAGCTGCTCTGCAGCATGTGGGATCTTCCCAGACCAGGGCTCGAACCCGTGTCCCCTGCGTTGGCAGGCGGATTCTTAACCACTGCGCCGCCAGGGAAGCCCATGTTTATTTATTGAGTAGTACTTCTGTTCATGGGAGTGAGTGAAACTGTACATTTCTCCACCAGGATTAGTTTTTAACTTCCTTTAAATTCTTCTTTAAGCCATTCTTTCTTGGTTCTTGTCTATCAAGAAGATGGGTGAAAATAATTCAAACAGTGTGTCCTCCAATGTCTGTGATATTTTAAGTGACAGTGACATTTTGAGCCTGTGCCATAATGATGCTGGTCTCCAGGATTGGTGACTTGGGGGTTTTTGGAGGGGGCAGTACACCTGGAGAAAAATCACCTCTAGCAAAGCTCAAGTTGGGGAGCCATTTGATGGGTGAGCATGTGGGTCGGATCTCCCTGGACATTCCCCCCAGGGCAGAGCCACCAGACACAGCTCCCGGCGGCCCCTGGACTTGGTGTTCACCTGGGTGGTGACGCTGTTCGTCAGCACAGTGGCACCAACCAGGCCTCTGGGGGCTGCCAGTCACACTTGTTTCTCTCTCTTGCCCTGCAGACTCACTGTCCGTCTCCAGCAACGATGCCAGCCCGCCTGCCTCCGTGGCCTCCCTCCAGCCCCACATGATGGGGGCGCAGAGCTCCCCGGGCCCCAAGCGCCCAGGCAACACGCTGCGCAAGTGGCTGACGAGCCCGGTGCGGCGGCTGAGCAGCGGCAAGGCTGACGGGCACGTGAAGAAGCTGGCCCACAAGCACAAGAAGAGCAGGGAGGTCCGCAAGAGCGCCGACGCCGGCTCGCAGAAGGACTCGGACGACAGTGCGGCCACCCCGCAGGACGAGACGGTGGAAGAGGTCAGGGCCTCTGGCATCTCCCTCCGGGTTGTGGGAACAGTGAATACACTCGCTTGGTGGTTTTCCCTAAGTTCTGGAAAGGACCAGGGTCAGAGCCCCGCTCAGTTCCTCTAGCAGCATCTAGGGTCAGGGACCCACGCGTGGCCTCGGATCAAGAAATCAGAGGACCGTGGGCAACCCTGCCTGCTTCAGGAGAACGTGGTGCCCGACCACCTTAGCCCCCTCTCACCTCCATCACAGGCAAAGCCAGGGGTGCCTCCCGGGAGGCAAAAGATTTAAGTGGCCCCTGAGGTTAGCACTCAACCACAGGGGCAGCATTTTGCAAGGAAAGCACCAGTTTTAGACTTGGAAGGACTAAGGGAATGTTTGCATCCTCCAGTTATCTCCACCACCACCCCTGCCCCCGTACTCATACATATTCATGCTTATGTCTTGTCCTGAGTAGAAAGCACACAGTTAATATACTTTGCTAACCCAGCAGTAAGCACTGGATTATTCCCATGTCATCGAAGATAAATGTATGTAGGTCAGCCAGGAATTATTTTTAATTTCCCCTTTTTTGGAGGAGGTGGGAGCTTAAATTATCCTGCAAGGAACCGAATTCCTTTATGGTTCCCAAGATGGACCTTCAGCAGTGTGGTGTCAGTGAGGGGCCCTCAGAGTTTTTAACTTGGACCCCTATCCTCTAGCTCCCTCACAGACTCAATAAAAGGCAGAGAGAGAGAGAGAGAGAGAGAAGACAGGATTTGTATCATTCAATTTATTTTGCAGATGTGGGATTTCTGCTGCTTTTTTCCTGGGCGTGTTTTTGCCGTGGGTTTTCACTGGAGCGTATGGTTCATTTATGTCCTCATCTCTCTGTTTTATATACTGTGTCCCCGTGATAGAAATGAAAAACTGAAATTTTTTTCTAAAAGTAAGAATAGGGGGAAATTAATGGGATACTTAATTCAGATTCTTAAAGTACACCTTGAATTGTATTTTTCCTTATGCCCTCCTGGCGTCAGTGAGTTTCATTTGAGCAAAGTAACAAAAAGTGAAGTATGAGACTAGGGAAACTAAGGGTTATGGTTCAGATTTTTGAACCTTCTTTTTAAATTGGCTTCTTGAAGATCAGATGTGTTCAGAGCCTAACGGTTAACGTTGGCAGTCCCTTCCAAAGACACCGTCAGTGGCCCTTCCCTCATCCAAGTTGGCAAGCGAGAGAGCTGGGTCGCTGGAGGGAGTGGAAGCTCCCGCCAGGGTTGGAAGGAGCTTGGCCTTGATTTCTGCTCTCAGTTTCGATCCCGGCTGTGCTTTTCCAGTTAACCCCTGAGGGCTCAGTTTCTGTGAACTGACGTTGGACAGTCAGGGCTGGGTTCCAATGGGCGAATGTCGGTCTGGTTTCAGAGAGGCCGGAACGAGGGCCTGAGCAGCGGCACACTCTCCAAATCCTCGTCGTCAGGCATGCAGAGCTGCGGAGAGGAAGAAGGGGAGGAGGGGGCCGATGCCGTGCCCCTGCCCCCGCCCATGGCCATCCAGCAGCACAGCCTGCTGCAGCCAGATTCACAGGACGACAAGGTAAGGGGGGCCCACGCCCACACCGAGCCTCACCAGGAGAGGGCCTGGCGGTTGCCTGCCTCTGTGCCTCAGCCTCCTTGCAGGACATAGAGAGCGACCCGGGCTGTGAAAAGGCACCTGGAAGATGCCTTTCACCCCAAAAGTCTAGATAGCAAAGGCCATTTAGACTAAGCTGTAGGAACCCGCGCAGTCTCTCGTACACGTGTGCTTGTATAAATACGTTCAGTGCATTTTTAATGGATGCTTTCGTAATTGCTACTTTTCAAGTCATTTTAATTTTTCTCACTGTACTAACCAGAGTCCCTGAGAGGGCAGGGAAGTCACACGCCACCTGCGTGATGGCGTCCTAAACGCACACGAGCCCATCTGGTTCTCTCTGTTAGGTGTCTGCACACAGGTGTGGTTTTCAGATGGGATGGTATTGCTGTCCAGTTCCTTTTTCCAACCTGGCAAACATCTGGGTCAAACTGGAGTTTGTCAAAGTGCAGGAATCAGTTCGAAGCCATGAATTTCCTCTTTGGATGTATGCAGAGGCTTCAAGCCAAGTAAATCTTATTTTTTGTTTTCTGGGTTTTTTTGAGTTCTTACATAATCTAAAATTACTCTGTGCAGCCCTAAACTATCAAGAAGGAAACCTGGTAACTGTGGCTTAGACATCCTCTCTCATTCTGGCCCATCCTGCTTCTCCTAATTGGCAGGTGTTGAAAACCATCCTGTGGAGTCATTACTGGTGATTTTTTTATTTCGTTTTTTGGCAGAAACTAAGGTTTCTGAATAAAACAGATGTTTTCGTCAGTTTTCCCCCTTCTTCCCCTATTTCCTTCCCTGACTTCCCTCAGTGCTAACACAGTCACTGGCTGGATGGGCCCGTGCGTGATGACCCGGGGTCGCCCTGGCTCAGTGATCGACGGCCGTGAGGCCAAGGCCGATCACGCGTTAGTCTTAAGCTAAGGCGCTTTCTCTGTAGAACTCCTCCTCTCCCTCCTGCTCCGGGGCCCTCAGTGCACAGCAGGGGCGCAGTGGGCCTGGCAGAAGGAGGGAGCTTGGGTTCGAGTCTGGGGTTTGGAGGGCATCTGAGGTACAGACCCCGTGCCATGGCCGGGGGGGGGCAGGGTGGCCTGAGTTGGGAGAGAAGCTCGCGCCCCACTGCCCAGAGCAGACCCGCCAGGAAGCCAGGCTCTGACAGCTCCTCGGTTATTTTGTAGTGTTCTAAGCCATAGCTTTTTAAAAGCAGAAAACTGGAATTGTGTAAATCTGGATGGTTAGCCGAAAGTGAGGTGCCAGGCCTGGTTGACTTATTCACCGAATAAGAGGGTATTTTTCTCCATTGAAAGAGTGGATTGCGCTATATTCTTCTGTTTGCCAAAATCATTTATTGGTTATTGTGTTACCTCATTGGGTATTACCCATAGAAATTCTTCTTTTACAAAAGTCTATAGTGATGTTCCCAGAGAGTATATTATCTTGTGACTAATGTTTTGTTTTGTTCTGTTTTCTCTTTTTGTAAACTTTCACTGCAGCATTATGTTGATTTGTGTTCTGTGTCTGTTTTGGCTCAGTTTCCTTACCTCTCCATTTGAATTTTTTCCTTGTTTTCTTCACCTCATCTTCCAGATTTCATTAGACCAAGCCAACATTTGTTTTGCCAAGTGCATATCTGGATCCGCATTGTAACAGCCTCGTTGTAAATGTATAAATCCGTATCTGTCTGCTGTGAGACATGCATCGTTAGGACAGCTAGCCGTGTGTCACATGCATCTCTGCTGTCCTTAATATGAAGCAAGGTTCATATTACACCCCTCTTCTAGTTTCCAGTAAATTAACGGTGCAAGTAATCCGCAAACACAGCGTGTTTGCTAATTACTGAAACTCGAACTCAGTAGCCCCTCCCCCAGATTCCTTACCTGTCCACCCCTGTACACCCCGACTCTAGCCGTAAACGGCATCTGATAGCTTGTGAGGCCACAGATCTCCTGTCCTCTGCACTAATCACTGGGGAAGTGGATGGCACAGAAAATGGTGAGCTTGTCCCCCTCTTCCCTGTCTGGCCAGTACTCCCGGTTCCTTTCCTTTTCTTGTTTCTTTCTTTTAACCCCATCCACACAGTAAAGCCATTTTTAGTATCCAGTTTTGTTTCCCGATGTTTTAAAGGGTTCACTCATTAGCCCTTAAGCCTTTCACTCTTCTGTTGATCAGATTCTCTGCCTTTTCCTCCTTAGCCAGTAGCCTAGCCAGCAGTTGCAAAAGTTAGAATTTTCCCGTGCCCAGTCACCTCTTTGAAAAACATTCTGATGGTACATGACTGCTGATTAGAAACAGACTTTGTCTGCTTTCCACATGTATCCCAGACAGGTCTTATTTAGTATTTCATGTCAGAATATTGTAAATTTTAAAAGATGGCTTTAAATAAATGCAAACAAAGACAAACTTGTGGTCTTTTTGTCTGGAATTACTTTTGAAAGGAGATTGAGCTTGCAGGAGAATTCTGCCTGCCCAGTGACTAACACGAGGCATTTCCCTCCCCCTCTCTTTTTCTCGACTTCCTCCATAGGCCTCTTCTCGGTTATTAGTCCGCCCCACCAGCTCCGAAACGCCGAGCGCAGCCGAGCTTGTCAGTGCGATCGAGGAACTCGTGAAAAGCAAGATGGTAAGGCTCCCCAGAGACTCAGGCTGAGGGCTGGAAGCTGCTCCAGGGTGCTACTTGTAGGTGGGCTCTGGTCTGCAGGACAGAGTTCGGGAAGCCCAGGCCCACCCGCAGGTTCAGTAATTGGCTTGAAGGACTTACAGAACTTAGAGAAGCCGCAGATGCGGTTCATTGCCGTGAAAAGACACAGGTGAAGATCAGCCAGGGAAGGGGTGCAGGAGCAGGTCCAGGAGGGTCAGGTTCAAGCTGCCATTGTCCTCTCCCAGTGGAGTCATGTGCACAACACTGACTCTCCCCGCCTCGCACAGTGCGGGATGATATGTGCAGGGTATCACCAGCCAGGACACCTCCCGCCCCGCCGAGCCTTGGTGTTCAGAGTTTTTATTTGGGCTCAGTCACATACACGAGGGTGAGCTCACATGGCTCACCCTTGTCCCCTGCCTCTGCAGGGATTAAGATAGGATGTGGACCAAAGCCCTCACCCAAAGTCACACTGTTAGCATAGACTGTCTGTCTTAGCCCAAAAACCCCAGGTAAACAGAGACTTCATCAGGCAGGACATTCCACAGGCTTAGAGGGACCTTCCAGGAGCCAAGGTCAGTCCTTTCCTGCACCCACATTGTCTGCGGTGCTGGCACCGTCATAGCCAATGTGGTCAACTCCAGTCTTGTCCGAAGGTGTGCACAGGGTCATTGGACTCACAGGTACCACTGGGAGTCTCTCTCTCTGTCTCTGAGATCTTTCACTTGGGTTTGCAGTGTATGAGAGAGAAGGGTTTGCATTGCTGTATGAGGGCTTTATTCTTTTTGTGACCTCTCTGTTGCCAGTTGGTCAACATGGATTCATTTAATAAAAGCCCCAAATCAAATGTTGATTTACTGAAGTTAGACAGGTTTGCATTGTTTCTAACTGATTCAAATCAATAAATGTCTGTGTTTCTTTAGTTTTCCTGTGAAATAGAAAAACCAGTAATGGTAACCACATTTTAGACTAGTATATCCTGCTACCCTACAACATCTTTTAAAAGTCACACCTCCTAAAGTAAAAGCCCTTGGCCTCTCCCACATTCCATAACTCCAGTTTCTTCTCCCACCCACCCCTAAGCAGCTTCTAATGAGGCTGGTTGACTAGGTCAAATGGGGAATTGTATCCAAAATTCAGACTGACAGGTATTGCCCTGCCGTAGCTGGAATTCTCCCTGCTTGGTGTTCTGTGCTGTGATCTGAGAAGGACGCAGTGGGCTTCGAGCTTAGACAAGACATTAGGCAGGAGGGCTGCTAGGACTTGGTAAATAAGTCAAGAACTTGACTCCACTGGTCAAAAATTCGGGATCATGTCAGTAGGAACTGAGCTAAACCACATCCTGGCTATCTTTTTGAGAGACAAGTTGATTAATGGTCTAAAAAGCTGCTTAAATTATATCTAATGAGTTTTCAAGCATTCTTAAACACCCTTAAACATTTTAAAAACAGCCGTTTATACACATCAGTTATATGATCATTAAAATGATTTTTGTCTAGTAATTTAAGTAGTTTTCCCAAGGAATGTTGTGAGACAACACTTTGTCAACCTGCTCGTCATTATTCTGCAAGTATCCGAATGGATTACATTGTAAGTGGGCTGAGATTCATGTGTAATTAATTCAGGTGGACTCCAGATGGAGAGGAGATCTATGGCTGGTCTCTCAGTGCTTTACTTAGTGCTTTACTCCCCCTTTTAAGTTCTGAATAATTAAACTTTATCCATTGAAACTGACTTATTTCTGCTCACTTATGTCTCTTCTGAAGTTAACGGGCATAAAGCTGTTGGCAGAGTGGAAAGGGCGTAGGTTTTGGAATCAGATAGATGTGGGTTCAGGCTCTCCTACTGACTGCTTCCGCCTCTCTGAGCCCACCTCTCAGCTGGAAACGGGGGATGGTAAACCGACTGCTGTTTGTTAAGCTCCCAGCCGGGTTCCCTCCACCTGGGCGCTCACTCGTGCCTCCCCTCCCCGTTGCAGAACCATATTTAGGCTTTTTATGGTGAGCGCATCTCTTCTTCATTCTACGTGGAATGTAATCTAAATTCTGCCCTCTTTTTCTGGTTCAGGGGAAACATAACTCTCCCTTGGTTTCTGGTCACTAATCCTCAAACAGGAAGCACTTTTTGTCACTAAAACCTCTAGTGAACCATTTTAATATCCTTCACCCTGTCATGCTCCCCAGGACTCTGAGTTACTCCTGCATATTTCACCGTGTGCTGTGGCTCCTTGGTCTTCCTGTTCGTTTTCCTGAGGGCCATCTCTTAGGCTTTCATGACTTCGTGATCGGATTTGAACGCTGAACCGTTATCCCTCCAAAGCTGTGTGTGCAGTGGACTGGGAAGGCGAGGGGAGAAGGTGTCCTGCTGTCGTGCGGTGTGTGTTCAGGGAACTGACTCTCCTCGCCCTGAACCTGAGGATTCCGTCTGAAAAGGAAAAACCGCCCGGCACACCTTTCCTTGGAATTCGCCTCTCTCTCCACCTCCATGTTCCTGATCAGTATTGGAAGGTGTGGGCAATGGCAGCTGACAGCTGCAGGGACTGAATTTGACTTTAGAGTTTTCTTCTCTTTGTTGATCTGAATATAAATGGAGATACAAGAAAGAATGAAAATCAATGAAATAAACATGTGGGTCAAGACATTAGAAGAACAACAAAATTTTCTTTAAAAAAGCAGAAGGAATGAATTCACAGAGATAAAAGCAGAAATGAATGAGTTGGAAAACAGAAAAATAGAATAAGAAATAAAACCCAAAATTTGTTCTTTCAAAACATATGGACTTCAGGTAACCTTCCGAAGAAAATAGCCCAGATTCACAAAAGAAGAAATTACAAAGGAAAGGTAAACTGAGGGAATTGAAACAATCATGACACGTTACTTTGTTCAACTCTTTGAAAGCAACTTTGAAAACCTGGATGAAATGGGCAGTTTCTTAAGAAAATACAATTTACCAAAACTAACCTCAGAAGAGCTAGGTCGGCACAGATAGTCTCTCTTCATTTAAGAAACAGGGAAAGTTGACAAGAACCTACCCACAAAAACCCACCCAACCCAGAAGGTTTCACAGATAATTCATCCGAACCTGTGAAGTCCCAGTGATTCCAGCTCTGGGGCAGCTTTGAGCCTTTTCACTTGCACACAGTTGGTGGGAGAGCCGGTGGGTGGCCAGGAGTGGATGGCACAAGCGTGACTGCAGCCTGGGGGCGCGCCTGCACCCTCCCTGGCCACCCACTGGGGTCCACACCAGCACGTCCAGGAGAGGCAGCGGAAGGAGCCTGGATGCCACTGGGGCAGGTCCAGACGGGGCCTCTCCGCCCGCTCCTCTGCGTGAGCGGCCATCTGGAACCTTTCTTGCCTCTCTCTTTGCTCACCGTTCAAGTGACCGTAATTAAAGCTAATGAGCTTCAGCTGTTTCCTTGCACATCTGGGCAGGAGACAGCGCCGCTGCTCCCTCCCTCGTCCTCCAGCCTCCAGTCTCCTGAGTCTCCTGTCCAAGGCCTCCAGGACCCACGCACATGGACCAGGCCCTGCTGCTACCACGGAACGTGTGCTTCCACTAGAGGTCAAGAGCTATTTATTTAAAAATAAGAATGCTACTTTCCCATCAAGCCCCGTTCCTTAACCGTTTTTCATAACTAAGAGCAGGAGTTGGTGTGTTTGTACAGCTCCATGGGTTTGAACAAGATTGCAGGAACAGACTTGGTGTTCTCAAAGCTGTGCTCAGTGATGGCGTCAGCTTCAGCCTGTTACTCTTAGGGGGGAAATAGGACAAGGATTAGAGGTTTTAATATGATAGGAAATTAAGTGTTCTTGTAGTTTGTATTGGGCTTTTGTTTGAAGAGAAGTAAATCACATTTTCCGCGTTAAGTTGCTGAAATACCTTTTGGTCATCTCTGCCCAGCCAGGGTGCTTTGAAAAATTTAAAAGAACTATCACCTATTTGCCAATGACATGACTGAGAAGGGGTTAATCTCCAAAATACACAAACAGCTCATGCAGCTCAATATCAAAAAAAAAAAAAAAAAAAAAAAAAAAATCAAAAAATGAGCAGAAGACCTAAATAAACATTTCTCCAAAGAAAACATACAGATGGCCAACAGGCACGTGAAAAGATGCTCAACATCGCTTATTATCAGAGAATGCAAATCAAAACTACAATGAGGTGTCACCTCACACTGGTCAGAATAGCCATCATCAAAGGGTGTGGAGAAAAGGGAATCCTCCTACACTGTTGGTGGGAATGTAAATTGGTACAGCCAGTATGGAGAACAGTATGGAGGTTCCTTCAAAAACTAAAAGTAGAGTTACCATACGATCCAGCAATCCCACTCCTGGGCATATACCCAGAAAAGATGAAAACTCTAATTCGAAAAGATACACGCACCACAACATTCACTGCAGCTCTATTTACAATAGCCAAGACATGGAAGCAACCTAAATATCCATCGGCAGATGAATGGATAAAGAAGATGTGGTATTTATACACAATGGAGTATTACTCAGACATTAAAAAAAAAAGAATGAAATAATGCCATTTGCAGCAACATGGACACAACTAGAGATTATCATACTAAGTGAAGTAAGTCAGAGAGAGAAAGACAAATATCATATGATATCACTTATATATAGAATCTTAAAAAATTATACAAATGAACTTATTTACAAAACAAATAGACTCAGAGACATAGAAAACAAACTTAACTGTTACCAAAGGGGAAAGGTAGGGGGGAGGGACAAATTAGGAGTTTGGGATTAACAGGAACATACTTCTGTATCTAAAATAGATAAACAGCAAAGACCTACTGTATAGCACAGGAAACTATTCAATATCTTGTAATAACCTATAATGGAAAAGAATCTGAAAAAAAAAACATATAGCTGAATCACTTTGCTGGATACCTGAAACTAACACGACATTGTAAATCAACTATATTTCATTTTTTTTTAAAAGGCACTATCACCTATACCCCTGGTAGTTTTGTGAAGTCAGGTTAAGAGAGAAAATTAATAGGTACCAATTAGAAAGTAACCAGTTGCTGATCATTATCACACTAACCCAGGGAGAAAAGTCACCAGTATTCAACTCACAGATTTATTGATCACCGAAAAAGTTGTGTTCAAGATTGGCATGGCAACCACTTACTAAGTTGGAAGAAGAAAGTTGCGAGCGTCACAGAGATAGAGATTAGTTTTAGCTGCATGATCTCTGTGCATTGAAGTTCGAGTCTGTTTAATTAAAACAGAGGTTTGCTAACGTTGCTGTATGGTCCACCGGCCAGGAATGTGGGCAGTGTGTCTGGGTACACCGGCCTGAACGAGGCAACTGCACACACTTCCGAAATGGTCATGCTTTCATGTGACAGGAATGTAACTGGAAAGAAAATGGCTAGATTTGAAATGGGTACAGTCTGTGGTATTGTTTCTAATTATTTGGTAACCAGGAGCAGAATATATGAACGGATATAAATTCACCGTTCTTTTCATTCTAACTCGCCTCTTTTGTGCAGCCCCTCTTACTCAGTTTCAGAATTAATGCTGGGGGCTTTGTTGCTAAATACGCTGTGATTTCACACACATATATGGACTCTATAGTGTTGTAATCAGGCCTTCTGTATTTTCTGACGTATGAGATTTTCTGGTCCTAATTTCAGCCTCGCGCGCTGTGTAGGCAGGAGGCCTGACGGGCGATCTGGTTTCTTCTAGGCATTGGAGGATCGTCCCAGCTCACTCCTCGTGGACCAGGGAGACAGTAGCAGCCCCTCCTTCAACCCTTCAGACAACTCCCTTCTGTCCTCCTCCTCGCCCATTGATGAGATGGAAGAGAGGAAATCCAGCTCTTTAAAGAGACGGCAGTAAGAAATGTTCTCATTGTCATTGTTTGGTTGCTTCCCTCCTGGCTTTGTCACCTACAAAGCTGTGGCTGGGATTCATCTCTGAGTCACACGAGGAGGAGACCCAGGGTCTCTCGCCGAGCGATTGCAAAGTACTCAGAACCTCAAGACGATGCAGTAAGCCATAGATGCAGCTTTTATTGTTTTATTTGTATATTATACTTTATTTATAAATAAGAATGATACAAGAACATTTTTTTGTCACTTCTGGTGAGAAACTGCCGTACTTTCTATTATATACATAGTTGTGAAGAAAAAGAAGATAACATAAAATTAAATGCAGTCCCCAAAACTTGAAACATACCTTAGTGGTAGAGCTTTTCAGTTTCAGTTTAAAAGTCTTGAAGAATATTACAGAAGGTTTAAAATTGCATTTGGAGAACAGGAAGAAACGTAACCAGCTGCATGAGTACAGAGACTTGGTTTTATTGAGTGCTGTATCCCAGCACCTAGAGTGGCATCAGGTGCATAGGAGGTGCCTGGCCAGTGTTGGCTGAATGAATGAATGAACAAACCAACCAACCAACCAATGAACCTTTTTACGTCAACTGAGGTTGTTTGCTGTAACCGATCAAGGAATTGTCTTCTATTGTCTGAGTGGCCTTAAACGGTTACTGAACCTTACAAAAAGAAATACTTCTGAATGATGTGATCAGACCCAAGGCTTTAAACATCTGAGTTAAATTTCTTTTGTATGTCCAGCGAAGCTTAAAATGACTTTATCATGAAAACACAAACAAGCAAAAGCCCTACTTCCTTTAACATCTTTGCCTTTATAACAAAGTTATGTCTGTGCTGCTTTCGGTCCTCGTACATGTGATCAGAGTCCGGTGGTGTGAATTCACCCGGACTGCGAGGTGTCTTGTGACCTCTGCAGCACCCGTGGGTCACCCACATGAACCTGTAAGTGACTGGGGACACACAAGAGTTGGAGATCCAGTTGTGCAAGTTTGAGAGGTCACTTCATAGCCTCCCCTGCAGAATCTGACCTGACAAAAGCAAAAGGGTAGATGAATTCATTCAGAAAATTCCTTGGATTGTGGGTGGTAAACACTGTTTTTTCTCTCTTTTTTCAGCTACGTTTTGCAAGAATTAGTGGAGACAGAACGTGACTATGTGCGGGACCTCGGCTGTGTGGTGGAGGTGTGTGTTTCAGAGATGTAATAACCTGTATCCATCCGCCCTGAGGGTTGCCACAGGGGGTGTTGTACTGGACAATTGAAAGCTGCTACCTTCTCAGAAGCTTTAGAAATATTTTTGACTAAAACAAAACACAATAACAACAACCAACAAAATACTTCTGAAAAATAAAATTTAGCCAATTATCTCAACAATCGGTATTCACTTTTTAAAGGCTTCTTTTTTGCATGGTGCATCTTGACATAGTCTCTTCTTTTTATAATTAAGTTTGTAAATATTATCTCCAACCATTGAATTTCTTATATGGAAATCTGGCCTTTAATTATTTTACAAGAGTGGGTATCACCACAGAAATGAGGACATCATTGGTTGAAAAGTCAGTGTGACCAGCTATGGATTCAGTTACATCCTGAATCCACCTGGGTTCAGAGCTTGGTCTGTGGCTACCACCCTAGGCCATTTGCTTGTAGTTTTCACAGAACAAATATGTCACCACTTTCACTGACCAGGAGATGATACGCACTTTGTACCCCTAGCAAAACCACTGCCTTTCCTACTAAATCAAGGGCTCTCTCTAGGCTTGTCCCTGCCATTAACTTTAGGGCATAATCATATTAATAAACTCAACTTATCAAAAAGCT
This sequence comes from Lipotes vexillifer, assembly GCF_000442215.2. Lineage (NCBI taxonomy): Eukaryota > Metazoa > Chordata > Mammalia > Artiodactyla > Lipotidae > Lipotes > Lipotes vexillifer. The sequence goes on along the minus strand of NW_006778358.1, from coordinate 1,615,430 downwards.
ATTTTTATCATATAAAACTTTATCACTTATTCTTTCAACTTTGCAAATATGTACAGGGCAATACTTTTTGGATGTACATTCCATTAAAAGTAATGGCTATTACAGTTAATCGCGTAACATAAAGGATTAAACATGCTTGACATGTCTGTAATCATCACTAACAATAACTTGAAAACTTCAGAGCTTCTTGTACAGGCTAAATCACATTCAAGTTATATAGAAGTTTTAAACCATATTTTAGCAACATAGTTAATCAACTGTTGTTAAAAATCAATTTGTGAAAAGTATGTTGTTAAATCCTTATTTAACAAATTATGTAAATAATCCAAAAAGAAAAGAAAATCTGTTTATATCAGATCAGTACCGAGAACAGAGGAAATATGCTTCTGGCCAAGTATTTAATCTTTACAAGCTGACAAGATGATTTGTTCTATGAAACCATTTACATTTATTTAAACTTTCCAGTTCCTCAGAAGAGTTTTGATCTTTGAATGCTAAATAGTTCAGGGAGAGAAAATCATGTCAATGAATGTAACTGTATTTCAAGGGCCAGTTAAGGACACATTTCACAAAGGGTTGTTTTGGGGAGTTTTTTTTGCGGTACGCGGGCCTCTCACTGTTGTGGCCTCTCCCGTTGCGGAGCACAGGCTCCGGACACGCAGGCTCAGCGGCCATGGCTCCCGGGCCCAGCCGCTCCGCGGCATGTGGGATCTTCCCGGACCGGGGCACGAACCCGTGTCCCCTGCATCAGCAGGCGGACTCTCAACCACTGCGCCACCAGGGAAGCCCCACAAAGGGTTTTTGTTCTTACATAAAGAATTAGTTTACAAGACAGTGCGTATGTCTCTTTTATCCTTTGTGGCTCTCAAATCAGTAAACCATTACTTGATTCAAACATGTTCAATGAAATAATCTTATCTTTAAATATTTAATTTTAGGGCTACATGGCACTTATGAAAGAAGATGGCGTTCCCGATGACATGAAAGGCAAAGACAAAATTGTGTTTGGTAACATCCATCAGATTTACGACTGGCACAGAGAGTACGTAAAATACACACCATGCTTGTTGGTGGACAGTCTGTCATCACCCGCTAAACTGCATCACGTCAAGCGAACGAGAAAGGATATTTGTTGATTCATTTCATTTCCTTACCTGTGTGGCCCCCATGGAGGTAGCTGGTGTAAAGGAAACACTGGTGTTCCGAGGCCTTTTCTGGTTGCATTTCACAGCATGAGGCAGTCTCTTACCTTCTTTGTGCTGACCCATCCAGGTTGCCCGTGTTGGGAAGGCTAGAAGCCCGGGCACCGAGCCTGACCTCCTGGGTTCACAGCATGGTCCTGACCCCGAGCCCTTTGCTTCCCCTCTCTTTGCCTCCATCCTTTCCTCTACACAACGTGGGTCACGGTGTTCCCCTCCTCATGGGACTTTTGTGAAGAGTGACTGAGTTAATACATGTAAAGCACTTAGAGTAACATCTGCATAGAGTGAGACTCGATGAGTGTTTCTAGTTAGAATTGCAGCCACCTCTTTAATAAATACAAATTACTGTTAGAGAGTTTTTTCAAGTCAGCTTTAATGGGGAAAGTAGACATGATTGCCCATGAAAATCAAATTTGATCCCAGTACCTTGCCACACCTGTCCTAATCTACAGTGAAACCTATTTTCAAAAAGGATATTTGGTGCTGTTATCTAGTCATCTGCTCCCAAGGCTGGTTTTAAGCTGTGACAGGGAAGGGGAAACAGCACAAAGCTCCTGGGACGACCAGACCAGAGAAATTGCTCCCGGCAATGTGGCGTCTGCAGTGGTGTGTGCAGAACTAGGGGATATTGAATCCTCAAGTGCAACACAGTTCAGTGTAGCATTTATTGGTGTACTGGTTTGCAGGTTAGTAAAATACCAGATACAGATATCAGCATATGTAAGTGATAATTAAGGTGGGCATACATCTTACCAACTACTGTGGCCCAGAAGAAGTGAAGGGTAGTTGTCCCCAGCTGCTTTGTTTCTGTGGATACCTCATTCTGATCTTAAGGGAAGCTAATATTTGCAACCTAGAAGTTGATTTTGATAATATTTGAGAAAACTTTATAAAGCTGGCCCAGGTAACATTCAGTATTTTGTATCTGTTATTATCCAATTTGAGCCTCCTAAAAATTACCATGGAAAGAATATGAAACTCACAGGTACGAGGACCAAGTTTTTAGAGAGAGAAATGACCAGTTGCTTTGAAACATTTATTTTATTACCCCATATTCAGATGGGATATTATTGTTTGTGTCATTTAAAAACAAAATGAGACAAAAAGGTTGACTATCCAGGGGAAGGGAAGTTTGCCAGTCAAGGGATGTCTCACTCTGCCTTGCCTTGTAAAACTGTGTCTCTTTTTGCTTTCTGTCCTAAGAGAATGTTTTCAGTGTGCATTGTATTTGTTAAGCATATACTTTACACTTCCCAATTGTTTTTGTCAAAACAGAATATTTTGAAAATATAAATCTTGATCTAAAATTAGAAGGCCAAATTGGAGATGGTTCTAATATTTCTCCTTTCATTTCAGCTTTTTTTTAGGAGAGTTGGAGAAGTGCCTTGAAGATCCAGAAAAACTAGGATCCCTTTTTGTTAAACACGTAAGTACAATAGCATTATTTACATTCCGTTCTGTATTGTCATATTTAGTAGTTGGCTTTTTGCCAGATTAAAGGCGAACTCATTTGTAGGTTACAAAAGTACTTACATTAAGAATAAAATCAAACTGTACAATGCCAGCGAGTTGGACTCAAAATCCCCCGTTGCTTTTCTACACGTGAATGATCAGCTTTCCCAGTCACCTGGCCCCAGTTGGCTGTTCAGTTCACAAACAGTACAGGATGGTCAGAAGGGGACCAGAGCCAGACCAGAAGGAGGAACATTTGGGGATGTCTGTAGGCAAACAAGTGTCTGGTGCAGGTGGTGATATATCGAGACGTGCCGTGGGTTTAATATAATAACCAAATTCTTGTGTGTATCTAAAAGAAGCATGTTAACAATAAAAGTTTGGGGGGTTTTCTAGGAAAAAAATACTATATTTTCAAAAAAATTAGTGACCAGGATTTTTATATTTTTGCAAATCTCCTTAATGTCTGGCTTAATAGAAGACAGATGCATTTTTATATCAGTTTCTGTATTGAACCTATTGTGGTACGTTTTTTAGTTAAAATTTATGAAGAAAATCCATCCTCACAGATGTTTGGATGGAAAGGGATGAGTGTTTTAATAGCCTTTTCTGATAATTATAGATAATTTTCTTAGATACTACATCAAAACTCAACAAGTGAGAATTTCTTAAAGGTTAGTCGCAACATGGAATCTGAAAACCCATTGGTGAACTTCTCTCTTGCTGTTGCACTGGAAGCCATTGAACTGTCTCACACTTAAAGGCTCTTTTACCCCTGCACCAGCTTGTGACATCCTGCATTGTAAATGCTGATTCACTGATTCAGACAGAGCTTACAGATGTTGAAACATTTCAATAAACAGTATCAAAAAATCAGATTTGTTCATATCACCACCCACCTCTTCAGAAAAGTCTTTAAGTATTGTCAAGTTCCAGGTCGCAGATCCACGTTTTCCAAAAGTATAATTTTTTGCTTGAAAGTTCAAGTTTTCATTATTAATAGACATTGCAGGTTGTTTGCCTTGAAATGACAGGCTTATTTTATTCATATTCAGGAAACTGTCTACCAGATACCACGTGTAAATAACTATAGTTTGTGTCCATCATTCTTTCAAGTAAAAATGGTCCAAGAAAACAAGCAGTCGGTTCAGCTCATGGCTCAGCCACACGAGGGCTTTGCCTTGACTACTGTAGCACATGGCACCAGTGTCACAGGGATCTCCATTTTGTCACAGGAACGTTAAAAAGATGTATAGTCCATGGTTGAGGGGTTGTGGGTTTTTTTGGTATTTATTTATGTATGTGTGTATGTATGTATGGCTGCGTTGGGTCATTGTTGCTGCGTACGGGCTTCCTGTAGTTGTGGTGAGCCGGGCTATTCTTCGTTGCAGTGCGTGGGCTTCTCATTGCGGTGGCTTCTCTTGTTGCGGAGCACAGGCTGTAGGCGCTCAGCCTTCAGTAGTTGTGGCATGTGGGCTTAGTAGCTGTGGCTCGTGGGCTCTAGAGCACAGGCTCAGTAGTTGTGGCACACGGGCTTAGGTGCTCCGCAGCATGTGGGATCTTCCCGGACCAGGGCTCGAACCCGTGTCCTCTGCATTGGCAGGTGAATTCTTAACCACTGCGCCACCAGAGAAGTCCCCATGGCTGAGTTTTAATACAACGAATTTTTATCGCTTCATCAAGGACATCCTTAGGTGAAACTGGCATGTGTAGCAGTGAAAGATATTTGCTAAGATGCCAGCAGTTTCTCCCACCACTGGTTTTGCACATCACTACAAATAGTAGCACAACAGAAAGGGTAGATGACAGCTTAGTATTGTCTGGAAAATAGTTTTGATCTGATGGGTCCCCGAAAGGCCTCAGGGACCCCAGGGGTGTGCACACCACACTTTGAGGATCAGGGCATTAAGGGATGGCTCGCTGCCTTCAGTAGTTGCGACTAAAGAGGTTTTTCTAACCTCCTGAAAAGAGCCAGGCTTCCTGGGACCACTGGTAAGGTTTGAAGGGGGGAGAATGATTCTTCGTTTAATATTAAGAACTGTGTCCTTTCACTGCCTCTCGTATTTGCCGGGTAAAGTATGGGGTTTTAAGAAACGTTCCTTTATGAATGAGCTGACACTTGCGTGTGCACCTGTGTTCTAACCCATCTGCTTGCGTTTCATTCCTAGGAGAGAAGGTTGCACATGTACATAGTTTATTGTCAAAATAAACCAAAGTCTGAGCACATTGTCTCAGAATACATCGATACCTTTTTTGAGGTAAGACCTAAGTTACAAACAAAGTATTTCTGAATCCTTTGTTACAGTTGATTTCAAAAAATTGAAATATCATTTGTTTCCCAGGACATTAAGCAATCTCAGGAAATCTAGCCTCAGTTATATGAGTTCTGAACCTGTATTTCTTTCATAAGTCAGAGAAATGAGTGTAAATTCAAGCTGTGATCGTATCCCTTAGTACTCAGAGGACTGGGGTCATGGTTAAAATAAGGGGTTTTAAAAATCAATTTCAAACTTAAGGCTCATTTCAAATTCAGAATAATTCATGATCTAGACTTTTAGCCTAGAAATAAAATATTTGTTTGTATGAATAAAAGAAAGCAACTGAGAGAAGTCCATTTTAGGCAAGCATCAAAGACTCTTTTGAAAAACAGCTCAGAAGTCTTTCAGTGTCAAACTTGGACATTCTGAGCAAAGGCACAGCACTTGTTGGTTGTGTGCAGCGTGGCGTCTTTTCTCTTTTTTACTCTTTTGTAGAATAGTTACTTCTACTGCACTTCTGACAGTTGTACAGGGACTTTAAAAGACAAAACTTAAGATCCCTCTTTCTACTTTGAAACCACAGGACTTAAAGCAGCGCCTCGGCCACAGGCTGCAGCTCACAGATTTGCTGATCAAACCAGTGCAGAGAATCATGAAGTACCAGCTGCTGCTGAAGGTGAGGCTTTGCCGGTGCCCGTGCTGGGGGCAGGAGCCCATTTGGCGGGAGGACAAGACCCGTGAGGGGATGGAAGTGTTTGGCAGGTGACGGGAATCTTTTCTATAAAAAATATGAAGCAGTCTTGTCATTTTTGATTTGAAATATTTGAGTAAATTTTTTAAAATTTAATAAGACACCTTACACTATCATTTACATCAGGTTCTGAGCCAAAAGGTCCGTGAAAGTGAGCTTTTTCCCCACCACAGAGCTTGAATACTAATGAGCTTTCTTGGGCTCTATCCACCTTACATATTTTCTAATCTTCTTGGGGCTGCAGATGAAATCAAATATTTAATCCCTGCCTCTTCCTCTCTATGGGCTCAGCAGTAGCCCTTGATTGATTCGAACTCCTAAGCACCACTGAAGGCAAAGTCACACCATTTTCCACCATAAAAGTGACTGTTAGAGGTGTTGAGATTCCTTCATGTATAAAACTTAGAACCTGGATGTAAAGAGAGATGAGCACTTGTCTTGGAGTGAAACAGGAACCATGACCTGCTTAGATAGATCTGGTCTGACTTTGCTCTACTGTGCCTTGAAATACACAAAAGGATACCTTTTCTTTGTGTTACTGGGAGGAAAAAATGAGGATCAGCCCAGCGCCTGGTGTCTCACGTGATCAAAAAGGTTACTGCTGTGCGACCATCACCCTTGGCATGCCCTTCTCTCCATTTCCCTTGCAGGACTTCCTCAAGTATTCCAAAAAAGCCAGCCTGGATACGTCGGAACTAGAGGTACTTACACCCCCAGGCCCTGGGCTCCCCTCTCAATCCCCGCGCATCCCCAGCCTGTCCCTGGGAGGGGTGGGGGCGGTGGGTGACAGCGGGTCTACCCAGCCCCGGATGTGCCCTCTGCACACCAGCAGGTGGGAACGGGGAGGAACTGATCGAGGAGAGGCATCTGAGGGTTAGCGCTCCAGCCTTGCCCTCTGGAACTGAACGCTCACTCTGCTTTCCCCCCACCCCACCCCGCAGAGAGCCGTGGAGGTCATGTGCATCGTCCCCAAGCGCTGCAACGACATGATGAACGTCGGGCGGCTGCAAGGATTTGACGTAATGCGGCTGTTCTTCTTTAAACTCGGCCTCTGGCTGCCATCACTTTCTTTGGTCTCGGATTCTTTGTCTCCACCTGGAGAAAGCTGATCCTTTTTGCTTGGTTTTCTGGCGTCTCTCACTGTTCTTCAACCTGATTGATATTTTCTTTCAACTTCTTTTGGTGCATTTGATTTGCTTTGGGGGGGTACCTTCCTCTGCTCAAAGCCCAGCACCTTGTGGCGGGAACAGGCAGGACTCTGCTTTGTCTCTTGGGCCCTCTGCTGCTGCAGGAGCGGAGTTCCCTTCCCTGGCATGAGGCGTAGTGGAAAGCAGGGGGCCCGTCCTTCTGTCATCTGTCAGCCCTGGGAGCTTGACCACAGGGTCACTGTGCTCATCGTTAGTCTACAGACTTTTCTATGAGTTGACAGTCTACTCAGATTACATATTACCTATTAGTATCCTAAAGATATTCAGAACTAGAAGCCTTTCTTTCCTTTTTTTTTTTTCAATTTGACTGTTGAGTAAGAAGATGGGAAGGTTTTACTTTTCTTGCCTACTGTTTTGCTAAAGACTTGGGTTTAACGTGCTGGTGCTGTGGTTCTCCAAAAAGCACACACAGGCTCTTCTGGAGAGCTTCTGAAAACTCAGGCTCCTGTGCTTTTGTGAGCGGGTCCCGCCAGGGCTGCTGGTGCCACCGGGCCGCGGACCGCACCTTGAGAAGCATTCTTCCACTGTGAACTAGATCCTTAGATCCACTTTCAGTCTTTGACTGTAACTGAGGCCAGCGATTTACACAGAGGTTGGCAAGAATTTTATTTAGATGATTTTTCTGTTTGGAGCTAAGACCTCATTTTAGTGAAAGAAATGTTTATGCTGTATAAATTAAGACAAGAAAAATATGTTTAAAATGTAGCATTCTGTGGGAGGAAAGCTAAAAAACAAAAAGCAGAACTTCCTATGTCTTAACTTCGAATGCAATGTTTTCTTCTCCTATTTCTTTGCCCCCTTCTCCGTGTTCTAGGGTAAAATCGTTGCCCAGGGCAAGCTGCTCTTGCAGGACACATTCTTGGTCACGGACCAAGACACGGGGCTTCTGCCTCGATGCAGAGAGAGGCGGGTGTTCCTCTTTGAGCAGATCGTCATTTTCAGCGAGCCGCTCGATAAAAAAAAGGGCTTCTCCGTGCCAGGATTCCTGTTTAAGAACAGTATCAAGGTAACTTGTGTTTGCCTGTTTTCTCATGTGTTAACGCACGTACCCGTCATGCTGATAAACTGTCTCCTTCTTAATTATGACATGTCCTGATCTTCAGTTTATTAAATATTTAGAGAATTTTCTAATACGTTTCAGAACCTTTAAATTCACTCCATCTGTCTAGGGTCTGTATTCCGCAGTGGCTGATGTCTTACACATGTGGCTGCAGCATTCATTTTTACCATAATGAGAAGACCTCAGCTTGGTTAGTTTCTGTGCTCCGTCTTCTCTAGGACCGTGTAAAATTATTTAAGTTCAGAGGATAGCTTACTCAGGGTCGTCTTCTCTTCTCCCTTCAACAAGGACCTCCTCTGCCCTCAGAGCTGGGCAGGGGCTGTAGGGATGGACAAGGTAGGTTGGCTTGCTCTCTGATAGAAGAAAAAGACAGATAAAATGACTGCAAACGGCCCTGAGTCTTGTAAAGGGGACAAAGCAAGGGTGAGACAGAGGAGGCCTGAGGTCCCAGCAGGTTAACCTTTCTAGTTAACTGTTTAAGCTACTAGTTAAAGCCCCGGTCATCCCCATGTACCTGAGTTAAAGGAGTCATAAAAAAAGCAAGACAACGGTTTCTGAGGCAGTAAAAATGGCAGCTCAACCAAAAAGTGGTGGTTTCAGTTCTGACCTTCACTGACCTTCACTTTGCACTTGACCAGCGGAAATAAATGTGCTTTAGTTTTTTTATTGTGGTACCTCGTAACGTAAAATTTACCATCTTAACCGTGTTTCAGTGCACAGCCCACTGGCATTAAGTATGTTCACACTGTCGTGCAGCCACCACCACCATCCATCTCCAGGACCCTTTTTTCATCTTGTAAAAGTAAAACTCATCCTCATTAAACACTAGCTCCCCATTCCATCCCCCCAGCCCTGCAGCCACCCTTCTACTTACTGTCTCGAGGAATCTGAGTACCCTAGGTGCCTCATCTAAGTGGAATCATAACAGTGTTGTCTATGGCTGGCCCACTTCACGTAGCATAATGTCCTCCAGGCCCACCCGTATTGTAGCCTGTGACAGAGCGTCTTTCCTTTTTAAGGCTGAATAATAGTCCTTTGTATATACAGACTGCAATTTGATTATCCATCACCTGTTGATGGACACTCCGGTTGCTTCTACCTTTTGGCCATTGTGACTAATGCTTTAATTTTTTTTAAGGTGAGTTGCCTTTGCCTGGAGGAAAACGTGGAGAATGATCCCTGTAAATTTGCTCTGACATCAAGGACGGGTGACGTGGTGGAGACCTTCATCTTGCATTCATCCAGTCCAAGTGTTCGGCAAGCATGGATCCATGAAATCAACCAAATTTTAGAAAACCAGCGCAATTTTTTAAATGGTAATGTGTGTTGTTACTGGGC